>NC_135234.1:722211551-722514426 GCF_051348905.1 Ranitomeya variabilis
GCCCAGCACACGTAGTATATAGCAGCCCAGCACACGTAGTATATAGCAGCCCAGCACACGTAGTATATAGCAGCCCAGCACACGTAGTATATAGCAGCGCAGCCCATGTAGTATATAGCAGCCCAGCACACGTAGTATATAGCAGCGCAGCCCACGTAGTATATAGCAGCCCAGCACACGTAGTATATAGCAGCCCAGCACACGTAGTATATAGCAGCCCAGCACACGTAGTATATAGCAGCCCAGCACACGTAGTATATAGCAGCCCAGCACACGTAGTATATAGCAGCGCAGCCCATGTAGTATATAGCAGCCCAGCACACGTAGTATATAGCAGCGCAGCCCACGTAGTATATAGTAGCCCAGCACACGTAGTATATAGCAGCCCAGCACACGTAGTATATAGCAGCCCAGCACACGTAGTATATAGCAGCCCAGCCCACGTAGTATATAGCAGCCCAGCCCACGTAGTATATAGCAGCCCAGCACACGTAGTATATAGCAGCCCAGCACACGTAGTATATAGCAGCCCAGCACACGTAGTATATAGCAGCCCAGCACACGTAGTATATAGCAGCCCAGCACACGTAGTATATAGCAGCCCAGCACACGTAGTATATAGCAGCGCAGCCCATGTAGTATATAGCAGCCCAGCACACGTAGTATATAGCAGCCCAGCACACGTAGTATATAGCAGCCCAGCACACGTAGTATATAGCAGCCCAGCACACGTAGTATATAGCAGCCCAGCACACGTAGTATATAGCAGCCCAGCACACGTAGTATATAGCAGCCCAGCACACGTAGTATATAGCAGCCCAGCACACGTAGTATATAGCAGCCCAGCACACGTAGTATATAGCAGCCCAGCACACGTAGTATATAGCAGCCCAGCACACGTAGTATATAGCAGCGCAGCCCATGTAGTATATAGCAGCCCAGCCCATGTAGTATATAGCAGCCCAGCACACGTAGTATATAGCAGCCCAGCACACGTAGTATATAGCAGCGCAGCCCATGTAGTATATAGCAGCCCACGTATCATATAGGCCACTCCTGCAAAGCGCAGCGTTGGTACCGGCCGGACCCCCACCCCCTCACCGAAGACGAGTCACTCACTGACTCACTCACTGCTTCGCGGGCCGGTGCCCGTCTGTCGCCCCCTCGTTGTGGTGGACACAGCAGGAGAGGGTTGCACCGACCGTGCACCGTCCTCACTGCAGGCTGCAGCTGCTGCTCGTCTTCTCTTCTCCTCCTGCTTGGCGGAGGACTGGAGTGGAACTTGGAAGGCTTCAGGCTCAGCGAGTCAGCGGCGCCAGCGAACGCTCCGACTCCAAACAGCTCTCTCTCTGTCCACTCCTCTCCTTCTTGCTCTAGTTTGACGAGCCCGCCAACCGGATGTAACAGGAGAGGAGATGACCCAGCGACCCGGAAGTGTCTTGTGTATCCATGGTGAGGGCCGGCGGAGGTGAGTATTGCTGCTATTGCAGCTGCGCAGCGCCAGGCGCCAGTGAAACGGACTCAGACAGAGCTGTCTGTGCCCCCTGCAGCCAAGGCGCCGCCGGGCGATGTGGATGTAGTGAGTGACGCCGCTGACGTGTACTACCATAAATGGGCCCCCCCGTCTCGCCAGGGCCCCGGCACATGCCCGGGTGCGCCGGGTGCTGACGCCGGCCCTGCCAGGGAGGGAGGCGCGAGACAAAACCATATGGACCATTTCATTAATAGATCGGGCGGGAAGAGGGGGGGATCCCATGTGCATCCTGTCGATTGATGCTGAAAAAGCCTTCGACAGGGCGCACTGGGATTTTTTGTTTCAGGCCTTGAGAGGATTCGGTTTAGGAGAAAATATGCTCCATAGGATTTCGGCTTTATATACCTCTCCCAGCGCACAGGTAAAAGTTAATGGCGTCCTCTAAAGTGCATTTCCAATTAGGAATGGCACAAGGCAGGGATCTCCACTTTCCCCTCTCTTGTACATTTCGACGATGGAATACCTAGCCACCGCAATACGCAACAACCCCTCCATTAACCCCTTTCTGACATTAGACGTACTATCCCGTCGAGGTGGGGTGGGCCCGTATGACCACCGACGGGATAGTACATCGTATGCGATCGGCCGCGCTCACGAGGGGAGCGCGGCCGATCGCGGCCGGGTGTCAGCTGACTATCGCAGCTGACATCCGGCACTATGTGCCAGGAGCGGTCACGGACCGCCCCCGACACATTAACCTTCGGCACACTGCGATCAAACATGATCGCAGTGTTCCGTCGGTATAGGGAAGCATCGCGCAGGGAGGGGGCTCCCTGCGTGCTTCCCCGAGACCACCGGAGCAACGCGATGTGATCGCGTTGCTCCGAGGGTCTCTTACCTCCTCCTCGCTGCAGCAGGCCCGGATCCAAAATGGCCACGGCATCCGGGTCCTGCAGGGAGGTGGCTTCACAGCGCCTGCTCAGAGCAGGCGCCGGGAAGCCTGGAGCTGTGCACGTCAGATCGCCGATCTGACACAGTGCACAGCAAAGTGTCAGATCGGTGATCTTACACTATAATACGATGTCCCCCCCCCCCCCGGGGCAATGTTATAGTGTAAAAAAAAAATATTCACGTGTAAAATAAATTTTAAACCCCCCCCCCCCAAAATAAAAAAAAATATATATATATATTGTTCCTATAAATACATTTCTTTATCTAAATAATAATAAAAAACAATAAAAGTACACATATTTAGTATCGCCGCGTCCGTAACGACCTGACCTATAAAACTGTCCCACTAGTTAACCCCTTCAGTGAACACCGTAAAAAAAAAACGTGGCAAAAAACAACGCTTTATGATCATACCGCCAAACAAAAAGTGGAATAACACGCGATCAAAAAGACAGATATAAATAACCATGGTACCGCTGAAAACGTCATCTTGTCCTGCAAAAAACGAGCTGCCATACAGTGTCAATAAAGAAAAAAGAAAAAAGTTATAGTCCTCAGAATAAAGCGATGCAAAAATAATTATTTTTTCTATAAAATAGTTTTTATCGTATAAAAGCGCCAAAACATAAAAAAAGGATATAAATAAGGTATCGCTGTAATCGTACTGACCCGAAGAATAGAACTGCTTTATCCATTTTACAAAACGCGGAACAGTATTAACGCCCCCCAAATGAAATTCATGAATAGCTGGTTTTTGGTCATTCTGCCTCACAAAAATCAGAATAAAAAGCGATCAAAAAATGTCACGTGCCTGAAAACGTCAACTCGTCCCGCAAAAAACAAGACCTCACATGACTCTGTGGACCATAATATGGAAAAATTATAGCTCTCAAAATGTGGTAATGCAAAAAATATTTTTTGCAATAAAAAGCGTCTTTCAGTGTGTGACGGCTGCCAATCATAAAAATCCGCTATAAAAGTAAATCAAACCCCCCTCCATCATCCCCTTAGTTAGCAAAAAATTAAAAAATTAAAAAAATGTATTTATTTCCATTTTCCCATTAGGGTTAGGGTTAGGGCTAGGGTTAGGGCTAGGGTTAGGGTTAGGGCTAGGATTAGGGTTAGGGCAAGGGTTAGGGTTAGGGCAAGGGTTAGGGCTAGGGTTAGGGCTAGGGTTAAGGCTACAGTTAGGGTTGGGGCTAAAGTTAGGGTTAGGGTTGGGGCTAAAGTTAGAGTTAGGGTTTGGATTACATTTATGGTTGGGAATAGGGTTGGGATTAGGGTTAGGGGTGTGTCAGGGTTAGGGGTGTGGTTAGGGTTACCGTTGGGATTAGGGTTAGGGATATGTTTGGATTAGGGTTTCAGTTATAATTGGGGGGTTTCCACTGTTTAGGCACATCAGGGGCTCTCCAAACGCGACATGGCATTCGATCTCAATTCCAGCCAATTCTGCGTTAAAAAAGTAAAACAGTGCTCCTTCCCTTCCGAGCTTTCCCATGCGCACAAACAGGGGTTTACCCCAACATATGGGGTATCAGCGTACTCAGGACACATTGGACAACAACCTTTGGGGTCCAATTTCTCATGTTACCCTTGGGAAAATACAAAACTGGGGGCTAAAAAATAATTTTTGTGGAAAAAAAAGATTTTTTATTTGCACGGCTCTGCGTTATAAACTGTAGTGAAACACTTGGGGATTCAAAGTTCTCACAACACATCTAGATAAGTTCCTTGGGGGGTCTAGTTTCCAATATGGGGTCACTTGTGGGGGGTTTCTACTGTTTAGGTACATTACGGGCTTTGCAAACGCAATGTGACACCTGCAGACCAATCCATCTAAGTCTGCATTCCAAATGACGCTCCTTCCCTTCCGAGCTCTGCCATGCATTCAAACGGTGGTTCCCCCCCACATATGGGGTATCAGCGTACTCAGGACAAATTGGACAACAACTTTTGGGGTCCAATTTCAACTGTTTCCCTTGAAAAAATACAAAACTGGGGGCTAAAATATAATTTTTGTGGAAAAAAAATAATTTTTATTTTCACGGCTCTGCGTTATAAACTGTAGTGAAACACTTGGGGGTTCAAAGCTCTCACAACACATCTAGATGAGTTCCTTAGGGGGTCTACTTTCCAAAATGGTGTCACTTGTGGGGGATTTCAATGTTTAGACACATCAGGGGCTCTCCAAATGCAACATGGCTTCCAATCTCAATTCCTGTCAATTTTGCATTGAAAAGTCAAACGGCGCTCCTTCCCTTCCGAGGTCTCCCATGCACCCAAACAGTGGTTCCCCCCCACATATGGGGTATCAGCGTACTCAGGACAAATTGTACAACAACTTTTGGGGTTTAATTTCTTCTCTTACCCTTGGGAAAATAAAAAATTGGGGGCGAAAAGATCATTTTTGTGAAAAAAATAATTTTTATTTTCACGGCTCTGCATTATAAACTTCTGTGAATCACTTAATGGGTCAAAGTGCTCACCACACATCTAGATAAGTTCCTTAGGGGGTGTACTTTCCAAAATGGTGTCACTTGTGGGGGGTTTCAATGTTTAGGCACATCAGTGGCTCTCCAAACGCAACATGGCGTGCCATCTCAATTCCTGTCAATTTTGCATTGAAAAGTCAAATGGCGCTCCTTCGCTTCCGAGCTCTGCCATGCGCCCAAACAGTGGTTTACCCCCACATATGGGGTATCGGTGTACTCAGGACAAATTGTACAACAACTTTTGGGGTCCATTTTCTCCTGTTACCCTTGGTAAAATAACACAAATTGGAGCTGAAGTAAATTTTTTGTGTAAAAAAGTTAAATGTTCATTTTTATTTAAACATTCCAAAAATTCATGTGAAACACCTGAAGGGTTAATAAACTTCTTGAATGTGGTTTTGAGCACCTTGAGGGGTGCAGTTTTTAGAATGGTGTCACGCTTGGTTATTTTCTATCATATAGACCCCTCAAAATTGCTTAAAATGAGATGTGGTCCTTAAAAAAAATGGTGTTGTAAAAATGAGAAATTGCTGGTCAACTTTTAACCCTTATAACTCCCTAACAAAAAAAAAATTTTGGTTCCAAAATTGTGTTGATGTAAAGTAGACATGTGGGAAATGTTACTTCTTAAAAATTTTGTGTGACATATCTCTGTGATTTAATTGCATAAAAATTCAAAGTTGGAAAATTGCGAAATACATGAAGTACAATGTGTCACGAGAAAACAATGTCAGAATCACCGGGATCCGTTGAAGCGTTCCAGAGTTATAACCTCATAAAGGGACAGTGGTCAGAATTGTAAAAATTGGCCTGGTCATTAACGTGCAAACCACCCTTGGGGGTAAAGGGGTTAAGGGAATTAAATTGAGATCAGAAGAACATAAACTGGCACTCTTTGCAGACGACATTCTTTTATATGTCACCTCCCCGATAACCAGCATACCGAATATTATTTTAGAGTTAAATAAGTTTGGTCTCTTAAGCAAATTTAAAATGAACTCACATAAATCTGAAATCCTAAATATAGCATTACAATCACCTGTGGTAGATCAGTTGCGTACCTCTTTCCCCTTTAAATGGCATTTTGATTCGCTTACATATTTAGGAGTCAAAATAACAGCTAAAGTCTCTGGGCTATATGACGCAAACATTAAAACTACGCTACATAAAGCGGAATTAGATGTAGAGAGGTGGTACAGACTCCAGCTGTCTTGGTTTGGTAGAGTTAATGTAATTAAAATGGACTTATTGCCACGCCTTCTATACTACTTTCAAACAATTCCATTATACTTACCTGCTTCATTTTTCTCTCGTCTTAAGAAGGCAATCACCCGATTTGTTTGGTCACATACTAGACCATCATACTTTTTATTAAGCAGATCTAAACAAATGGGGGGAATTGGATCTCCAGATTTTACAGTTTATAGCCGTGCATCAATAGGAACTTGTATCTTGGACTTATATCACAGTGGGAACAGTAAGAAGTGGGTTAATTTGGAATGTGACCTTAATGGCTGTGACCCTCAAATAACATTATGGTCCACAAAAGGAGGGGGGAGGAGAGGGCCTTGTCTGCCCTTTATGACCAGAAACATGATCTTGTTTATCAAGCCGAGCGGCAGGAGACTCCAAACCTCAACATCCCCTGGGCCATTACCTCCAATATACGACAATCCTAATTTTCCCCCGGGGTTTCACAGGGAGACTTAAGGTACCTTCACACTAAATGACTTTGCAACGATAATGATAGCGATCCGTGACGTTGCAGCGTCCTGGATACCGATATCGTTGTGTTTGACACGCAGCAGCGATCAGGATCCTGCTGTGATATCGCTGGTCATTGCTGAAAGTCCAGAACTTTATTTGGTCGTCAGATCGGCGTGTATCGTCGTGTTTGACAGCAAAAGCAACGATGCCAGCGATGTTTTACAATGGTAACCAGGGTAAATATCGGGTTACTAAGAGCAGGGCCGCGCTTAGTAACCCAATATTTACCCTGGTTACCATTGTAAATGTAAAAAAAAAAATAGTACATACTCACCTTCTGATGTCCGTCAGGTCCCTGGCCGTCTGCTTCCTGCACTGACTGTGAGCTCCGGCCCTGCGCTTAGTAACCCGATGCTTACCCTGGTTACCCGGGGACTTCGGCATCGTTGGTCGCTGGAGAGCGGTCTGTGTGACAGCTCTCCAGCGACCACACAGCGACGCTGCAGCGATCGGCATCATTGTCGATATCGCTGCAGCGTCGCTTAATGTGACGGTACCTTTACTTGAATAAATGTAGAGTCTCAAGACCTATCATCCATGACTATTTAAATCAAATCGGCATCAAATCCCTACATTAAATATTTCAGGGAGTGGAACCTCCTACTGGCACCTGGTTTTTCTACGAACAATTAAAAAGCTTCATAAACACAACATCTAAACAAAATAATATTATTAGAACATTAACTCCTTTTGAAAAACTTTGCATTACTAGGGAGTCTCTGGTCCACACGGTCTCTCTGCTATATAATCTTTTCCAAAGGGGTCAAACCCCGATGCACAATTTCCCAATATTTTTCTCAAAATGGGAGAATGATCTGGGGATATCTCAATCTCAAGAGGAGAGAGACAAGATCCTGTTATTTACATTCAGGACCTCGTTGTCCTCTGTGTCACAGGAGAGGATCTATAAGATCTTATCAAGGTGGTATAGATGCCCTTCCTTGGTGCATGCCATGTTTCCGGTGATCCCAGATACATGCTGGAGATGCGTAGAAGAAAAGGGAACATATGTCCATATCTGGTGGGATTGCCCACCTATAAAGAAATTATGGATGTCAATTTTTGATCTCTATAATAAACTATCTATTCGTAAGGTCCGACCCACAGTAGAACTAGCTCTTCTGTCCTTATGTGACTTGTCGATATCTAGGTATAAGAAGAATCTTCTCAGACACTTCCTCACGGCTGCTAGGAACTTGATCCCTCGGTATTGGAAAGAAGAGTAATTTCCCTCACGTTCTGAATTTGTTGCAGAACTTAATGATATTTACAGAATGAAACGATTGATAAACCAGACTACCGGGGATCCTGAAAAAATGTACAATACTTGGGCTCCCTGGATCGTATTTAGGGAAACCCCAGAATTAGACTTCTGGTTATCTAGACCCTGACTTACATTTGAAGTGGCTATTGTCTTCCCCATTGTCGGTCGGGGATGTGGACCTGCTCGGAGGGGGGGGGGGGGGGGGATGCAGGGTGAACCCAGTCCCCTCATACCTAATTTCATACAATATACCTTCTTGTCTTTATCTCTCTCCTTTTCTCTTCCCCTTCTCTCCTCTCTTCACTCGTCTCCTTCTTTATTTTCCTAATAATTTCCTTACTTTGCATATTTTGATTTATACCAATATATGTAACTTAGTTTTTGGAGTTATGACTGGTTTTCTTATTGATTGATTATAATAGTAATAATAATAATAATAATAATAACTAACTTTACAGTGGCTTTTCTTATTGATAATAATAATAATAATAATAATAATAATAATTACTAATGTTATTAAACTGAAGAAGAGATAATCTTGGCTCTGGCCAATAAAAATCCTGAAAATGATAGGTCATTAACCTAATGCTAGAAATGTAGTTATGATTCTATTAATTAGACTGATTATGTTCTTATTCTACTTTGTTTTTGTATTGTTTATTCGCTTTAATAAACATGATTTACACAGAAACATAATCCATTGAGCAAGCAGAGGTCAGGGCAGGCGGCAGTGCAGTAACATAATTTATTGAGCAAGCAGAGGTCAGGGCAGGCGGCAGTGCAGAAACGTATCCAGAAACAAGCAGAGGTCAGGGCAGGCGGCAGTGCAGAAACATATCCAGAAACAAGCAGAGGTCAGGGCAGGCGGCAGTGCAGAAACGTATCCAGAAACAAGTAGAGGTCAGGGCAGGCGGCAGTGCAGAAACATATCCAGAAACAAGCAGAGGTCAGGGCAGGCGGCAGTGCAGAAACATATCCAGAAACAAGCAGAGGTCAGGGCAGGCGGCAGTGCAGAAACATATCCAGAAAAAAGCAGAGGTCAGGGCAGGCGGCATTGTAGTAACATAATCCATTGAGCAAGCCATAGTCATAACCAGAAAATCTGTCCGAGAAGCAGCTTTGCAGAAGTTGTTATGGGCATGCTGCAAGCCACTCGCCACTACATTTTCCTCCGGCTAAATGATAGTGTCCCGCGGATTTCTCTTCTCGGGAGAATGAGATTCCTGGCACTTGGAAGGTAGCCCCCATCTCTCATGTAGGTCCGGCGTACATCCTGTGGGCTCTTCAGCATTGCTTGCATGATGTTTCTTGCAGCATAGCTGACTGGCATGTGTGGTGGTATAGGATTGTAGCCTTCTCTAGCTGTCACCTTAATACGCGGTTGATAGGCGTAAGGCATACCTAAGAGTTTCAGTATTTGAGAGGTAGTTAGGGCCTTCCAGGGGGATGGGCTCCTGGGCGATGTGGCTTCTGTCTCTACCTCATCTTCTGTTCTGGTAATTATCAGGCGTTTCTTCGTAACCTCTGGCTCTGCGCTGATGTTTGCTGCAGGTTGTACATATCGGCCAATTTCGGGTACTGAAGGATATGGTTGTGGTCTTCTCCTTCTCAAATATCGGTCCGATGCCTTTTCCGGTCTTTTGAACAGGGAGGTAATAAATGGCACGATGTTACCAAGTGCTGCCATCACATACCCAGAGAAGCCAGTTTGCCTTTGGTGGTGTTCAGGCCTCTGGCTGTATGGGGATGTTCTGGCATATGGGAGATGTCTCCGTGGTTGGAACTTTCCTCCAGCTACGGGTGCAGCCATTAGGCTTGCTTTCCTCTCCACACACACAAAAGTGTGTGTGGATGGTAGATAACACTCCCAAAAAAAGAAATAAAGTAAAAAAAAATACAATAAAGAAAATAATAATATACAAGTCGCTCTGGGTTAGTGTTCAGCTCTCCTCTCTACCTCTGATTGCCTCGCACTGACCGTTCTTGCGGAACATTCCATGACTCGTGGACAACGCTTCTGTGATGTCATAAAGCCGAACATGGCAACGGGTCTAATATAGGAGAACTAGGTATGTCACCCATGGCAGACAATCCAATACCAGCTGTCACTGTACGGATAGGGGTTAGCTGGATTGGGATGAGATGTATAAAAACTTACTAGAGCACAAGTCAAGTTTAAGTTACTGTTTTTTGTAGTTTTTTTTACCTGTTTATTTCAGATTTACAAAATTGTATAATTCTGTAGCCTCATATGTGAGCAATGTGATCTATATATTGTCAGCTGCTTCCAGAAATTTAAATTTGTCTGTAATTCCAAGTAGTGATCAAAAAATAAAAAACCACAAGTGTGACCCTGGTGTAGAAGGTACAAATTGTCCAGAGTCTCTCCTGGGCCATGTTCACAAGTGCAGAAGTGCTGTATTGTTTCCATACGTATTTGCACCAAAATAGTCAAAACTTTTTATTGTATTTTTTTTGCAGCTTTTTACAATGCATTTTTTTTTAGTAGAGCAATGCTTCAGTTCCACAATTGGAGATTTCATTGGAATTTTGCATGCATTTTTTATGCTCTCCATATACTATACTATACTATTAATGGCAAATTTTTAAAAACGCATCAAAAAGTTCACCGTTCTGCTGCATCATGAACCCCTGTATGTAGTACAGCTTAGGGAGCAATAAAAAATGAACATAATAATAAAAAAATAGTCAAGTGATATCACCGCATCAAGCAAAGTCCGTGCGATCAAAATATAAAGATAATTAACCCAACTGGTAAACTCCGGAAACAGTAAAAAATTTAAAAATGCCAACATGGCGGTATTGTTTGGTCGCTGTGCAGCGCCCCAGAGTCCTGGTCGTTGCAGTACTGTGGCTCCGCCGCTAAGGGGGGCTATGGTAAGTCCGATGGCACTGAAGGAGTTCATCTGACCAAGTATCACATACACCAATACATTTCACAGCCGGGCCTCCAGGGGGAGCTAAGGGTGCTATTTATTAGGCCACTCCTCACCACTGTGGGTAAACTGGGGGTCAGGCAGGAAGTTAGTCAGAAAGCTGACTCGGTTGGAACCAGGCAACACCTTGTGGCAGGGGGTGTTGTGGGGGAAGATTCGGTAGGGTCCCTGTCAGGTTTGGGACCCTGACAGAGGCCTGGCAACAAGGAAGAACGTCACGGGACCGTGCCTGCTCAGCATAGCGGCGGTGCCCTAAGAAGGGAACAGAAGCGAGATATATTGTGCTGAGTGAGAAACGAGATCAAAGCAAGAAGGAGAATACCAGTAGGAGTCGTGCTGTAAGACCGAGGCAACATCCTACTGAGGCGCACAACCGGCTGCCGGAACGCCGAGGAAGTATTACTATATTCAGCTTCAGGCAATACTTCAAACCAACGGCAGGACAGTCAGTCATAGGCGGGCTGTCTCACATATATCACCTATGAAGACATGGGGGGCACACTAGGAGAGGGGCGACTCTAGAGTCCCGGAAGAGTTCCGAGCCTACTCGTCATACGGGTGCCGTCCCAACCATAACACCGGGAGGGACAGAGGAGAAGAACATCATCCGAACGAGTTGTGAGGGAACACGAGAAACAGACACAACAGTTGTGGGGACTATCCCGTAAGCACAGCAGGGGAGGACCACAACACATAGCGCTAGCAGGAAGGCACAGATTTCCACCTGCAAAGAGAACTCTGGAGGTGCCATTGGACCGGCCGGACTTGCGCAGCCTGGTGAACCGTATTCCGGACTGAGGACCCAGAGACCTTCAGTAAAGAGGTAAAGAGACTGCAACCTGGTGTCCTCGTTATTTACTGCGACCGGCACTACACCGCACCACTACCACCATCTACATCTATTATTTACTGTACGCCCCACAGCAGGGTCACGGACCGGGCCTAGCCACCGTGACAACCCCAGAGCAGAGACTCAGAGGCCCGGTACCGGGTACCCCTCGGCCCTGCGGCAGTGGGGGCTGTCATGATCTCAATGGCAAGAGAACATAGCATCAGCATATATAGGAACTAGCTCTTGGAAGATGGGAACTGAGCTGACCATGAACTAAACCTAAACGCACAACTAGCAGTGGCCGGGTAGCATGCCTACGTTGATTCTAGATGCCCAGCACCAGCCGGAGGACTAAATAATACTAGCAGAGGAAAATATTAGTCCTAGCTCACCTCTAGAGAAATACCCCGAAAGGAGACAGAGGCCCCCCACATGTATTGGCGGTGAATTAAGATGAAATAACAAACGTAGTATGAAAATAGGTTTAGCAAATTTGAGGTCCACTTACTACATAGCAGAAGACAGAAAGGACACTTTCATGGTCAGCTGAAAACCCTATCATAACACCATCCAGAAATTACTTTAAAACTCTGGCATTAACTCATAACACCAGAGTGGCAATTCCTGTACACAAGAGCTTTCCAGACACAGTAACGAAACTACAGCTGTGAACTGGAACAAAAATGCAAAAACAAACATGGACAAGAGTCCAACTTATCTAGTAGTTGTCTAGGAGCAGGAACAAGCACAGAGAGGCTTCTGATAACATTGTTGACCGGCAAGCAACTAACAGAGCAGCAAGGTTATATAGCGACTCCCACATCTTGATGGGAACAGGTGAACAGAGAAGATGAAGACACCAGTTCAATTCCACCAGTAGCCACCGGGGGAGCCCAGAATCCAAATTCACAACAGTACCCCCCCCTCAAGGAGGGGGCACCGAACCCTCACCAGAACCACCAGGGTGATCAGGATGGGCCCTATGAAAGGCACAAACCAAATCAGAGGCATGAACATCAGATGCATTCACCCAAGAATTATCCTCCTGGCCGTATCCCTTCCACTTGACCAGATACTGGAGTCTCCGTCTGGAAACACGAGAGTCTAAGATTTTCTCCACAACGTACTCCAACTCACCCTCAACCAACACCGGATCAGGAGGCTCAACGGAAGGCACAACCGGTACCTCATACCTGCGCAATAATGACCGATGAAAAACGTTATGAATAGAAAAGGATGCAGGGAGGTCCAAACGGAAGGAAACAGGGTTAAGAATCTCCAATATCTTATACGGGCCGATGAACCGAGGCTTAAACTTAGGAGAAGAGACCCTCATAGGGACAAAACGAGAAGACAACCACACCAAATCCCCAACACAAAGCCGAGGACCAACACGACGGTGGCGGTTGGCAAAAAGCTGAGTCTTCTCCTGGGACAACCTCAAATTGTCCACCACCTGCCCCCAGATCCGATGCAATCTCTCCACCACAGCATCCACTCCAGGACAATCCGAAGATTCCACCTGACCAGAGGAAAATCGAGGATGAAACCCCGAATTACAGAAAAACGGGGACACCAAAGTGGCAGAGCTGGCCCGATTATTGAGAGCGAACTCTGCCAATGGCAAAAAAGCAACCCAATCATCCTGGTCAGCAGACACAAAACACCTCAGATATGTCTCCAGGGTCTGATTAGTCCGCTCGGTCTGGCCATTCGTCTGAGGATGGAAAGCGGACGAAAAAGATAAATCTATGCCCATCCTAGCACAGAATGCCCGCCAAAATCTAGACACGAATTGGGTCCCTCTGTCAGAAATGATATTCTCAGGAATACCATGCAAACGAACAACATTTTGAAAAAACAGAGGAACCAACTCGGAAGAAGAAGGCAACTTGGGCAGAGGAACCAAATGGACCATCTTAGAGAAACGGTCACACACCACCCAGATGACAGACATCTTCTGAGAAACAGGCAGATCTGAAATAAAATCCATCGAGATGTGCGTCCAAGGCCTCTTAGGAATAGGCAAGGGCAACAATAATCCACTAGCCCGAGAACAACAAGGCTTGGCCCGAGCACAAACGTCACAAGACTGCACAAAGCCTCGCACATCTCGTGACAGGGAAGGCCACCAGAAGGACCTTGCCACCAAATCCCTGGTACCAAAAATGCCAGGATGACCTGCCAACGCAGAAGAATGAACCTCAGAGATGACTCTACTGGTCCAATCATCAGGAACAAACAGTTTATCAGGTGGGCAACGATCCGGTCTATCCGCCTGAAACTCCTGCAAGGCCCGCCGCAGGTCTGGAGAAACGGCTGACAATACCACTCCATCCTTAAGGATACCTGTGGGCTCAGAGTTACCAGGCGAGTCAGGCTCAAAACTCCTAGAAAGGGCATCCGCCTTAACATTCTTAGAACCCGGTAGGTATGACACCACAAAATTAAACCGAGAGAAAAATAATGACCAGCGCGCCTGTCTAGGATTCAGGCGCCTGGCGGTCTCAAGATAAATCAAATTTTTGTGGTCAGTCAATACCACCACCTGATGTCTGGCCCCCTCAAGCCAATGGCGCCACTCCTCAAAAGCCCACTTCATGGCCAAAAGCTCCCGATTCCCAACATCATAATTCCGCTCAGCGGGCAAAAATTTACGGGAAAAGAAGGCACAAGGCCTCATCACGGAGCAGTCAGAACTTTTCTGCGACAACACTGCCCCAGCTCCGATCTCAGAAGCGTCGACCTCAACCTGAAAAGGTAGAGCAACATCAGGCTGACGCAACACAGGGGCAGAGGAAAAACGGCGCTTAAGCTCCCGAAAGGCCTCCACAGCGTCAGGGGACCAATCAGCAACATCAGCACCCTTCTTAGTCAAATCGGTCAATGGCTTAGCAATATCCGAAAAACCAGCAATAAATCGACGATAAAAGTTAGCAAAGCCCAAAAACTTCTGAAGACTCTTAAGAGAAGAGGGCTGCGTCCAATCACAAATAGCTTGAACCTTGACAGGATCCATTTCAATGGAAGAGGGAGAAAAAATATATCCCAAAAAGGAAATCCTCTGTACCCCAAAAACACACTTAGAACCCTTCACACACAAAGAACTAGACCGCAAAACCTGGAAAACCCTCCTGACTTGCTGGACATGAGAGTCCCAGTCATCCGAAAAAATCAGAATATCATCCAGATACACAATCATAAATTTATCCAAATAATCGCGAAAAATATCATGCATAAAGGACTGGAAAACTGACGGAGCATTTGAAAGACCAAAAGGCATCACTAAATACTCAAAGTGGCCCTCAGGCGTATTAAATGCGGTTTTCCACTCATCCCCCTGCCTGATTCGCACCAAATTATACGCCCCACGAAGGTCAACCTTAGAGAACCACTTGGCCCCCTTTATGCGAGCAAACAAATCAGTCAGCAACGGCAATGGGTATTGATATTTAACAGTGATTTTGTTCAAAAGCCGATAATCGATACATGGTCTCAAAGAGCCGTCTTTTTTTGACACAAAGAAAAAACCGGCTCCTAAGGGAGATGACGATGGACGAATATGTCCCTTTTCCAAGGACTCCTTTATATATTCTCGCATAGCAGCATGTTCAGGCACAGACAGATTAAACAAACGACCCTTTGGGTATTTACTACCCGGGATTAAATCTATGGCACAATCGCACTCTCGGTGCGGAGGTAACGAACCAAGCTTGGATTCTTCAAAGACGTCACGATAGTCAGACAGGAACTCAGGAATTTCAGAGGGAATAGATGATGAAATGGAAACCACAGGTACATCCCCATGAGCCCCCTTACATCCCCAGCTCAACACAGACATAGCTCTCCAGTCGAGGACTGGGTTGTGAGATTGCAGCCAAGGCAATCCTAGCACCAAATCATCATGTAGATTATACAGCACCAGAAAGCGAATAATCTCCTGGTGATCCGGATTAATACGCATAGTTACTTGTGTCCAGTATTGTGGTTTATTATTATTAGCCAATGGGGTGGAGTCAATCCCCTTCAGAGGAATAGGAGTCTCCAAAGGCTCTAAATCATACCCACAGCGTTTGGCAAAGGACCAATCCATAAGACTCAAAGCGGCGCCAGAGTCGACATAGGCGTCCGTGGTAATAGATGACAAAGAGCAAATCAGGGTCACAGATAGAATAAACTTAGACGGTAAGGTGCAAATGGAAACAGATTTATCAAGCTTTTTAGTGCGCTTAGAGCATGCTGATATAACATGAGTAGAATCACCACAATAGAAACACAACCCATTTTTCCGTCTAAAATTCTGCCGCTCGCTTCGGGACAGAATTCTATCACACTGCATACTCTCTGGCGACTTCTCAGTGGACACCGCCAGATGGTGCACTGGTTTGCGCTCCCGCAAACGCCTATCGATCTGAATAGCCATTGTCATGGACTCATTCAGACCCGCAGGCACAGGGAACCCCACCATAACATCCTTAATGGCATCAGAGAGACCCTCTCTGAAAGTCGCCGCCAGGGCGCACTCATTCCACTGAGTAAGCACAGACCATTTACGGAATCTTTGGCAGTAAATTTCCGCTTCATCTTGCCCCTGAGATAGGGACATCAAAGTTTTTTCTGCCTGAAGCTCCAAATGAGGTTCGTCATAAAGCAACCCCAAGGCCAGAAAAAACGCATCCACATTGAGCAACGCAGGATCCCCTGGTGTCAATGAAAAAGCCCAGTCTTGAGGGTCGCCCCGGAGCAAGGAAATCACAATCCTGACCTGCTGAGCAGGGTCTCCGGCAGAGCGAAATTTCAGGGACAAAAATAATTTGCAATTATTTCGAAAATTCTGAAACCCAGATCTATTCCCCGAGAAAAATTCCGGCAAAGGAATTCTCGGCTCAGATACAGGTGCATGACAAACAAAGTCTTGCAAATTTTGTACCTTCGTGGCGAGATTATTCAAACCTGCAGTTACACTCTGAAGATCCATTACAAACAGGTGGACACAGAGCCATTCAAAGATTAGAAGGAGAAAAAAAAAAAAAAAAAAAAAAAATCTCAGCAGACTTCTTATTTCTCTCCTTTCTCAGCCAAGGATTTTAACCCTTTAGTGGGCCGGTCAAACTGTCATGATCTCAATGGCAAGAGAACATAGCATCAGCATATATAGGAACTAGCTCTTGGAAGATGGGAACTGAGCTGACCATGAACTAAACCTAACGCACAACTAGCAGTGGCCGGGTAGCATGCCTACGTTGATTCTAGATGCCCAGCACCAGCCGGAGGACTAAATAATACTAGCAGAGGAAAATATTAGTCCTAGCTCACCTCTAGAGAAATACCCCGAAAGGAGACAGAGGCCCCCCACATGTATTGGCGGTGAATTAAGATGAAATAACAAACGTAGTATGAAAATAGGTTTAGCAAATTTGAGGTCCACTTACTACATAGCAGAAGACAGAAAGGACACTTTCATGGTCAGCTGAAAACCCTATCATAACACCATCCAGAAATTACTTTAAAACTCTGGCATTAACTCATAACACCAGAGTGGCAATTCCTGTACACAAGAGCTTTCCAGACACAGTAACGAAACTACAGCTGTGAACTGGAACAAAAATGCAAAAACAAACATGGACAAGAGTCCAACTTATCTAGTAGTTGTCTAGGAGCAGGAACAAGCACAGAGAGGCTTCTGATAACATTGTTGACCGGCAAGCAACTAACAGAGCAGCAAGGTTATATAGCGACTCCCACATCTTGATGGGAACAGGTGAACAGAGAAGATGAAGACACCAGTTCAATTCCACCAGTAGCCACCGGGGGAGCCCAGAATCCAAATTCACAACAGGGGGCGCTGCAAACTTGGCGTCACGAACAGGATCTACTTAAGCCTGAAGAATCAGGTCATGTGTGCCTTGGAACTTTGAGTTATCGTGCTTGGACTGTGCTTTATTACAAAGATTGTGTGTTGCCACTTGCCGCCAAAAGTTCCCGCCAAAACCGCCGCCATTACAGCGCTAAGGAGAGCGCAGGAGAAGAAGAAGGGCGTGGAAGTGGGCGTGAACAAGCTGAAGAGCGCGAAAGACAATGGCCGCCCAGTCTAAATATCTCGGCCCCTTGAGGACGTGTCCATCAGCAGCCGAGATCCGCCTCCTGATCCTCAATGGTGGGCAGAGACAGAGAAAACGAAACTGCCCACGAAGGAGAGAGCGGGAAAAGGACCAGGAAGAAGGAGTCAGCGACATGGAGGACGCCATGGCCAGCCGCCTGGAGCGGGAGCGTGGGGCCGGAGCCGAGGACTCCCCCAGCTACCCGGAGAGGCACCGCAGCCAGACCTCCACAGTTGACGCTGACCTCCTGCAGACCGGAGCGGACGGGCTGATCCACCAACTCCTGCAGACGCAGCTGAGCACTGAGGCCGGGTGGAAGAAGACCATCATCGGGAGCCTCACCAGACGCCTGTCGGCAGCCTCGCTTGGTCCGAAGCTGGAAAGTAAGGCCCTGCCGGAAAGCGGTATGCTGCATGCAGAGATGACAACGCCGCAGCACAAGGCCCCGCAACCAGCGTTCCAGTCCCCAGCGGAGACGGAGCAGATCGGCACCGGAGGGACCGCATCTGAAGCAGGTATGAAGGACGACCCTGCCCTGACAACCGACACCACTCCAGTGACTGCTAGTGCCGCAACTGCTGACTCCATTCTACTGACTGATCTTGCAGCAGCCGCTACCTCTGCTGCAGCAAATGCCCCTACTCAAGCTGCGCAGACCTCCATCGCTGCGCCCGATTTAACAGTACATGCAAGACGGATTAACGGCGTTTGTCCAGCACTGGGTGTAACCCTGGACCTCACTTTTCCCAGGCCGAGAAAGGTTAAGTGCCAGGTACAGCCCTGGAAGCCGTCCAACTAAACCTCGGAAACCTGAACATGTAAATAGTTAACTGTTTAACTTTTCACTGTTTTGCTGCTAAAACCCGTCCAGGGTTAACTCTTAAAGGGATCCCTTTGTTGACCCGGGATCCCTATTGCTTTTTGGTTTGTTTTCTAATTTTTGCACAACTTCCCAAAAACCGCTGGAATCATGAACAGTGCATGATACAGACTCTTTGTAAATAGTTGCACCTTCTTAAAGGTGCTCCTTACTGGTTTTACATGGAAAAAGGACTCTTTGCGAAGATACCGCACCGGAGTCCTTACTGTGTATGGACTGGTAGCTGAAGAAGCTGCGCTACCTCATAAAGACTTGGTCCCCTCTTAAAGGGGATGTTCACATGTTGCACTTAAGAATGGTATTGCCTTAAGATAGCTAGAGGGCAATAATGTCTTAGAAGAAAGAAAGTAATAATGTTAATATGTAAACGTTAAATGTACCTAACTAGTTAAATGTGAAAAGTGTTTGATAATGTTGATGGAAGAATGAGGACAGAAAGTGAACCCGGGCGGGGTTAGTTGGTGAGTCCTCCTAGGAGCCATATAGAGATGGCCTGTTGATCCTAAACTGAAGGAAAAATGATATGTTCTATACTGTGTATAGTGGTGGAAGGGCAGTAGGCCCGGGCTGAACGGGGCGGTCCTGTAAAGAAAGGAGAGGCAGTAGGTCTGGAGCCGTTAGGACAGGCGGTCCTGCAGATTTAAAGAAGGAGAATTAAGTTGATTGCCTTATAATGTGTTATAAGAAGGTCTTTAGTGGATTCAGAGTGTACATCCTTAAAGGCAACGTTGAATTCATGTCTAAAAATTTTGCACTTAGTAGAATACCCGGTTGGGTAAAGAGAGTTATTTATAGAAAAGTTATTTAAAGGTATTTAACCATGTTTGTAACGTTCAAGTGTCCTCACCTCCCATAAAGGGAAGCTCTGTTCAAATATGCTTATTGTTATTGCACTCACAAAAATTGTATGTCTTTTGCTAACCTGTATTGTTGTTTCTTCCCAGTCCCGGAGTACTGGATTTAACCGGGGGGGGAGTGCAGCGCCCCTGAGTCCTGGTCGTTGCAGTACTGTGGCTCCGCCGCTAAGGGGGGCTATGGTACGTCCGATGGCACTGAAGGAGTTCATCTGACCAGGTATCACATACACCAATACATTTCACAGTCGGGCCTCCAGGGGGAGCTAAGGGTGCTATTTATTAGGCCACTCCTCACCACTGTGGGTAAACTGGGGGTCAGGCAGGAAGTTAGTCAGAAAGCTGACTGGGTTGGAACCAGGCAACACCTTGTGGCAGGGGGTGTTATGGGGGAAGATTCGGTAGGGTCCCTGTCAGGTTTGGGACCCTGACAGAGGCCTGGCAACAAGGAAGAACATCACGGGACCGTGCCTGCTCAGCATAGCGGCGGTGCCCTAAGAAGGGAACAGAAGCGAGATATATTGTGCTGAGTGAGAAACGAGATCAAAGCAAGAAGGAGAATACCAGTAGGAGTCGTGCTGTAAGACCGAGGCAACATCCTACTGAGGCGCACAACCGGCTGCCGGAACGCCGAGGAAGTATTACTATATTCAGCTTCAGGCAATACTTCAAACCAACGGCAGGACAGTCAGTCATAGGCGGGCTGTCTCACATATATCACCTATGAAGACATGGGGGGCACACTAGGAGAGGGGCGACTCTAGAGTCCCGGAAGAGTTCCGAGCCTACTCGTCATACGGGTGCCGTCCCAACCATAACACCGGGAGGGACAGAGGAGAAGAACATCATCCGAACGAGTTGTGAGGGAACACGAGAAACAGACACAACAGTTGTGGGGACTATCCCGTAAGCACAGCAGGGGAGGACCACAACACATAGCGCTAGCAGGAAGGCACAGATTTCCACCTGCAAAGAGAACTCTGGAGGTGCCATTGGACCGGCCGGACTTGCGCAGCCTGGTGAACCGTATTCCGGACTGAGGACCCAGAGACCTTCAGTAAAGAGGTAAAGAGACTGCAACCTGGTGTCCTCGTTATTTACTGCGACCGGCACTACACCGCACCACTACCACCATCTACATCTATTATTTACTGTACGCCCCACAGCAGGGTCACGGACCGGGCCTAGCCACCGTGACAACCCCAGAGCAGAGACTCAGAGGCCCGGTACCGGGTACCCCTCGGCCCTGCGGCAGTGGGGGCGCTGCAGCTGCCATATCACTAAAAATGCTGGAAGAAACAATTAAAATGTCATATCTATCCCAAAGTAATATCAATAAAACATTGTCTCACCTGACAAAAAAATAACTCCTCACACAGCTTTATTGGCTGAAAAATTAAAAGAAGGGGTCTCGGAAAATGGCAACACAATCTCCCAATTTTTTTATTTCAAAGTCCTGATTTTTTTCCACCACTAAAATAATAAAAAAGCTGATCAAGTTTAGTATCGCTGTAATCATACTGATGTGGAGAATCATAGTGCAAGGTCATTTTTACCACATGATGTACGCCGTAAACATAATTCCCAAAAAACAATGTCAGAATTGTGTTTCTTTCACAATTTTCCAAATTCCCTGTACATTATGTGTCAGCATAAGCCACAACCGCTGCCACCAATGTTTCTTGAACACCACTTGCTCACGACACACCTGCCTGGGATGTTACTATACAGGGGACCTCCCGCACTCACTCGTCCACTCACCTAAGTGCACCCCACAGACAGTTCTCACATCCACATCACACTTATTGCTTCTATCACTCACCGTTTTGATAGGCCAGCGAGACGCCAGCACTGCGTCACACACTAGCACACATGCCACCTAGCTTTTCTCAGCACCTGATAGCTGCCCTCCTCAGGGTTTGAGGGTATGTCTAGAGCAGAAAACAACAAACTTATTAAACTTTAGATTTAAAGGGAACCTGTCAGCAGGATTGTGCACAGTACACTTGGCCTGGGACAACTCATAAAGTCCCATGGATTCCAGTACCATCTATATGCTGATGACACTCAGATCTACCGCTCTGGCTCAGACGTCACCTCTCTGCTGTCCAAAATCCCGAAGTGTCTCAGCCATATCCTCGTTCTTCTCCTCTCGCTTCCTCAAACTCAATGTGGACAAATCTGAACTCATCATCTTTCCTCCATCTCATAGATCTTCCTTACCTGACCTATCTATCACTTTTAATGACATCACGCTTTCCCCCGTACCGGAAGTCCGCTGCCTCGGAGTAACCCTTGACTCTGCCCTGTCCTTCAAACCGCACATCCAAACTCTTTCCACCTCCTGTCGCCTCCAGCTCAAAAATATCTCCAGAATCTGTCCTTTCCTCAACTGTCAATCTACTAAAATGCTTGTGCATGCCCTAATCATCTCCCACCTTGACTACTGCAACATCCTTTTCTGTGGCCTCCCTGTTAATACCCTTGCACCTCTCCAGTCCATCCTTAACTCTGCTGCCCAACTAATTCATCTCTATCCTCACTACTCCTCCACTTCCCCCCTCTGCAAATCTCTTCACTGGCTCCCATTCCCTCAGCGTATCCAGTTCAAATTACTTATACTGACCTACAAAGCCATCCATAACCTATCTCCTCCATATATCTCTGAACTAATCTCCCAAGTCCTCCCAACACCTCCTTCTCTCCTCCACACTTCTCCGCTCCTCACCCAACCGCCTCCAAGACTTCTCCCGAATATCCCCCATCCTCTGGAATTCTTTGCCCCAACACATCCGACTATCAACTACATTCGGATCCTTCAGACGGAACCTGAAAATCCACCTCTTCAGGAAAGCCTACAGCCTGCACTGACCCCGTTGCCTACTCACCACTAGCGGAGCTACCGCCTCACCAACACCGGAGCTGCTACAACCCTCAACCTATTGTCTCCTTCCCCACCATCCTGTAGAATGTAAGCCCCAAGGGCAGGGTCCTCGCCCCTCTGTATCAGTCTGTCATTGTTAGTTTGCTTACTATAAGTGATATCTGTAATTTGTATGTAACCCCTTCTCATGTACCATGGAATCAATGGTGCTATATAAATAAATAATAATAATGATAATAATAATAATAGTAATAAAGGACAGACAGTATCAGGTCGGCGCCGTTATACTGATTAAAATGATACCTTTGTGATGAAATCCATCTTGTGGTTGTTGTGCAATCTGTATTTGTAGTTTTCAATTATAAGAGTTTGGTGCTCCGGGGCGGGGCTGTGGGAGGTCCTGTGGGCGGGGCTTTATGTAGTGCTCAGATGTATGGGCTTATGACAGGTTACTGATCCCTGATGCAAAAAAGGTCTGTATCTGTATCATCAATATGCCAAGCAACCACCCCCTCCATGGACTTGCAGGCTGTGAGTGGTTGTCTCATCGGTATTTTTGCACCTGTGTTGAATGGGTCCACTGCATCCTTTTAGTGCATTTGTTTGGAGGCCTGGGCAGGTAAATATCTCTGCCTTTTTTCTGCCGTTTTCTGGATATTTCATAACAGGCGGCATTGGGATAACGCCCTGATGGCATCTGAGTGTGACCTGTTTCTTCCTAGGACCCATTCACTTAATAGGGTGAGTTTGATTCACAAATTGGATCTAATACTGACATGTTTCTGCTCTTTCTTTTTGCAGACAATCGATCTGCCCTGTGAGCATCCACATGAACTATAAGTGCTCGGTCACGCATCCGTAGTTTTGGTCCAAGTGAAAAGAACAGGCTGTACTTGGCCCAATGTTACTCAATGAGGCAGTGCAGATTAGTGTTTTTTTCCATGGACTGAATGCAGCATGCACGAGTTTCTTCTGTAAATCGGATGAGACTTACCCATTCAAGTCTATGGGTGGAGGAAAAAAAAAATCGGATGCCATACAGAGCTACAGTAAAGTATCCGAACTGTAAAAGGTCCTGTAAGTGATTAATAGCTGCTGCAGTAAAATATGGACAGATGACAAGTGAGAAAAAAAAACAACCAAGTAATTTGTGGATGAAACTCCATTAACAATTTTTGTGTAACTGGATCGCCCCTCAGGGCAGCTGGGTACTCAGTACCGGGTCCTGAGTTCACAGGGGGATGTCACGGCGGCGACCCGGTCCATGGCCCTGGAGTGTCCATGTAAAAGGGAAAGGTCTTTAAAGGGAATAAAGTTTGTGTTCGTGGCACCACCTGTGGTATTCGGTCAGTGGGGACCGACGCTGCTTTAAGGGGTCCTCTGGGGTGATGTTATGGGAGCTTGATAGTATAACTTCCCACAGGTGAAGTGTATCCCCAGGGTTTACGTGGTGTAGGTGGAAGATGGTGAGAAGTGCAGTAAAGAATGAGGACACAGGTTTGCAGACTCTTTACCTTGGTTTACTGAAGACTTCAGCATCCACCGTCCAGAGCACCAGATCACAGGGCAGGCAAGGTCCAGCCGGCTTGAAGGCAAATTAGGACTCCCCTTACCCAGGTGGAAATCAAAAGCCTTCCTTTGGCGCCATAGTGTTGTAGTCCCTTACTGATAAGAGCTCACATAAGGTCCTCACAGATGTTGTCTCTCTCTCTGTCCCCCGGGTAGGATAGGACATAACCCGCATAACTAGTGACTTGAGGCGGTTTATAGGGACTCTAGCACTCCCCAGCCTCTAAGGTTGTCACCGTGCCTCCTGGCTGTTAGGTCGGACAGGTATCGTAAAGTTCAGCTGTCCTGCTGGTCTCTGATGTAAGCCATAGAGGTCCTTACACCCTCTATGTTCCAGCTACTGGTCCTGCGCCTCAGAAGGAGGCAGCCTGCTCGGAGCTGGTCTCCCTCTGATATCGACTTCTGTGCTTTGCTCTCCTGAACGTTCGCTGCAATCAATTCAGCTTTCTGTATGTCTCTTTCCAGGAACTGCTGCCCTGGGGTTACACAGCTCCGTAAAACCTTCGTCTCCCTCAGATGGCTTCTGTCTGTTTTCTAGCAGGAACCCTGTGGAAAACTGACAAACTTTCCCTACAGACTACCAGTTATATATATATGGGGAGTCACCTAGCAAGTAGGATCAAAAGCTCCCCCTGGTGGCCTGGAGTGTGAATGTGTTGCATGTTTGTGGTACCTGGTTGCAGTTATCCCTTCTTGCCTTCAAGCGTAACATCACTCTCCCCTTGAGGAAAACAATGCTACTGTGACGACCAGGACCCTGGGGCGCCACATAACCCTACCCTAGCAGGCACTGTCCTACCTGTCAAAAACAGACATCTGAACAGTGGCGGATTATAATGAGGTTAATCTGGGCGGTAGCCCAGGGCCCAGTGGTGTGGGGGGGCCCACCACAGGGCCGCCATCAGGGCCGGCATCTGCACCCGCACATCTGGGCAAGTGCCGGGGCCCTAGAGAGACTGGGGGGCCCATTTTGACAAGTGTGACCAACTTTCTACTATTGACGCTGCCTATGCAGCATTAATAGTAAAAAGATATAATGTTAAAAATAATTTAAAAAATAACAAATCGTGCTATTCTCACCTTCCCGCGGCCTCCGCAGCCTTCCAGATCCTCGCGATGCTCTCGGCAGCTCCCGTTCCCAGCGAAGCCTTGCGAAATGACCCCAGATGATGCAGGATCATGCGAGACCGCTACGTCATCACAGGTCATTGTCGCAAAGCATCACTGGGAACAGGAGCTGCCGGGAGCATCGCTAAGGCCTGGGCTGGATCCGGGGGCCGTCAGAAGGTGAGTATATAACTATTTTTTATTTAAATTCTCTTTTTTTTTAACAGGGATATGGTACCCACACTGCTATATACTACGTGGCTGTGTTATATACTGTGTGGCTGTGTGATATACTGTGTGGCTGTGCTATGTACTACGTAGCTGTGGTATATATTACGTGGCTGTGGTATATACTACGTGGGCTGTGCTATATTCTGTGTGGGCTGTGCTATATACTACGTGGCTGCTATATGCTACGTGGGCTGTGTTATATGCTACGTGCCTGTGTTATATACTAAGTAGCTGCTATTTGCTACGTGGGCTGTTATATGCTACATGGCTGTGTTATGTGCTAAGTGGGCTGTGCTATACATTACGTGGCTGTGATATATGCTGCGTGGGCTGTGTTATATACTATGTGGGCTGTGTTATATACTATGTGGCTGTGCTATATGCTACGTGGCTGTGCTATATACTACATGGGCTGTGTTATATACTACGTGGCTGTGCTATATACTATGTGGCTGTGCTATATACTACGTGGGCTGTGCTGTATACTACATGGCTGTTCTATATACTACGTGACTGTGCTATATGCTACATGGGCTGTGTTATATACTAAGTGGGCTGTGTTATATGCTGCGTGGGCTGTGTTATATACTACGTGGCTGTGCTATATACTATGTGGCTGTGCTATATACTACGTGGGCTGTGCTGTATACTACATGGCTGTTCTATATACTACGTGACTGTGCTATATGCTACATGGGCTGTGTTATATACTAAGTGGGCTGTGTTATATGCTGCGTGGGCTGTGTTATATACTACGTGGCTGTGCTGTATACTACGTGGGCTGTGTTATATGCTACGTGGGCTGTGATATATGCTACGTTGCTGTGCTATATGCTACGTGGCTGTGCTATGTACTACGTGAGCTGTGTTATATGCTACGTGAGCAGAACGCTGGACATGGGGACCAAATGCTGGACATGGGGCAGAATGCTGGACATGGTGCTGAATGCTGGACACGGGGACAGAATGTGGGGCAGAATGTTGGACAGGGGGGGCAGATTGCTGGACACGGGGGACAGAATGCTGGACACGGGGACAGAATGCTGGACATGGGGACAGAATGCTGGATATGGGGACAGAATGCTGGACACGGGGGGCAGAATGCTGGACATGGGGGCAGAAAGTGAGACACAGGGGGCAGAATGGAGATACAGGGCATGATTGGAGACACAGGGAGCAGGATGAAAGACATGGGGGCATGACTGGAGACACTGGGGGCAGGATTGGAGACACTGGGGGCAGGATTGGAGACACTGGGTGCAGGATTGGAGACAGATGGGGCAGGATTGGAGACAGATGGGCAGAATGGAGACACTGGGCATGATTGGAGACACGGGGCAGGATTGCAGACATGGGGGCATGATTGGAGACATAGGGGTAGAATGGAGATACGGGCATAAATGGAGACACGGGGCAGGATGAAAGACATGGGGGCATGATTGTAGACACTGGGGGCAGGATTGGAGACAGATGGGTCAGGGTTGGAGACAGATCGTGCAGGATCATGGGGAAGGATGGATACGATGGAGACAGATGGGGCAGGATGGGGAGATCATATGGGGCAGAATGGATACTCATGAGGGCAGGATGGGAGAACTTATGGCTGAAGCCAGGAATGAGATACACGGGGGCTAGGATGAGGAATATTATTACCATAGGGGCTAATTAAGGGATATTATTACTGCAGTGATGTATTTATTTTTTGAGTGTACTGTTTTAAATGGGGGGTGGTCCTGTTACTGTGTAGAGTGATACTATGATGCCTTTTTTCCCGCGGGGTTTCACAGGGAGACTTACTTAAATAAATGTAGAGTCTCAAGACCTATCATCCATGACTATTTAAATCAAATATTTCAGGGAGTGGAACCTCCTACTGGCACCTGGTTTTTCTACGAACAATTAAAAAGCTTCATAAATAAGACATCTAAGCAAAATAATATTATTAGAACATTAACTCCTTTTGAAAAACTTTGCATTACTAGGGAGTTTCCGGTCCACACGGTCTCTCTGCTATATAATCTTTTCCAAAGAGGTCAAACCCCATCGCACAATTTCCCAATATTTTTCTCAAAATGGGAGAATGATCTGGGGATATCTCTATCTCAAGAGGAGAGAGACCTCGTTGTCCTCTGTGTCACAAGAGAGGATCTATAAGATCTTATCAAGGTGGTATAGATGCCCTTCCTTGGTGCATGCCATGTTCCCGGTGATCCCAGATACATGCTGGAGATGCGTAGAAGAAAAGGGAACATATGTCCATATCTGGTGGGATTGCCCGCCTATAAAGAAATTATGGATGTCAATTTTTGATCTCTATAATAAACTATCTATTCGTAAGGTCCGACCCACAGTAGAACTAGCTCTTCTGTCCTTATGTTACTTGTCGATATCTAGGTATAAGAAGAATCTTCTCAGACACTTCCTCACGGCTGCTAGGAACTTGATCCCTCGGTATTGGAAAGAAGAGAAATTTCCCTCACGTTCTGAATTTGTTGTGGAACTTAATGATATTTACAGAATGAAACGATTGATAAACCAGACTACCGGGGATCCTGAAAAAATGTACAATACTTGGGCTCCCTGGATCGTATTTAGGGAAACCCCAGAATTAGACTTCTGGTTATCTAGACCCCGACTTACATTTGAAGTGGCTATTGTCTTCCCCATTGTCGGTCGGGGATGTGGACCTGCTCGGAGGGGGGGGGGGGAAGCAGGGTGAACCCAGTCCCCTCATACCTAATTTCATACAATATACCTTCTTGTCTTTATCTCTCTCCTTTTCTCTTCCCCTTCTCTCCTCTCTTCACTCGTCTCCTTCTTTATTTTCCTAATAATTTCCTTACTTTGCATATTTTGATTTATACCAATATATGTAACTTAGTTTTTGGAGTTATGACTGGTTTTCTTATTGATTGATTATAATAGTAATAATAATAATAATAACTAACGTTATTAAACAGAAGAAGAGATAATCTTGGCTCTGGCCAATAAAAATCCTGAAAATGATAGGTCATTAACCTTATGCTAGAAATGTAGTTATGATTCTATTAATTAGACTGATTATGTTCTTATTCTACTTTGTTTTTGTATTGTTTATTCGCTTTAATAAACATGATTTACACAGAAACATAATCCATTGAGCAAGCAGAGGTCAGGGCAGGCGGCAGTGCAGTAACATAATTTATTGAGCAAGCAGAGGTCAGGGCAGGCGGCAGTGCAGAAACATATCCAGAAACAAGCAGAGGTCAGGGCAGGCGGCAGTGCAGAAACATATCCAGAAACAAGCAGAGGTCAGGGCAGGCGGCAGTGCAGAAACATATCCAGAAACAAGCAGAGGTCAGGGCAGGCGGCAGTGCAGAAACATATCCAGAAACAAGCAGAGGTCAGGGCAGGCGGCATTGTAGTAACATAATCCATTGAGCAAGCCATAGTCAAAACCAGAAAATCTGTCCGAGAAGCAGCTTTGCAGAAGTTGTTATGGGCATGCTGCAAGCCACTCGCCACTAGATTTTCCTCTGGCTAAATGATAGTGTCCCGCGGATTTCTCTTCTCGGGAGAATGAGATTCCTGGCACTTGGAAGGTAGCCCCCATCTCTCATGTAGGTCCGGCGTACATCCTGTGAGCTCTTCAGCATTGCTTGCATGATGTTTCTAGCAGCATAGCTGACTGGCATGTGTGGTGGTATAGGATTGTAGCCTTCTCTAGCTGTCACCTTAATACGCGGTTGATAGGCGTAAGGCATACCTAAGAGTTTCAGTATTTGAGAGGTAGTTAGGGCCTTCCAGGGGGATGGGCTCCTGGGCGATGTGGCTTCTGTCTCTACCTCATCTTCTGTTCTGGTAATTATCAGGCGTTTCTTCGTAACCTCTGGCTCTGCGCTGATGTTTGCTGCAGGTGGTACATATCGGCCAATTTCGGGTAGTGTAGTATATGGTTGTGGTCTTCTCCTTCTCAAATATCGGTCCGATGCCTTTTCCGGTCTTTTGAACAGGGAGGTAATAAATAGCACGATGTTACCAAGTGCTGCCATCACATACCCAGTGAAGCCAGTTTGCCTTTGGTGGTGTTCAGGCCTCTGGCTGTATGGGGATGTTCTGGCATATGGGAGATGTCTCCGTGGTTGGAACTTTCCTCCACCTACGGGTGCAGCCATTAGGCTGCTTTCCTCTCCACACACACAAAAGTGTGTATGGATGGTAGATAACACTCCCAAAAAAAGAAATAAAGTAAAAAAAAATACAATAAAGTAAACAAGCAGTATACAAGTCGCTCTGGGTTAGTGTTCAGCTCTCCTCTCTACCTCTGATTGCCTCGCACTGACCGTTCTTGCGGAACATTCCATGACTCGTGGACAACACTTCTGTGATGTCATAAAGCCGAACATGGCAACGGGTCTAATATAGGAGAGCTAGGTATGTCACCCATGGCAGACAATCCAATACCAGCTGTCACTGTACGGATAGGGGTTAGCTGGATTGGGATGAGATGTATAAAAACTTACTAGAGCACAAGTCAAGTTTAAGTTACTGTTTTTTGTAGTTTTTTTTACCTGTTTATTTCAGATTTACAAAATTGTATAATTCTGTAGCCTCATATGTGAGCAATGTGATCTATATATTGTCAGCTCCTTCCAGAAATTTAAATTTGTCTGTAATTCCAAGTAGTGATCAAAAAATAAAAAACCACAAGTGTGACCCTGGTGTAGAAGGTACAAATTGTCCGGAGTCTCTCCTGGGCCATGTTCACAAGTGCAGAAGTGCTGTATTGTTTCCATACGTATTTGCACCAAAATAGTCAAAACTTTTTATTGTATTTTTTTTGCAGCTTTTTACAATGCATTTTTTTTTAGTAGAGCAATGCTTCAGTTCCACAATTGGAGATTTCATTGGAATTTTGCATGCATTTTTTATGCTCTCCATATACTATGCTATACTATTAATGGCAAATTTTTAAAAACGCATCAAAAAGTTCACCGTTCTGCTGCATCATGAACCCCTGTATGTAGTACAGCTTAGGGAGCGATAAAAAATGAACATAATAATAAAAAAAATAGTCAAGTGATATCACCGCATCAAGCAAAGTCCGTGCGATCAAAATATAAAGATAATTAACCCAACTGGTAAACTCCGGAAACAGTAACAAATTTAAAAATGCCAATATGGCGGTATTGTTTGGTCGCTGCCATACCACTAAAAATGGAGGAAGAAACAATTAAAATGTCATATCTATCCCAAAGTAATATCAATAACATTGTCTCACCTGACAAAAAAATAACTCCTCACACAGCTTTATTGGCTGAAAAATTAAAACAAGGGGTCTCGGAAAATGGCAACACAATCTCCCAATTTTTTTATTTCAAAGTCCTGATTTTTTTCCACCACTAAAATAATAAAAAAACTAATCAAGTTTAGTATCGCTGTAATCATACTGATGTGGAGAATCATAGTGCAAGGTCATTTTTACCACATAATGTACGCCGTAAACATAATTCCCAAAAAAACAATGTCAGAATTGTGGTTTTTTTCACAATTTTCCCAATTCCCAGTACATTATGTGTCAGGATAAGCCACAACCGCTGCCACCAATGTTTCTTGAACACCACTTGCTCACGACACACCTGCCTGGGATGCTACTATACAGGGGACCTCCCGCACTCACTCGTCCACTCACCTAAGTGCACCCCACAGACAGTTCTCACATCCACGTCACACTTATTGCTTCTATCACTCACCGTTTTGATAGGCCAGCGAGACGCCTGCACTGCATCACACACTAGCACACATGCCACCCAGCTTTTCTCAGCACCTGATAGCTGCCCTCCTCAGGGTTGAGGGTACTTCTAGAGCAGAAAACGACAAACTTATTAAACTTTAGATTTAAAGGGAACCTGTCAGCAGGATTGTGCACAGTACACTTGGCCTGGGACAACTCATAAAGTCCCATGGATTCCAGTACCACCTGTATGCTGATGACACTCAGATCTACCTCTCTGGCCCAGACGTCACCTCTCTGCTGTCCAAAATCCAGAAGTGTCTATCAGCCATATCCTCCTTCTTTTCCTCACGCTTCCTCAAACTCAATGTGGACAAATCTGAACTCATCATCTTTCCTGTATCTCTCTTCCTTACCCGACCTATCTATCACTTTTAATGACATCACGCTTTCCCCCTTACCGGAAGTCTGCTGCCTCGGAGTAACCCTTGACTCTGCCCTATCCTTCAAACCGCACATCCAAGCTCTTTCCACCTCCTGTCGCCTCCAGCTCAAAAATATCTCCAGAATCCGTCCTTTCCTCAACCGTCAATCTACTAAAATGCTTGTGCATGCCCTCATCATCTCCCGCCTTGACTACGGCAACATCCTTTTCTGGGGCCTCCCTGCTAACACTCTCGCACATCTCCAGTCCATCCTTAACTCTGCTGCCCGACTAATTCATCTTTCTCCTCGCTACTCCTCCGCTTCTCCCCTCTGCAAATCTCTTCACTGGCTCCCATTCCCTCAGCGTATCCAGTTCAAATTACTTATACTGACCTACAAAGCCATCCATAACCTATCTCCTCCATATATCTCTGAACTAATCTCCCAAGTCCTCCCAAGACCTCCTTCTTTAATCCACACTCCACACTTCTCCGTTCCTCACCCAACCGCCTTCAAGACTTTTCCCGAATATCCCCCATCCTTTGGAATTCTTTGTCCCAACACATCCGACTATCAACCACATTAGGATCCTTCAGACGGAACCTGAAAATCCACCTCTTCAGGAAAGCCTACAGCCTGCACTGACCCCGCTGCCTCCACACCACTACTGAAGCTACCGCCTCACCAACACCGGAGCTGCTGCAACCCTCAACCTATTGTCTCCTTCCCCACCATCCTGTAGAATGTAAGCCCGCAAGGGCAGGGTCCTCGCCCCTCTGTATCAGTCTGTCATTGTTAGTGTGCTTACTATAAGTTATATCTGTAACTTGTATGTAACCCCTTCTCATGTACCATGGAATCAATGGTGCTATATAAATAAATAATAATAATGATAATAATAATAATAGAAATAAAGGACAGACAGTATCAGGTCGGCGCCGTTATACTGATTAAAATGATACCTGGGTGATGAAATCCGTCTTGTTGTTGTTGTGTAATCTGTATTTGTAGTTTTCAATTATAAGAGTTTGGTGCTCCGGGGCGGGGCTGTGGGAGGTCCTGTGGGCGGGGCTTTATGTAGTGCTCAGATGTATGGGCTTATGACAGGTTACTGATCCCTGATGCAAAAAAGGTCTGTATCTGTATCATCAATATGCCAAGCAACCACCCCCTCCATGGACTTGCAGGCTGTGAGTGGTTGTCTCATCGGTATTTTTGCACCTGTGTTAAATGGGTCCACTGCATCCTTTTAGTGCCTTTGTTTGGAGGCCTGGGCAGGTAAACATCTCTGCCTTTTTTCTGCCGTTTTCTGGATATTTCATAACAGGCGGCATTGGGATAACGCCCTGATGGCATCTGAGTGTGACCTGTTTCTTCCTAGGACCCATTCACTTAATAGGGTGAGTTCGATTCACAAATTGGATCTAAAACTGACATGTTTCTGCTCTTTCTTTTTGCAGACAATCGATCTGCCCTGTGAGCATCCACATAAACTATAAATGCTCGGTCACGCATCCGTAGTTTTGGTCCAAGTGAAAAGAACAGGCTGTACTTGGCCCAATGTTACTCAATGAGGCAGTGCAGATTAGTGTTTTTTTCCACGGACTGAATGCAGCATGCACGAGTTTCTTCTGTAAATCGGATGAGACTCACCCATTCAAGTCTATGGGTGCAGAAAAAAAAATCGGATGCCATACAGAGCTACAGTAAAGTATCCGAACTGTAAAAGGTCCTGTAAGTGATTAATAGCTGCTGCAATAAAATATGGACAGATGACAAGTGAGAAAAAAAATCAACCAAGTAATTTCTGGATGAAACTCCATTAACAATTTTTGTGTAACTGGATCGCCCCGTCAGGGCAGCGGGGTACTCGGTGCCGGGTCCTGAGTTCACAGGGGGATGTCACGGTGGCGACCCGGTTCATGGCCCTGGAGTGTCCATGTAAAAGGGAAAGGTCTTTAAAGGGAATAAAGTTTGTGTTCGTGGCGCCACCTGTGGTATTCGGTCAGTGGGGACCGACGCTGCTTTAAGGGGTCCTCTGGGTGATGTTATTGCAGCTAGATGGTATAACTTCCCACGGGTGAAGTGTATCCCCAGGGCTCCGGTGGTGTAGGTGGAAGATGGTGAGGAGTGCAGTAAAGAACAGGAACACAGGTTTGCAGTCTCTTTACCTTGGTTTACTGAAGACTTCAGCATCCACAGTCCAGAGCACCAGATCACAGGGCAGACAAGGTCCAGCCGGCTTGAAGGCGAGTTAGGACTCCCCTTACCCAGGTGGAAATCAAAAGCCTTCCTTTGGCGCCATAGTGTTGTAGTCCCTTACTGATAAGAGCTCACATAAGGTCCTCACAGATGTTGTCTCTCTCTCTGTCCCCCGGGTAGGATAGGACATAACCCGCATAACTAGTGACTTGAGGCGGTTTATAGGGACTCTAGCACTCCCCAGCCTCTAAGGGTGTCACCGTGCCTCCTGGCTGTTAGGTCGGACAGGTAACGTAAAGTTCAGCTGTCCTGCTGGTCTCTGATGTAAGCCATAGAGGTCCTTACACCCTCTGTGTTCCGGCTACCAGTCCTGCGCCTCAGAAGGAGGCAGCCTGCTCGGAGCTGGTCTCCCTCTGATATCGACTTCTGTGCTTTGCTCTCCTGAACGTTCTCTGCAATCAATTCAGCTTTCTGTATGTCTCTTTCCAGGACCTGCTGCCCTGGGGTTACACAGCTCCGTAAACCTTCGTCTCCCTCAGATGGCTCCTGTCTGCTTCCTGGCAGGAACCCTGTGGAAAACTGACTAACTTTCCCTACAGACTACCAGTTATATATACACTCACCGGCCACTTTTTTAGGTACACATGCTAGTAACGGGTTGGACCCCCTTTTGCCTTCAGAACTGCCTCAATTCTTCGTGGCATAGATTCAACAAGGTGCTGGAAGCATTCCTCAGAGATTTTGGTCCATATTGACATGATGGCATCACACAGTTGCCGCAGATTTGTCGGCTGCACATCCCAAAGATGCTCCATACAAGGCAGGATGGATCCATGCTTTCATGTTGTTTACGCCAAATTCTGACCCTACCATCCGAATGTCGCAGCAGAAATCGAGACTCATCAGACCAAGCAACGTTTTTCCAATCTTCTACTGTCCAATTTCGATGAGCTTGTACAAATTGTAGCCTCAGTTTCCTGTTCTTAGCTGAAAGGAGTGGTACCCGGTGTGGTCTTCTGCTGCTGTAGCCCATCTGCCTCAAAGTTCGACGCACTGTGCGTTCAGAGATGCTCTTAGGCCTACCCTGGTTGTAACGGGTGGCGATTTGAGTCACTGTTGCCTTTCTATCAGCTCGAACCAGTCTGCCCATTCTCCTCTGACCTCTGGCATCAACAAGGCATTTCCGCCCACAGAACTGCCGCTCACTGGATTTTTTTTCTTTTTCGGACCATTCTCTGTAAACCCTAGAGATGGTTGTGCGTGAAAATCCCAGTAGATCAGCAGTTTCTGAAATACTCAGACCAGCCCTTCTGGCACCAACAACCATGCCACGTTCAAAGGCACTCAAATCACCTTTCTTCCCCATACTGATGCTCGGTTTGAACTGCAGGAGATTGTCTTGACCATGTCTACATGCCTAAATGCACTGAGTTGCCGCAATGTGATTGGCTGATTAGAAATTAAGTGTTAACAAGAAGTTGGACAGGTGTACCTAATAAAGTGGCCGGTGAGTGTATATATGGGGAGTCACCTAGCAAGTAGGATCAAAAGCTCCCCCTGGTGGCCTGGAGTGTGAATGTGTTGCATGTTTTTGGTACCTGGTTGCAGTTATCACTTCTTGCCTTCAAGCGTAACATCACTCTCCCCTTGAGGAAAACAATGCTACTGTGACGACCAGGACCCTGGGGCGCCACATAACCCTACCCTAGCAGGCACTGTCCTACCTGTCAAAAACAGACATCTGAACAGTGGCGGATTATAATGAGGTTAATCTGGGCGGTAGCCCAGGGCCCAGTGGTGTGGGGGGGCCCACCACAGGGCCGCCATCAGGGCCGGCATCTGCACCCGCGCATCTGGGCAAGTGCCGGGGCCCTAGAGAGACTGGGGGGCCCATTTTGACAAGTGTGACCAACTTTTTACTATTGACGCTGCCTATGCAGCATTAATAGTAAAAAGATATAATGTTAAAAATAATTAAAAAAATAACAAATCGTGCTATTCTCACCTTCCCGCGGCCTCCGCAGCCTTCCAGATCCTCGCGATGCTCTCGGCAGCTCCCGTTCCCAGCGAAGCCTTGCGAAATGACCCCAGATGATGCAGGATCATGCGAGACCGCTACGTCATCACAGGTCATTGTCGCAAAGCATCACTGGGAACAGGAGCTGCCGGGAGCATCGCTAAGGCCTGGGCTGTATCCGGGGGCCGTCAGAAGGTGAGTATATAACTATTTTTTATTTAAATTCTCTTTTTTTTTTAACAGGGATATGGTACCCACACTGCTATATACTACGTGGCTGTGTTATATACTGTGTGGCTGTGTTATATACTGTGTGGCTGTGCTATGTACTACGTAGCTGTGGTATATATTATGTGGCTGTGGTATATACTACGTGGGCTGTGCTATATTCTGTGTGGGCTGTGCTATATACTACGTGGCTGCTATATGCTACGTGGGCTGTGTTATATGCTACGTGCCTGTGTTATATACTACGTAGCTGCTATATGCTATGTGGGCTGTTATATGCTACGTGGCTGTGTTATGTGCTAAGTGGGCTGTGCTATACTTTACGTGGCTGTGATATATGCTGCGTGGGCTGTGTTATATACTATGTGGGCTGTGTTATATACTACGTGGCTGTGCTATATGCTACGTGGCTGTGCTATATACTACATGGGCTGTGTTATATACTACGTGGCTGTGCTATATACTATGTGGCTGTGCTATATACTACGTGGGCTGTGCTGTATACTACATGGCTGTTCTATATACTACGTGACTGTGCTATATGCTACATGGGCTGTGTTATATACTAAGTGGGCTGTGTTATATGCTGCGTGGGCTGTGTTATATACTACGTGGCTGTGCTGTATACTACGTGGGCTGTGTTATATGCTACGTGGGCTGTGATATATGCTACGTTGCTGTGCTATATGCTACGTGGCTGTGCTATGTACTACGTGAGCTGTGTTATATGCTACGTGAGCAGAACGCTGGACATGGGGACAAAATGTTGGACATGGGGCAGAATGCTGGACATGGTGCTGAATGCTGGACACGGGGACAGAATGTGGGGCAGAATGTTGGACAGGGGGGGCAGAATGCTGGACAGGGGGGGCAGAATGCTGGACACGGGGGACAGAATGCTGGACACGGGGACAGAATGCTGGATATGGGGACAGAATGCTGGACACGGGGGGCAGAATGCTGGACATGGGGCAGAAAGTGAGACACAGGGGGCAGAATGGAGATACAGGGCATGATTGGAGACACAGGGAGCAGGATGAAAGACATGGGGGCATGACTGGAGACACTGGGGGCAGGATTGGAGACACTGGGGGCAGGATTGGAGACACTGGGTGCAGGATTGGAGACAGATGGGGCAGGATTGGAGACAGATGGGCAGAATGGAGACACTGGGCATGATTGGAGACACGGGGCAGGATTGCAGACATGGGGGCATGATTGGAGACATAGGGGTAGAATGGAGATACGGGCATAAATGGAGACACGGGGCAGGATGAAAGACATGGGGGCATGATTGTAGACACTGGGGGCAGGATTGGAGACAGATGGGTCAGGGTTGGAGACAGATCGTGCAGGATCATGGGGAAGGATGGATACGATGGAGACAGATGGGGCAGGATGGGGAGATCATATGGGGCAGAATGGATACTCATGAGGGCAGGATGGGAGAACTTATGGCTGAAGCCAGGAATGAGATACACGGGGGCTAGGATGAGGAATATTATTACCATAGGGGCTAATTAAGGGATATTATTACTGCAGTGATGTATTTATTTTTTGAGTATACTGTTTTAAATTGGGGGCGGTCCTGTTACTGTGTAGAGTGATACTATGATGCCTTTTTTCCCGCGGGGTTTCACAGGGAGACTTACTTGAATAAATGTAGAGTCTCAAGACCTATCATCCATGACTATTTAAATCAAATATTTCAGGGAGTGGAACCTCCTACTGGCACCTGGTTTTTCTACGAACAATTAAAAACCTTCATAAATAAGACATCTAAGCAAAATAATATTATTAGAACATTAACTCCTTTTGAAAAACTTTGCATTACTAGGGAGTCTCCGGTCCACACGGTCTCTCTGCTATATAATCTTTTCCAAAGAGGTCAAACCCCATCGCACAATTTCCCAATATTTTTCTCAAAATGGGAGAATGATCTGGGGATATCTCTATCTCAAGAGGAGAGAGACAAGATCCTGTTATTTACATTCAGGACCTCGTTGTCCTCTGTGTCAAAGGAGAGGATCTATAAGATCTTATCAAGGTGGTATAGATGCCCTTCCTTGGTGCATGCCATGTTCCCGGTGATCCCAGATACATGCTGGAGATGCATAGAAGAAAAGGGAACATATGTCCATATCTGGTGGGATTGCCCGCCTATAAAGAAATTATGGATGTCAATTTTTGATCTCTATAATAAACTATCTATTCGTAAGGTCCGGCCCACAGTAGAACTAGCTCTTTTGTCCTTATGTGACTTGTCGATATCTAAGTATAAGAAGAATCTCCTCAGACACTTCCTCACGGCTGCTAGGAACTTGATCCATCGGTATTGGAAACAAGAGAAATTTCCCTCACGTTCTGAATTTCTTGCGGAACTTAATGATATTTACAGAATGGAACGATTGATAAACCAGACTACCGGGGATCCTGAAAAAATTTACAATACTTGGGTTCACTGGATCACATTTAGGGAAACCCCAGAATTAGACTTCTGGTTATCTAGACCCTGACTTACATTTGAAGTGGCTTCAGATGTTTATATATTCTGTACACTGTTCACTTGATTTAACTTGCCTCCATAATTTGGAACTGATTTTAAAGAATTTATTATCTTCCCCATTGTCGGTCGGGGATGTGGACCTGCTCGGGGGGGGGATGCGGGGTGAACCCAGTCCCCTCATACCCAATTTCATACAACATACCTTCTTGTCTTTATCTCTCTCCTTTTCTCTTCCCCTTCTCTCCTCTCTTCACTCATCTCCTTCTTTATTTTCCTAAAAATTTCCTAAATCAATATTTTGATTTATACCAATATATGTAACTTAGTTTTTGGAGTTATGATTGGTTTTCTTATTGATAATAATAATAATAATAATAATAATAATAATAATAATTACTAATGTTATTAAACTGAAGAAGAGATAATCTTGGCTCTGGCCAATAAAAATCCTGAAAATGATAGGTTATTAACCTTATGCTAGAAATGTAGGTATGATTCTATTAATTAGACTGATTATGTTCTTATTCTACTTTGTTTTTGTATTGTTTATTCGCTTTAATAAACATGATTTACACAGAAACATAATCCATTGAGCAAGCAGAGGTCAGGGCAGACGGCAGTGCAGAAACATAATCCATTGAGCAAGCAGAGGTCAGGGCTGGCGGCAGTTCAGAAACAATCCATTGAGCAAGCAGAGGTCAGGGCAGGCGGCAGTGCAGAAACATATCCAGAAACAAGCAGACGTCAGGGCAGGCGGCAGTGCAGAAACATAACCGGAAACAAGCAGAGGTCGGGGCAGGCGGCAGTGTAGAAACATAATCCATTGAGCAAGCCATAGTCAAAACCAGAAAATCTGTCCAAGAACCAGCTGTGCAGAAGTTGTTATGGGCATGCTGCAAGCCACTCGCCACTACATTTTCCTCCGGCTAAATGATAGTGTCCCGCGGATTTCTCTTCTCGGGAGAATGAGATTCCTGGCACTTGGAAGGTAGCCCCCATCTCTCATGTAGGTCCGGCGTACATCCTGTGGGCTCTTCAGCATTGCTTGCATGATGTTTCTAGCAGCATAGCTGACTGGCATGTGTGGTGGTATAGGATTGTAGCCTTCTCTAGCTGTCACCTTAATACGCGGTTGATAGGCGTAAGGCATACCTAAGAGTTTCAGTATTTGAGAGGAAGTTAGGGCCTTCCAGGGGGATGAGCTCCTGGGCGATGTGGCTTCTGTCTCTACCTCATCTTCTGTTCTGGTAATTATCAGGCGTTTCTTCGTAACCTCTGGCTCTGCGCTGATGTTTGCTGCAGGTTGTACATATCGGCCAATTTCGGGTACTGAAGGATATGGTTGTGGTCTTCTCTTTCTCAAATATCGGTCCGATGCCTTTTCCGGTCTTTTGAACAGGGAGGTAATAAATGGCACGATGTTACCAAGTGCTGCCATCACATACCCAGTGAAGCCAGTTTGCCTTTGGTGGTGTTCAGGCCTCTGGCTGTATGGGGATGTTCTGGCATATGGGAGATGTCTGCGTGGCTGGAACTTTCCTCCAGCTACGGGTGCAGCCATTAGGCTGCTTTCCCCTCCACACACACAAAAGTGTGTGTGGATGGTAGATAACACTCCCAAAAAAAGAAATAAAGTAAAAAAAATACAATAAAGAAAATAATAATATACAAGTCGCTCTGAGTTAGTGTTCAGCTCTCCTCTCTACCTCTGATTGCCTCGCACTGACCGTTCTTGCGGAACATTCCATGACTCGTGGACAACACTTCTGTGATGTCATAAAGCCAAACATGGCAACGGGTCTAATATAGGAGAACTAGGTATGTCACCCATGGCAGACAATCCAATACCAGCTGTCACTGTACGGATAGGGGTTAGCTGGATTGGGATGAGATGTATAAAAACTTACTAGAGCACAAGTCATTGCTTTAAGTTACTGTTTTTTGTTGTTTTTTTTACCTGTTTATTTCAGATTTACAAAATTGTAGAATTCTGTAGCCTCATATGTGAGCAATGTGATCTATATATTGTCAGCTCCTTCCAGAAATTTAAATTTGTCTGTAATTCCAAGTAGTGATCAAAAAATAAATAACCACAAGTGTGACCCTGGTGTAGAAGGTACAAATTGTCCAGAGTCTCTCCTGGGCGGGCCATGTTCACAAGTGCAGAAGTGCTGTATTGTTTCCATACGTATTTGCACCAAAATAATCAAAACTTTTTATTGTATTTTTGTTGCAGCTTTTTACAATGCACTTTTTTTTAGTAGAGCAATGCTTCAGTTCCACAATTGGAGATTTCATTGGAATTTTGCATGCATTTTTTATGCTCTGCATATACTATAATGGCAAATTTTTAAAAAAGCATCAAAAAGTTCACCGTTCTGCTGCATCATGAACCCCTGTATGTAGTACAGCTTAGGAGGCGATAAAAAATGAACATAATAATAAAAAAATAGTCAAGTGATATCACCGCATCAAGCAAAGTCCGTGCGATCAAAATATAAAGATAATTAACCCAACTGGTAAACTCCGGAAACAGTAAAAAAATTTAAAAATGCCAACATGGCGGTATTGTTTGGTCGCTGCCATACCACTAAAAATGCTGGAAGAAACAATTAAAATGTCATATCTATCCCAAAGTAATATCAATAAAACATTGTCTCACCTGACAAAAAAATAACTCCTCACACAGCTTTATTGGCTGAAAAATTAAAACAAGGGGTCTCGGAAAATGGCAACACAATCTCCCAATTTTTTTATTTCAAAGTCCTGATTTTTTTCCACCACTAAAATAATAAAAAAGCTGATCAAGTTTAGTATCGCTGTAATCATACTGATGTGGAGAATCATAGTGCAATGTCATTTTTACCACAAAATGTACTCCGTAAACATAATTCCCAAAAAACAATGTCAGAATTGTGTTTTTTTCACAATTTTCCAAATTCCCTGTACATCATGTGTCAGGATAAGCTACAACCGCTGCCACCAATGTTTCTTGAACACTACTTGCTCACGACACACCTGCCTGGGATGCTACTATACAGGGGACTTCCCACACTCACTCGTCCACTCACCTAAGTGCACCCCACAGACAGTTCTCACATCCACATCACACTTATTGCTTCTATCACTCACCGTTTTGATAGGCCAGCGAGACGTCTGCACTGAGTCACACACTAGCACACATGCCACCCAGCTTTTCTCAGCACCTGATAGGTGCCCTCCTCAGGGTTTGAGGGTACTTCTAGAGCAGAAAACGACAAACTTATTAAACTTTAGATTTAAAGGGAACCTGTCAGCAGGATTGTGCACAGTACACTTGGCCTGGGACAAATCATAAAGTCCCATGGATTCCAGTACCACCTGTATGCTGATGACACTCAGATCTACCTCTCTGGCCCAGACGTCACCTCTCTGCTGTCCAAAATCCAGAAGTGTCTATCAGCCATATCCTCCTTCTTCTCCTCTCGCTTCCCCAAACTCAATGTGGACAAATCTGAACTCATCATCTTTCCTGTAGCTCTCTTCCTTACCTGACCTATCTATCACTTTTAGCGACATCACGCTTTCCCCCGTACCAGAAGTCCGCTGCCTCGGAGTAACCCTTGACTCTGCCCTGTCCTTCAAACCGCACATCCAAGCTCTTTCCACCTCCTGTCACCTCCAGCTCAAAAATGTCTCCATGATCCGTCCTTTCCTCAACTGTCAATCTACTAAAATGCTTGTGCATGCCCTCATTATCTCCCGCCTTGACTACGGCAACATCCTTTTCTGCGGCCTCCCTGCTAACACTCTCGCACATCTCCAGTCCATCCTTAACTCTGCTGCCCGACTAATTCATCTTTCTCCTCGCTACTCCTCCACTTCCCCCCTCTGCAAATCTCTTCACTGGCTCCCATTCCCTCAGCGTATCCAGTTCAAATTACTTATACTGACCTACAAAGCCATCCATAATCTGTCTCCTCCATATATCTCCAAACTAATATCTCAAGTCCTCCCAACACCTCCTTCTCTCCTCCACACTTCTCCGCTCCTCACCCAACCGCCTCCAAGACTTCTCCCGAATATCCCCCATCCTCTGGAATTCTTTGCCCCAACACATCCGACTATCAACTACATTCGGATCCTTCAGACGGAACCTGAAAATCCACCTCTTCAGGAAAGCCTACAGCCTGCACTGACCCCGTTGCCTACTCACCACTAGCGGAGCTACCGCCTCACCAACACCGGAGCTGCTACAACCCTCAACCTATTGTCTCCATCCCCACCATCCTGTAGAATGTAAGCCCCAAGGGCAGGGTCCTCGCCCCTCTGTATCAGTCTGTCATTGTTAGTTTGCTTACTATAAGTGATATCTGTAATTTGTATGTAACCCCTTCTCATGTACCATGGAATCAATGGTGCTATATAAATAAATAATAATAATGATAATAATAATAATAGTAATAAAGGACAGACAGTATCAGGTTGGCGCCGTTATACTGATTAAAATGATACCTTTGTGATGAAATCCATCTTGTGGTTGTTGTGCAATCTGTATTTGTAGTTTTCAATTATAAGAGTTTGGTGCTCCGGGGCGGGGCTGTGGGAGGTCCTGTGGGCGGGGCTTTATGTAGTGCTCAGATGTATGGGCTTATGACAGGTTACTGATCCCTGATGCAAAAAAGGTCTGTATCTGTATCATCAATATGCCAAGCAACCACTCTCTCCATGGACTTGCAGGCTGTGAGTGGTTGTCTCATCGGTATTTTTGCACCTGTGTTGAATGGGTCCACTGCATCCTTTTAGTGCATTTGTTTGGAGGCCTGGGCAGGTAAATATCTCTGCCTTTTTTCTGCCATTTTCTGGATATTTCATAACAGGCGGCATTGGGATAACGCCCTGATGGCATCTGAGTGTGACCTGTTTCTTCCTAGGACCCATTCACTTAATAGGGTGAGTTTGATTCACAAATTGGATCTAATACTGACATGTTTCTGCTCTTTCTTTTTGCAGACAATCGATCTGCCCTGTGAGCATCCACATGAACTATAAGTGCTCGGTCACGCATCCGTAGTTTTGGTCCAAGTGAAAAGAACAGGCTGTACTTGGCCCAATGTTACTCAATGAGGCAGTGCAGATTAGTGTTTTTTTCCATGGACTGAAAGGAGGGGGCAGGAATAGGCGAAGTAAATGGAGGCCCCCCATGACTGTGCTTGGTCATGGGCTCCAGTTTTTAAATAAAAATAGCCACATTGATTGGTCAAAGTAGGGTGGGAGGGGTTATGAGAGGGAGGTGGGGGCTATATAGGTAAAAGTGCGGGAAACTGGGGCACACTTTTAGCTGACAGGGTAGGATTTTAGTGAGAGCAGCCACCCACACAGCCTTTCCACCTACCTGAAAGGCCTGAAGTGCGATCAGCCATGGAGTCGGTGGATACCTTGGTGGGGCGCTTGAGGGATGCAGCCAGATCCAGAAGAGGTGGATGGCTGGAAGAGCAGCTAGCGGCGCTGCTCGGAGCAGCGGGAGCACCGGAGCCCAGCAGCAGAAGAGGCCGGCGCACGAGGCCTCCTCAGCGACTCTCACCGGAGGTGAGCACGCGCGGCCGGCGCAGGCCTAGGAGCCCCTCACAGGACCCTGCGGAGGCTGGGTGCAGCGGTGCGGCGTCCCCCCGCTGTGCTCCCTCCGGCAGGAATCCTCCTTGCCGGCCGGTTGGTGTGGGGAGCAGGAGAGGCGCGCAGCGGGGAAGAGCGACGCCGGAAGTGAGGACGGCAGCAGCGTGGCCCACAGCTCCGAGGACCAGGAGTGCAGCGGGCACAAGTCCTGAACACAGCCGCATGACGTCCGGAGCGGTGAACACCGGGGGTGCGAATGAAGGTGCGGCGAGCGGCGGAAGACGGACGGCAGGAGGAAGGCCAGGCAGAGGGCGTGCAGGAGGTCGGACGACGGCGGATGCTGCGGTGCAGGCGGCATCTGAGCTGAGGGCACCAGGAGACGAGCGCAGTTCTGGAGGAGCGGCGGGCAGTGGGACCCCACTGTCTGGCAGGCGGAGTGGTCGGGAGCCTGAGAGGGAACGGAGGTCTGCTGAGCAAGTACGGTCCAGGTCCGGGAGAAGGTCGGTCGAACGTGGAGCAGCTGACGCTCAGGTCCCCCCTGGTGACGTGGAGGCCAGGGGCGCGGGCCGGGAGCAGCACGATGGTGCCGAAGAATCGTGGTCGGACGGAGAACCTGATGCCGGGGATGATCGGCGGGATGCGGGACGCACGGCTGGCAGGGACACAGCACCTGCGCAGCTCGGTGAGTACCATGCTATTTCTGACTTGTCGCCCAGAGGGGCTTATGGTGAGGGGGTTAGAGGTGATCAGGCGTCGGGTGGGCGGGCGCCTGACATTGGAGGGAGCAGCGGGGCGTCGGAGCCTGCGCTGCGGGAAGTATTGCTGAGCGTGTCGCAATTGCTGAGTAGTTTACAGAATAGGGCAGTGAGGGAAGCGGGGGTATCACCGGCCAGGGCTTGGCTACCTGGGGCCGGGGCTTCGGGTTCGTCTACAATGGATTCGGGGAGTCTGTTAGTGGTCGAACAGTCGCCATCAGTGTCTGGAGTGTCTGTATCCGTGCAAACGGAGAAGAATAAAGGGGATACGGTAAAGTTGGATGATAGAGCAAAAGGCGAGGTATATGTGTGTTTTGAGGGGCCGTTGGGGGCTCATTTGAAAAAGGAGGTAAAAGAAAAGATTTGGCGCGATGATTATGTGGAGATTTTTTCTTTGCTGCCATTAGAAAAGTTTAATCTTGATAAGGGGAAGAAGGACGATAGTAAGAAAGAGGAGGAGGAGAAGAGGAGGTGGCGACTTATACCACAGACGTTCATTAATTGGTTGCAAGCATTCGCTATATTAGCGAGCGTAATAGGTGAAAAGGCCCCGGAGAATTGTTCCGGTTTATTTTGTTATCTTGATGCGATAGGTGAAGCGCATCGTACTTATGGCGGACAGGCTTGGTTACGCTATGATGAACAGTTCAGGCAGAGGAAAGCGGTAAGGCCTGAAATACGCTGGGATCAAAAGGACATCGGGCTCTGGTTAAAAGTGATGGCTCCTAGCAGATACGGGCAGTCCTTTCATGGGGGCGGAAGTAGCTCCGGACAACAGGCGGGACATAGCGGTAGTAGTCAGGGGGGACAGGGATCTAAAGAAAAATCAGGAACGTGTTGGCAATTCAATGAGGGCCAGTGTAAGTTTGGGAACACCTGCAAATTTAAACATGTGTGTTCCCATTGTAGCGGAGTTTCGCATGGGGCTTCCAAATGTTTCAAAAAAGCAAGAGGCAAGCCGTCAGTGGGTGCCGGTCAAGGGGGAGACGCCAGTGAGGCTGGAAAGGATGGCCCCCTTTCTAAGTAGGTATCCGGATCAGGAGAAGGCCGGTGTCATTACACGGGGCTTTGCGGAGGGTTTTCGTATCCCTCCTCCAGAACACGCTGTTCCGTTTTCAAAAAAGAATTTGAGGTCAGCAATGGCTCAAGCAAGTGTGGTGAATGATAAGTTGAGGAAGGAGGTGGAGTTGGGGAGAATGGCTGGTCCGTTTACTTGTTTGCCGATAGAGGGGCTGATCATCTCACCGTTGGGGGTGGTCCCCAAAAAAGAGCCGAATAAATTCCGTTTAATTCACCATTTGTCGTACCCAAAGGGGTTGTCTGTGAATGACGGCATTTCGCAGGAGTTGTGTTCAGTTGTTTATACGTCGTTTGACATGGCGGTGCACTGGGTCCGCTGTTATGGGCCAGGAGCCTTGTTGGCAAAGACGGATGTGGAATCGGCTTTTCGTTTGCTTCCGATTCATCCGGATAGCATCCCGTTGTTGGGGATGTGTTGGAATGACGGTTACTATGTAGACAGATGTTTACCGATGGGTTGTTCCATTTCGTGTTCCTTATTTGAATCTTTTAGTACGTTTCTGGAATGGGTGGTTAGAGAAGTGGCTGGTGTTCCATCCGTCATTCATTATTTGGATGATTTTTTGTTCATAGGTCCTCCTGACTCGAATGTGTGCAGGAATATTTTGGCGGCTATGGAGTGGGTAGCGGACCATTTCGGCGTTCCCCTTGCTAGGGAAAAAACTGAGGGCCCTTGTACGGTATTGAGCTTTCTGGGAATTCTGATAGACTCTGAAAACATGGAATGCAGGCTTCCGGACGATAAATTGTTGGCGCTGAAGCAGGAAGTGAGTCGCGTGGCTAAGCTGAAGAAAGTGACATTGAAGGAATTACAGTCTCTGCTTGGTCGTTTGAATTTTGCATGTAGGATTATGCCCATGGGGCGCATATTTTGCCGAAGGTTGTCCAGAGCGACGGCGGGGGTGCGGTCCCCGCATCATTTCATTCGACTTGGTCAGGAGCACAAGAACGACTTGTTGGTATGGCATAATTTCTTGGAGCAATATAACGGTCGCTCGCTGATGCAGCAGCAGTTGGTGAGTAATTTTGATTGCGAGATCTACACGGACGCGGCGGGAAGTGTGGGTTATGGGGCCTATTGCGCAGGCCAATGGAGCGTTGGAGCCTGGCCGGACTGCTGGCACACGAGTGGTTTTACAAAGAATCTGGCCCTGTTGGAGTTGTTTCCCATTGTGGTAGCGGTATTCATTTGGGGGGACGCGTTTGAAAATCGCAGGATCAGATTCCATTGTGACAACATGAGTGTTGTTTCCGTGATTAACTCGTTATCGGCATCGTCACCACCCGTAATAAAATTAGTGAGAGAACTTGTTTTGAGATGTCTGAAGATCAATACGTGGATTTCTGCGGTTCATGTGCCTGGCGTTCAGAATTCGTTAGCGGATGCATTATCTCGTTTACAGTGGGAGCGTTTCCGGGAGTTGGCACCAGAAGCGGACGCAGCAGGAGCAGTATGCCCTTCGCACTTGTGGCGGATACCTATGGAGGAGCGGGACGTTTGATTCGGGCCTCGGTTACGAGTCAGACTTGGGCGTCTTATGAAGCTTCCTGGAATGTTTGGCAGAATTCTTTGGCGCAGTGGGGGGAATTGGTGTCTGACGAAGACAAGTCATTAGCTGTTTTGTCATTGGTGGGTAAGGCGGCGGATGCAGGCTGGTCGTTTTCGAAAGTAAACAAGTTGGTGACCGGGTTAGCTTTCGGTTTTAAGCTTGAGGGCTCAGTAGATGTGACGAAAAGTTTTTTGGTGCGGCAGGCACTGAAGGGTTATAGGAGAGATGTTAGACGGGTGGATGGGCGCAGGCCTATTTCGTTTCAGGTGCTTGAACGTTTGGGTGGTGTTTTGGGTGATATATGCTGCTCTCATTTTGAAGCTGGGTTGTTTCGTTTGGCTTTTTCCTTGGCATTTTTTGGGGCGTTACGGATAGGTGAATTGGTGTCTCGTAGCAGGGTTCAAGCGGGTGGTTTATTGGCTCAAGATGTGGATTTCTGGTCTGGGGGCATCGTTTTTTGGATACGTCGTTCAAAGACTGATCAGACAGGGGTTGGCAAAAGAGTTGTGTTGGGTAAAGTTTCGGGGTCATTGATGTGCCCTGAACAATGTTTACGGGAGTATTGGTCTTTATGGTCGGGTCGTACGGGACCATTGTTGTGCCACCAGGACGGGGTCTTCTTGTCCCGTTTCCAATTTATAGCAATTCTGCATAAAAGTTTGAGGGTTTTGGGTTTTTCGCGGGCCGATTTCGGTTCGCATTCCTTCAGGATAGGGGCAGCGTCAGAGGCCGACAGCCTGGGCTTGGGGTCGGATGTTATCAAGCGTATTGGGCGTTGGAGCTCAAGCCGTTATCGGTCCTATATCCGACATTAAAATGGTTGGTTTGTTTACGTTAAGTGGCATTATGTTAACGGTTACTGTTATTGTATATTGCAGGTCGGGAGCCGTATCTCGTCTGGATTTTTGGTCATTCGTTTGTCTATTGGGGGGCGCATCGGGCGGATGCCAGGCCGGACGGTAGGCAGTTGGGTCTCAGCCGAAAAGATGCGGTAGTTCGGTGGTTGGGTTTTCGAGGTATGGTGTGGAGCAGGGCGATTCCTTGTTTTTCTCGGGCGGTCCGTCTGGATAGAGCACCTGATATCGTGGTTTTTCATTTGGGAGGGAACGATTTAGTTTCCAAACCAGTTAGGGAGTTGATACGGGACATTCGTTCTGATTTTCTCCGTTTGTGGACGGCCTTCCCCGGTGTTCTAACTATATGGTCGGACATTGTTCCTCGAAAAAATTGGAGGGGTGCGCGATCAGTCAAGGGTATCAACAGAGCGCGGGTGAAGTTGAACAGGGCAATTGCCAAGTTTGTAGCCAGAAATGGTGGGATATGTGTTCGGCACTTTGATTTGGAGTCGGGTGTTGGTGAATATTGGAGGGACGACGGGGTGCACTTGAACGAGGTGGGGATTGATTTATGGGCCTTGTCCATTCAGGAGGGAATTGAAAAAGCGTTAGTGTCTTTGGGGCACTCGCGGGCCTGAGGTGTCCGGGCTGCGAGTTTGTGGCGGGGGTGGGGTTCTTGGAGTTTATGCGGATTCAGCGGCGAAGGAATTTGATGGAAATTCCGGACAGTTAAACGGGTTTGGTGTTCTGGCATTTTGGTTACAGGCTCTGGACGGGGTGTTTACCCTGGGAGCTGGTGGTGGTTTAATTGTTCCCAAAACGGGAATTATTGGTGCCCCTGAGCTGGTGTTACGGCTGGGGGTAAATTGAGGTGTTTTACGTTTTTTGGTTTTTTTTGCCAAAATAATTTGAAGCCAGAACTTTTTCCCCGGTGGGCTCCAAGAACCTCCCCTCAAATTATTTGCATAAAAATTATGCTAATGTTATTTAAAATGTTCTTGTTTGTTTGTTAATAAACTGGCCGCTGTGGCCATAATTATCCAAAAAACATTGGAGTTACGTTTTTATTGGAATATGGGTTTGCTTTTAGCAATGGTGGATTGGGGGTTTGGAATGGTTAGTAAGGGAGCCATATTGGCCATACATGGTCAAGGAGGGGGCAGGAATAGGCGAAGTAAATGGAGGCCCCCCATGACTGTGCTTGGTCATGGGCTCCAGTTTTTAAATAAAAATAGCCACATTGATTGGTCAAAGTAGGGTGGGAGGGGTTATGAGAGGGAGGTGGGGGCTATATAGGTAAAAGTGCGGGAAACTGGGGCACACTTTTAGCTGACAGGGTAGGATTTTAGTCCCACCCGCCCTCCCCTAATTTTTGGTCTTGTTCTGAGTGGCTGGTTATAGTTGGGTTGACGGGGCGTTTTGTTTTAGAGCAGGGTTGTTCGTTAGGCAGGTGTTAAATGTTATTTTAATATATATTGTCACAGTGGCAGTGGCGGGGGTGGGGTTCTTGGAGTTTATGCGGATTCAGCGGCGAAGGAATTTGATGGAAATTCCGGACAGTTAAACGGGTTTGGTGTTCTGGCATTTTGGTTACAGGCTCTGGACGGGGTGTTTACCCTGGGAGCTGGTGGTGGTTTAATTGTTCCCAAAACGGGAATTATTGGTGCCCCTGAGCTGGTGTTACGGCTGGGGGTAAATTGAGGTGTTTTACGTTTTTTGGTTTTTTTTGCCAAAATAATTTGAAGCCAGAACTTTTTCCCCGGTGGGCTCCAAGAACCTCCCCTCAAATTATTTGCATAAAAATTATGCTAATGTTATTTAAAATGTTCTTGTTTGTTTGTTAATAAACTGGCCGCTGTGGCCATAATTATCCAAAAAACATTGGAGTTACGTTTTTATTGGAATATGGGTTTGCTTTTAGCAATGGTGGATTGGGGGTTTGGAATGGTTAGTAAGGGAGCCATATTGGCCATACACGGTCATGCAGCATGCACGAGTTTCTTCTGTAAATCGGATGAGACTTACCCATTCAAGTCTATGGGTGGAGGAAAAAAAAAATCGGATGCCATACAGAGCTACAGTAAAGTATCCGAACTGTAAAAGGTCCTGTAAGTGATTAATAGCTGCTGCAGTAAAATATGGACAGATGACAAGTGAAAAAAAAACAACCAAGTAATTTGTGGATGAAACTCCATTAACAATTTTTGTGTAACTGGATTGTCCCGTCAGGGCAGCTGGGTACTCAGTACCGGGTCCTGAGTTCACAGGGGGATGTCACGGCGGCGACCCGGTCCATGGCCCTGGAGTGTCCATGTAAAAGGGAAAGGTCTTTAAAGGGAATAAAGTTTGTGTTCGTGATGCCACCTGTGGTATTCGGTCAGTGGAGACCGACGCTGCTTTAAGGGGTCCTCTGGGGTGATGTTATGGGAACTTGATAGTATAACTTCCCACAGGTGAAGTGTATCCCCAGGGTTCATGTGGTGTAGGTGGAAGATGGTGAGAAGTGCAGTAAAGAATGAGGACACAGGTTTGCAGTCTCTTTACCTTGGTTTACTGAAGACTTCAGCATCCACAGTCCAGAGCACCAGATCACAGGGCAGGCAAGGTCCAGCCGGCTTGAAGGCAAATTAGGACTCCCCTTACCCAGGTGGAAATCAAAAGCCTTCCTTTGGCGCCGTAGTGTTGTAGTTCCTTACTGATAAGAGCTCACATAAGGTCCTCACAGATGTTATCTCTCTCTCTGTCCCCCGGGTAGGATAGGACATAACCCGCATAACTAGGGTTGAGCGAAACGGGTCGATCATTTTCAAAAGTCGCCGACTTTTGGCTAAGTCGGCGTCTCATGAAACCCGATCCGACCCCTGTGCTTGTCGGCCATGCGGTACGCGACTTTCGCGCCAAAGTCGCGTTTCAATGACGCGAAAAGCGCCATTTCTCAGCCAATGAAGGTGAACGCAGAGTGTGGGCAGCGTGATGACATAGATCCTGGTCCCCACCATCTTAGAGAAGGGCATTGCAGTGATTGGCTTGCTGTCTGCGGCGTCACAGGGGCTATAAAGGGGCGTTCCCGCCGACCGCCATCTTACTGCTGCTGATCTGAGCTTAGGGACAGGTTGCTGCCGCTTCGTCAGAAGCAGGGAGAGCGTTAGGCAGGGTCCACTAACCACCAAACCGCTTGTGCTGCAGCGATTTCCACTGTCCAACACCACCTTCGGTGTGCAGGGACTGTGGAAGCTATTTTTTTTTTTTTTTCCCCTCAGCGCTGTAGCTCATTGGGCTGCCCTAGAAGGCTCCGTGATAGCTGTATTGCTGTGTGTACGCCACTGTGGAAACCAACTGCTTTTTTCAAAGCACATATCCTCTTGTTCCTTCCTTTCTGCACAGCTATCTTTTTTGTTTGTCCACACTTTTTATTTAATTTGTGCATCAGTCCACTCCTATTGCTGCCTGCCATACCTGGCTTACATTACTGCAGGGAGATAGTAATTGTAGGACAGTTTTTTTTTTTGTTTTGTTTTTTTTTGTGGGAGATTAAGATTGGCATTTCTGCTACAGTGCCATCCCTGTGTGTGCCATCTCTCACTGAGTGGGCCATAGAAAGCCTATTTATTTTTTCCGTGATTTGTGTTCTAAAATCTACCTCAACACAAAAACACTACATCAATCAGTGGGAAAAAAATATTGGCCTCAGTCAGGGCTTGTGTGCCACTGCTGTGTGTGCTATCTCTCATTCAGTGGGCTATAGCAAGCCTATTTTTTTTTTTTTTTTTTTTTTAATATTATTTGGTTTCTAAAGTCTCCCTGAAAAAAAAAAAAAACCTAAAAAAACAGTGGGAGAGTAATATTGCCCTTTCAGCTTGTGTGCCAGTCTTGACTCCTGGGTGTGCCACCTCTCTCCCTTTCATTCAGTGGGCCATAGAAAGCCTATTTATTTTTTTTTTTTAATATTATTGGGTTTCTAAAGTCTCCCTTAAAAAACAAAAAATACATAAAAAAACAGTGGGAGAGTAATATTGCCCTTTCAGCTTGTGTGCCAGTCTTGACTCCTGGGTGTGCCACCTCTCTCCCTCTCATTCAGTGGGCCATAGAAAGCCTATTTATTTTTTCCGTGATTTGTGTTCTAAATTCTACCTCAACACAAAAACACTACATCAATCAGTGGGAGAAAAATATTGGCCTCAGTCAGGGCTTGTGTGCCACTGCTGTGTGTGCTATCTCTCATTCAGTGGGCTATAGCAAGCCTATTTTTTTTTTTTTTTTTTAATATTATTTGGTTTCTAAAGTCTCCCTGAAAAAAAAAAAAAAAACCCTAAAAAAACAGTGGGAGAGTAATATTGCCCTTTCAGCTTGTGTGCCAGTCTTGACTCCTGGGTGTGCCACCTCTCTCCCTCTCATTCAGTGGGCCATAGAAAGCCTATTTATTTTTTAAAAAAATATTATTGGGTTTCTAAAGTCTCCCTTAAAAAACAAAAAATACATAAAAAAACAGTGGGAGAGTAATATTGCCCTTTCAGCTTGTGTGCCAGTCTTGACTCCTGGGTGTGCCACCTCTCTCCCTCTCATTCAGTGGGCCATAGAAAGCCTATTTATTTTTTTTTTAAAATATTATTGGGTTTCTAAAGTCTCCCTTAAAAAACAAAAAATACATAAAAAAACAGTGGGAGAGTAATATTGCCCTTTCAGCTTGTGTGCCAGTCTTGACTCCTGGGTGTGCCACCTCTCTCCCTCTCATTCAGTGGGCCATAGAAAGCCTATTTATTTTTTCCGTGATTTGTGTTCTAAATTCTACCTCAACACAAAAACACTACATCAATCAGTGGGAGAAAAATATTGGCCTCAGTCAGGGCTTGTGTGCCACTGCTGTGTGTGCTATCTCTCATTCAGTGGGCTATAGCAAGCCTATATATATTTTTTTTTTTTAATATTATTTGGTTTCTAAAGTCTCCCTGAAAAAAAAAAAAAAAACCTAAAAAAACAGTGGGAGAGTAATATTGCCCTTTCAGCTTGTGTGCCAGTCTTGACTCCTGGGTGTGCCACCTCTCTCCCTCTCATTCAGTGGGCCATAGAAAGCCTATTTATTTTTTTTTTAAATATTATTGGGTTTCTAAAGTCTCCCTTAAAAAACAAAAAATACATAAAAAACAGTGGGAGAGTAATATTGCCCTTTCAGCTTGTGTGCCAGTCTTGACTCCTGGGTGTGCCACCTCTCTCCCTCTCATTCAGTGGGCCATAGAAAGCCTATTTATTTTTTTTTTTAAATATTATTGGGTTTCTAAAGTCTCCCTTAAAAAACAAAAAATACATAAAAAAAACAGTGGGAGAGTAATATTGCCCTTTCAGCTTGTGTGCCAGTCTTGACTCCTGGGTGTGCCACCTCTCTCCCTCTCATTCAGTGGGCCATAGAAAGCCTATTTATTTTTTCCGTGATTTGTGTTCTAAATTCTACCTCAACACAAAAACACTACATCAATCAGTGGGAGAAAAATATTGGCCTCAGTCAGGGCTTGTGTGCCACTGCTGTGTGTGCTATCTCTCATTCAGTGGGCTATAGCAAGCCTATTTTTTTTTTTTTTTTTTTTAATATTATTTGGTTTCTAAAGTCTCCCTGAAAAAAAAAAAAAAAACTAAAAAAACAGTGGGAGAGTAATATTGCCCTTTCAGCTTGTGTGCCAGTCTTGACTCCTGGGTGTGCCACCTCTCTCCCTCTCATTCAGTGGGCCATAGAAAGCCTATTTATTTTTTTTTAAAATATTATTGGGTTTCTAAAGTCTCCCTTAAAAAACAAAAAATACATAAAAAAACAGTGGGAGAGTAATATTGCCCTTTCAGCTTGTGTGCCAGTCTTGACTCCTGGGTGTGCCACCTCTCTCCCTTTCATTCAGTGGGCCATAGAAAGCCTATTTATTTATTTTTTTTAATATTATTGGGTTTCTAAAGTCTCCCTTAAAAAACAAAAAATACATAAAAAAACAGTGGGAGAGTAATATTGCCCTTTCAGCTTGTGTGCCAGTCTTGACTCCTGGGTGTGCCACCTCTCTCCCTTTCATTCAGTGGGCCATAGAAAGCCTATTTATTTTTTTTTTTAAATATTATTGGGTTTCTAAAGTCTCCCTGAAAAAAAAAAAAACATAAAAAAACAGTGGGAGAGTAATATTGCCCTTTCAGCTTGTGTGCCAGTCTTGACTCCTGGGTGTGCCACCTCTCTCTCTCTAATTGTGGGCCATAGAAAGCCTTTTTTTTTTTTTTTTTTTTAATATTATTTGGTTTCTAAAGTCTCCCTGAAAAAAAAAAAAACATAAATTAGGTGGGAGATTAATATTGACATTAGTGCTTGAGTGACAGTCCTGCGTGTGTGTCATCTCTGTGATTTTGTGCCACAGAAAACAGAGTGTGTAACATTGTGCCTGATTTTCCTTGTGGTCTCACCAACCTGTTAAGGGATATTGAAATCATACTGAAGTTATAGCTCACCGTGTAAGTTGTTTGACAGCAACAAATAAAGTTACTTTGGTTAAGATTTTAAAACAATGAGGAAGTCTGGTGCAAGAGGTCGTCGTGGGCGTTCATTGTCAGCTGGTAATGATGGTAGTGGTAGTGGAGCATCAGGTGGTCGTGGGGATAAAAATATTCCACCTAAGTCTGGAGCTGTGGAGCCAGTTTCGTCGTCAGGCTACACAAGGCCTCGAACGCTCTCTTTTCTGGGAGTAGGAAAACCGCTTTTAAAGGCGGAGCAGCAACAGCAAGTTTTGGCTTACATTGCAGACTCAGCCTCTAGCTCTTTTGCCTCCTCTTCCGAAACTGGTAAATGTAAAAGCAGCGCGTCGCTTGTGGATGTTCACGGTCAGGGACAAGTCGCTTCCTTGTCCTCCTCAGCAAAAACTACAACAAGAGAGAAGGATGCAGCAGGCGACACAACGGGTCACTCCATGGAGCTCTTTACACATACCGTCCCTGGCTTAGAAAGTGAAACATTTAACAGGCCATGCCCATTACAAGTATATTCTGACATGGAGTGCACTGATGCACAGCCACAGCCAGAGTACTATGCTGCTCCTTTGACTCAGACCACCACATTGCCCTCTCAGGGTACAGATCCACAATCAGACCCTGATGAGACTATGTTGCCCCGCCACGAACGCTATACCACCGACCGACACAGTGACACAGACGAAGTTGCACACGAGCTCGAAGAGGAGGTAATAGATGACCCAGTTATTGACCCCGATTGGCAGCCATTGGGGGAACAGGGTGCAGGCGGCAGTAGTTCAGAAGCGGAGGTGGAGGAGGGGCCGCAGCAGGCATCAACATCGCAACAGGTTCCATCTGCCGGGCCCGTATCTGGCCCAAAACGCGTGTCAAAGCCAAAACCTGTTGGAGCACAGCGTTGCCATCCGGTTAAAGCTCAGTCTGCAATCCCTGAAAAGGGATCCGAGTCTAGGAAGAGTGCAGTCTGGCATTTTTTTAAACAACATCCAACTGATCAGCGCAAAGTCATCTGTCAAAAATGTTCAACTAGCTTAAGCAGAGGTCAGAATCTGAAAAGTCTAAATACTAGTTGCATGCATAGACACTTAACCACCATGCATTTTCAAGCCTGGACTAACTACCAAACGTCCCTCAAGGTTGTAGCACCCTCGGCCAATGAAGCTAGTCAGCAACGCAACATCCCTTCCGTCACTGTAAGGCCACCATTTTCCGCACCACCGGCAGTATCTGTGCAGGTTTCTTTGCCAGCCAAAAGCAGTCAGGGTCAGGGAATCACCAGTTTTGTAGGAGGAAATATTGCATCTAGGGCACCGGCGGAAACAATACCGTCTCCAACCGTCTCTCAGTCTGCCATGTACACCGGCACACCCGAAAGTTCCACGATCTCCAGCTCTCCAGTCCAGCTCACCCTACATGAGACTCTGGTTAGAAAAAGGAAGTACTTATCCTCGCATCCGCGTACACAGGGTTTTAACGCCCACATAGCTAGACTAATCTCGTTAGAGATGATGCCCTACCGGTTAGTTGAAAGCGAAGCTTTCAAAGCCCTGATGGAGTACGCTGAACCACGATACGAGCTACCCAGTCGACACTTTTTTTCCAGAAAAGCCATCCCAGCCCTGCACCAGCATGTTAAACAGCGCATCGTCCATGCACTCAGGCAATCTGTGAGTACAAAGGTGCACCTGACTACAGATGCATGGACCAGTAGGCATGGCCAGGGACGTTATGTGTCCATCACGGCACACTGGGTGAATGTGGTGGATGCAGGGTCCACAGGCGACATCAATTTAGGGACAGTTGTGCCTAGCCCACGGTCTAGGAAACAGTTGGCTGTAGGCGTTCGCACCCCCTCCTCCTCCTCCTCCTCGTCCTCCTGCAGAAGCTACAGCTCTTCCACAGAACGCAGTCTGCCAACCACTCCATCGGCAGATGACACTGTTGCACACCAGTTGTCCCATTATGGGCCAGCTACTGCCAAGCGTCAGCAGGCTGTATTGGCTATGAAGTGCTTGGGCGACAACAGACACACCGCGGAAGTTCTGTCCGAGTTCTTGCAACAAGAAACACAGTCGTGGCTGGGCACAGTAGATCTTGAGGCAGGCAAGGTAGTGAGTGATAACGGAAGGAATTTCATGGCTGCCATCTCCCTTTCCCAACTGAAACACATTCCTTGCCTGGCTCACACCTTAAACCTGGTGGTGCAGTGCTTATTGAAAACTTATCCTGGGTTCTCCGACCTGCTCCTCAAAGTGCGTGCACTTTGCTCACATATCCGACGTTCGCCTGTACACGCCAGCCGTATGCAGACCTATCAGCGGTCTTTGAACCTTCCCCAGCATCGCCTAATCATAGACGTTGCAACAAGGTGGAACTCAACACTGCACATGCTTCAGAGACTGTGCGAACAGAGGCGTGCTGTTATTTATTTGTGGGAGGATACACGGGCAGGCAGTAGGATGGCAGACATGGAGTTGTCAGGTGTGCAGTGGTCTAAGATACAAGACATGTGTCAAGTCCTTCAGTGTTTTGAGGAATGCACACGGCTGGTTAGTGCAGACAACGCCGTAATAAGCATGAGCATCCCCCTAATGCGTCTGCTGATGCAAAGTTTGACGCACATAAAGGAGCAGGCGTCTGCACCAGAGGAAGAGGAAAGCCTTGATGACAGTCAGCCATTGTCTGGTCAGGGCAGTGTACAGGACGAGGTAGCGGGCGAAGAGGAGGTGGAGGACGAGGAGGATGATGGGGATGAGTATATTTTTAATGCCGAACCTTTCCCGGGGGCACAGGAAATTGGTTGCGTGTCACGGCCGGGTTCTGGTTTTTTGAGGGACACAAGTGACGTAGATTTGCCTGCAACTGCCCCTCAACCAATCACAACCGGAGATTTGACAACTGGAACTTTGGCCCACATGGCGGATTATGCCTTACGTATCCTAAAAAGGGACACACGCATTACGAAAATGATGAACGATGACGATTACTGGTTGGCCTGCCTCCTTGATCCACGCTATAAAGGCAAATTGCAAAATATTATGCCACATGAGAACTTGGAACTAATATTAGCAACCAAACAATCAACTCTTGTTGACCGTTTGCTTCAGGCATTCCCAGCACACAGCGCACGTGATCGTTCTCACACGAGCTCCAGGGGGCAGCAGACTAGGAGTGTTAGGGGTGCACACATCAGAAGTGGCGTTGGACAGAGGGGTTTTCTGACCAGGTTGTGGAGTGATTTTGCTATGACCGCAGACAGGACAGGTACTGCTGCATCAATTGAAAGTGACAGGAGACAACATTTGTCCAGTATGGTTACTAACTATTTTTCATCCCTTATCGATGTTCTCCCTCAACCGTCATTCCCATTTGATTACTGGGCCTCCAAATTAGACACCTGGCCAGAATTGGCAGAATATGCATTGCAGGAGCTTGCTTGCCCGGCAGCAAGTGTCCTATCAGAAAGAGTATTCAGTGCTGCAGGTTCAATATTAACCGAAAAAAGGACTCGTCTGGCTACCCAAAATGTTGACGATCTAACATTCATTAAAATGAACCACAACTGGATTTCGAAATCTTTTGCCCCACCTTGCCCGGCCGACACCTAGCTTTCCTATGAAAAGCTCTTGCCTGTGAATTACTTTTCTAATGTCTAATTTGCTGCAGCTGATTGTACAGCATACGACATGTTTACACCTCCCTAAATGGCAAAACTCCCCACACGGGGCCGTGGTATCGCGACTTGGCGCAAGCACCCGTGAGACTGCTGTTTGTCTGAAGAGGTGGGTGTGCTCGCTTTTGGTTGACGGCATTGCTACTGGGTCCCTCATAGTACAATGTAGTGTCTCTGGCGGTGGTGGTGCGCACCCAACGTCAGACACACCGTTGTAACATGAGGGGCCCTGGGGCGGTCCCGCCGGCCTCAAGAGAGTTCCCCCCTACCCCAGCTCAAAATGTGCTCTACCACGTCCAAAATTATGTCGCACAGCTCCACCAATCTTTAGTCTATTCGCTGACATCATTCAATGTCTGGCACTGACAATACAAATTTGTAGACATCTATGATGCAACTTAAAGTAGTCTGTGTCTGTGTCCTATATTGGCACCATTAAATAGTTACTGCCAAATTACTATGTCAGAAACTCAGTAGATGAGCCCACCCCTGTACCTAAGTATGCCACCTTTTTTTTTGTTTTGGTTGTTTTGCGAGACATTAACATCTATTTATATTTTGGGAGTACTGGGACAGACACTCCTTGCACTACTCCTCCACTCACCACCAAGCTGCCTGTGTATCCATGTAACCGCTGTAAAGCTGCCATGAGCCTATTGTTTGTTATTTTAGGCCTTTGATAGCCTGTCTGCGGTCCCTACTTTAAATACTCCTCCACTCACCACCAAGCTGCCTGCCCGTGTATCCATGTAACCGCTGTAAAACTGCCATAAGCCTATTGTTTGTTATTTTAGGCCTTTGAAGCCTGTCTGCGGTCCCTCCTTCCACTAGTCCTCCACTGACCAGACCACTGCTGCCCGTGTACCCCTGGAACCAATTATAAAGTGCCTACAGCCAGCCCATTTTCTTATGTTAGGCCTTTGATAGCCTGTCTGCGGTCCCTACTTTAAATACTCCTCCACTGACCACCAAGCTGCCTGCCCGTGTATCCATGTAACCGCTGTAAAACTGCCATGAGCCTATTGTTTGTTATTTTAGGCCTTTGAAGCCTGTCTGCGGTCCCTCCTTCCACTAGTCCTCCACTGACCAGACCACTGCTGCCCGTGTACCCCTGGAACCAATTATAAAGTGCCTACAGCCAGCCCATTTTCTTATGTTAGGCCTTTGAAGCCTGTCTGCGGTCCCTACTTTAAATACTCCTCCACTGACCACCAAGCTGCCTGCCCGTGTATCCATGTAACCGCTGTAAAACTGCCATGAGCCTATTGTTTGTTATTTTAGGCCTTTGAAGCCTGTCTGCGGTCCCTCCTTCCACTAGTCCTCCACTGACCAGACCACTGCTGCCCGTGTACCCCTGGAACCAATTATAAAGTGCCTACAGCCAGCCCATTTTCTTATGTTAGGCCTTTGAAGCCTGTCTGCGGTCCCTACTTTAAATACTCCTCCACTCACCACCACCAAGCTGCCTGCCCGTGTATCCATGTAACCGCTGTAAAACTGCCATGAGCCTATTGTTTGTTATGTTAGGCCTTTGATAGCCTGTCTGCGGTCCCTACTTTAAATACTCCTCCACTCACCACCAAGCTGCCTGCCCGTGTATCCATGTAACCGCTGTAAAACTGCCATGAGCCTATTGTTTGTTATTTTAGGCCTTTGATAGCCTGTCTGCGGTCCCTACTTTAAGTACTCCTCCACTGACCAGACCACTGCTGCCCGTGTACCCCTGGAACCAATTATAAAGTGCCTACAGCCAGCCCATTTTCTTATGTTAGGCCTTTGAAGCCTGTCTGCGGTCCCTACTTTAAATACTCCTCCACTGACCACCAAGCTGCCTGCCCGTGTATCCATGTAACCGCTGTAAAACTGCCATGAGCCTATTGTTTGTTATGTTAGGCCTTTGATAGCCTGTCTGCGGTCCCTACTTTAAATACTCCTCCACTCACCACCAAGCTGCCTGCCCGTGTATCCATGTAACCGCTGTAAAACTGCCATGAGCCTATTGTTTGTTATGTTAGGCCTTTGATAGCCTGTCTGCGGTCCCTACTTTAAATACTCCTCCACTCACCACCAAGCTGCCTGCCCGTGTATCCATGTAACCGCTGTAAAACTGCCATAAGCCTATTGTTTGTTATTTTAGGCCTTTGAAGCCTGTCTGCGGTCCCTCCTTCCACTAGTCCTCCACTGACCAGACCACTGCTGCCCGTGTACCCCTGGAACCAATTATAAAGTGCCTACAGCCAGCCCATTTTCTTATGTTAGGCCTTTGATAGCCTGTCTGCGGTCCCTACTTTAAATACTCCTCCACTGACCACCAAGCTGCCTGCCCGTGTATCCATGTAACCGCTGTAAAACTGCCATGAGCCTATTGTTTGTTATTTTAGGCCTTTGAAGCCTGTCTGCGGTCCCTCCTTCCACTAGTCCTCCACTGACCAGACCACTGCTGCCCGTGTACCCCTGGAACCAATTATAAAGTGCCTACAGCCAGCCCATTTTCTTATGTTAGGCCTTTGAAGCCTGTCTGCGGTCCCTACTTTAAATACTCCTCCACTCACCACCACCAAGCTGCCTGCCCGTGTATCCATGTAACCGCTGTAAAACTGCCATGAGCCTATTGTTTGTTATTTTAGGCCTTTGATAGCCTGTCTGCAGCCCCTACTTGCAATACTCCTCCACTGACCACACCAATGCTGCCCGTGTACCCCTGGAACCTATTTAAAAGTTCATAGAGCCTAGTTATATATTTTATTTACTATTAATAAGGCCATGATGGACTACGCTGTACCACGCTACAAGCTAACCAGTCGACACTTCTTTTGCGAGAAAAGCCATCCCAACCCTCCACCAGCATGTAGAAGACCGCATTGTCCATGCACTCTGGCAATCTGTGAGTACAAAGGTGCACCTGACAACAGACGCATGGACATGTAGGCATGGCCACGGAAGATTACGTGTCCATTAGGGCGCAATGGGTTAATGTGGTGGATGCATGGTCCACAGGGGACAGCCTACTAAGTCTGTCTGCAGTCCCTAATTCAAATTGTCCTCCACTGTCTAAATCGGAGCTTCCACCTTCTGGCTTTCGGCCTATAGTATCAGAAATTAAACTGCATTTGGCCTTCAACTTTGGTTAGGGCCTACTAACGGCTTCTGCCCCTCCCTGGTGTTGCCCTCAACTAAATAAAGCTGAGCTTCAACCTTCTGCTCCAAATTACCATTTTGAAAAATGCAATAGGCTTTTCCGGCCTACTAAAGGTGTCTGTCTGTGTGCCCCTGCCTGGTGTTGTCCTCAACTAAATAAAGCTGAGCTTCAACCTTCCGGCTCTCATTAAGTGGTTTTAAAAAAAAAAATGGTGGTTAGGGCCTACTAACGGCTTCTGCCCCTCCCTGGTGTTGTCCTCAACTAAATAAAGCTGAGCTTCAACCTTCCGGCTCTCATTAAGTGGTTTTAAAAAAAAAAATGGTGGTTAGGGCCTACTAACGGCTTCTGCCCCTCCCTGGTGTTGTCCTCAACTAAATAAAGCTGAGCTTCAACCTTCCGGCTCTCATTAAGTGGTTTTAAAAAAAAAAAATGGTGGTTAGGGCCTACTAACGGCTTCTGCCCCTCCCTGGTGTTGCCCTCAACTAAATAAAGCTGAGCTTCAACCTTCTGCTCCAAATTACCATTTTGAAAAATGCAATAGGCTTTTCCGGCCTACTAAAGGTGTCTGTCTGTGTGCCCCTGCCTGGTGTTGTCCTCAACTAAATAAAGCTGAGCTTCAACCTTCTGCTCCAAATTACCATTTTGAAAAATGCAATAGGCTTTTCCGGCCTACTAAAGGTGTCTGTCTGTGTGCCCCTGCCTGGTGTTGCCCTCAACTAAATAAAGCTGAGCTTCAACCTTCTGCTCCAAATTACCATTTTGAAAAATGCAATAGGCTTTTCCGGCCTACTAAAGGTGTCTGTCTGTGTGCCCCTGCCTGGTGTTGTCCTCAACTAAATAAAGCTGAGCTTCAACCTTCCGGCTCTCATTAAGTGGTTTTAAAAAAAAAAAATGGTGGTTAGGGCCTACTAACGGCTTCTGCCCCTCCCTGGTGTTGCCCTCAACTAAATAAAGCTGAGCTTCAACCTTCTGCTCCAAATTACCATTTTGAAAAATGCAATAGGCTTTTCTGGCCTACTAAAGGTGTCTGTCTGTGTGCCCCTGCCTGGTGTTGCCCTCAACTAAATAAAGCTGAGCTTCAACCTTCTGCTCCAAATTACCATTTTGAAAAATGCAATAGGCTTTTCCGGCCTACTAAAGGTGTCTGTCTGTGTGCCCCTGCCTGGTGTTGTCCTCAACTAAATAAAGCTGAGATTCAACCTTCCGGCTCTCATTAAGTGGTTTTAAAAAAAAAAAATGGTGGTTAGGGCCTACTAACGGCTTCTGCCCCTCCCTGGTGTTGCCCTCAACTAAATAAAGCTGAGCTTCAACCTTCTGCTCCAAATTACCATTTTGAAAAATGCAATAGGCTTTTCCGGCCTACTAAAGGTGTCTGTCTGTGTGCCCCTGCCTGGTGTTGTCCTCAACTAAATAAAGCTGAGCTTCAACCTTCTGCTCCAAATTACCATTTTGAAAAATGCAATAGGCTTTTCCGGCCTACTAAAGGTGTCTGTCTGTGTGCCCCTGCCTGGTGTTGCCCTCAACTAAATAAAGCTGAGCTTCAACCTTCTGCTCCAAATTACCATTTTGAAAAATGCAATAGGCTTTTCCGGCCTACTAAAGGTGTCTGTCTGTGTGCCCCTGCCTGGTGTTGCCCTCAACTAAATAAAGCTGAGCTTCAACCTTCTGCTCCAAATTACCATTTTGAAAAATGCAATAGGCTTTTCCGGCCTACTAAAGGTGTCTGTCTGTGTGCCCCTGCCTGGTGTTGTCCTCAACTAAATAAAGCTGAGCTTCAACCTTCCGGCTCTCATTAAGTGGTTTTAAAAAAAAAAAATGGTGGTTAGGGCCTACTAACGGCTTCTGCCCCTCCCTGGTGTTGCCCTCAACTAAATAAAGCTGAGCTTCAACCTTCTGCTCCAAATTACCATTTTGAAAAATGCAATAGGCTTTTCTGGCCTACTAAAGGTGTCTGTCTGTGTGCCCCTGCCTGGTGTTGCCCTCAACTAAATAAAGCTGAGCTTCAACCTTCTGCTCCAAATTACCATTTTGAAAAATGCAATAGGCTTTTCCGGCCTACTAAAGGTGTCTGTCTGTGTGCCCCTGCCTGGTGTTGTCCTCAACTAAATAAAGCTGAGATTCAACCTTCCGGCTCTCATTAAGTGGTTTTAAAAAAAAAAAATGGTGGTTAGGGCCTACTAACGGCTTCTGCCCCTCCCTGGTGTTGCCCTCAACTAAATAAAGCTGAGCTTCAACCTTCTGCTCCAAATTACCATTTTGAAAAATGCAATAGGCTTTTCCGGCCTACTAAAGGTGTCTGTCTGTGTGCCCCTGCCTGGTGTTGTCCTCAACTAAATAAAGCTGAGCTTCAACCTTCTGCTCCAAATTACCATTTTGAAAAATGCAATAGGCTTTTCCGGCCTACTAAAGGTGTCTGTCTGTGTGCCCCTGCCTGGTGTTGCCCTCAACTAAATAAAGCTGAGCTTCAACCTTCTGCTCCAAATTACCATTTTGAAAAATGCAATAGGCTTTTCCGGCCTACTAAAGGTGTCTGTCTGTGTGCCCCTGCCTGGTGTTGCCCTCAACTAAATAAAGCTGAGCTTCAACCTTCTGCTCCAAATTACCATTTTGAAAAATGCAATAGGCTTTTCCGGCCTACTAAAGGTGTCTGTCTGTGTGCCCCTGCCTGGTGTTGTCCTCAACTAAATAAAGCTGAGCTTCAACCTTCCGGCTCTCATTAAGTGGTTTTAAAAAAAAAAAATGGTGGTTAGGGCCTACTAACGGCTTCTGCCCCTCCCTGGTGTTGCCCTCAACTAAATAAAGCTGAGCTTCAACCTTCTGCTCCAAATTACCATTTTGAAAAATGCAATAGGCTTTTCTGGCCTACTAAAGGTGTCTGTCTGTGTGCCCCTGCCTGGTGTTGCCCTCAACTAAATAAAGCTGAGCTTCAACCTTCTGCTCCAAATTACCATTTTGAAAAATGCAATAGGCTTTTCCGGCCTACTAAAGGTGTCTGTCTGTGTGCCCCTGCCTGGTGTTGTCCTCAACTAAATAAAGCTGAGCTTCAACCTTCCGGCTCTCATTAAGTGGTTTTAAAAAAAAAAAATGGTGGTTAGGGCCTACTAACGGCTTCTGCCCCTCCCTGGTGTTGCCCTCAACTAAATAAAGCTGAGCTTCAACCTTCTGCTCCAAATTACCATTTTGAAAAATGCAATAGGCTTTTCCGGCCTACTAAAGGTGTCTGTCTGTGTGCCCCTGCCTGGTGTTGCCCTCAACTAAATAAAGCTGAGCTTCAACCTTCTGCTCCAAATTACCATTTTGAAAAATGCAATAGGCTTTTCCGGCCTACTAAAGGTGTCTGTCTGTGTGCCCCTGCCTGGTGTTGTCCTCAACTAAATAAAGCTGAGCTTCAACCTTCCGGCTCTCATTAAGTGGTTTTAAAAAAAAAAAATGGTGGTTAGGGCCTACTAACGGCTTCTGCCCCTCCCTGGTGTTGCCCTCAACTAAATAAAGCTGAGCTTCAACCTTCTGCTCCAAATTACCATTTTGAAAAATGCAATAGGCTTTTCCGGCCTACTAAAGGTGTCTGTCTGTGTGCCCCTGCCTGGTGTTGCCCTCAACTAAATAAAGCTGAGCTTCAACCTTCTGCTCCAAATTACCATTTTGAAAAATGCAATAGGCTTTTCCGGCCTACTAAAGGTGTCTGTCTGTGTGCCCCTGCCTGGTGTTGTCCTCAACTAAATAAAGCTGAGCTTCAACCTTCCGGCTCTCATTAAGTGGTTTTAAAAAAAAAAATGGTGGTTAGGGCCTACTAACGGCTTCTGCCCCTCCCTGGTGTTGCCCTCAACTAAATAAAGCTGAGCTTCAACCTTCTGCTCCAAATTACCATTTTAAAAATTGCAATAGGCTTTTCCGGCCTACTAAAGGTGTCTGCCCCTCCCTGGTGTTGTCCTCAACTGAACAAAGCTGAGCTTCCACATTCTGGCTTTCGCCCTATACTATCAGATATTAAACTGCATTTGGCCTACTAGTGTGGTTAGGCCCTTGAAACAGTGTCTGCTGCTCTTGGGTTTGCTACTCCACTGAACAAAGCAATGCCGCCTGTTTAGTCCTGTTACCAATTTTGAACTGCATGTAGCCTACTTTATTCTTTGGCCCTATATCTGTTTCCTCCTCATCCTGCCCATTGCCCAGCCACTGCTAAATGAGTCTGCTGGTACATTGACCTAGACCACTACATTCCCCTTGTACTCTACACAGCCAGAATCTGTCCCTGCTGAAAGTAAGGTTCCCCTTCCCGCATGTTATACCACCTTACACAGGGACAAAGAGGAAGGTGCAGATGAAAGTGCAGGTTCCTTCATCAGGTGGGGGGGCATACTCGTTGGCGACGTCACTGGCACAGGGCCCCTCAGAGTACGCAAAAGTGTCGCTGCTGGTGGGAGGCGCCCCCGCCATGCAAACACACCGCCGTACTTTGAGGGGCCCTGTGCCAGTGGCAATGCGAACGAGTGGGCCCCCCCCTGCTTGCTCAGGATCACAGCACTTGCAACTTTTAAATACTTACCTTTCCCTGCAACACCGCCGTGACGTAGTCCGCATTTCCTGGGCCCACGAAAAACTTGAGCCAGCCCTACTCCCCCCACAACTTTCCCCCAATTCCCTATGCCCAACTATTATTATACAGTTAATTAAGATTGGCAAGCTTCAGAAACAAGAATGGATGTTTTTGGCATTAAAATGGGCACTGTAGGTGTTTTCCTGGCCTCCACTCACTGCCGACTATGCTTCCCCATTGACTTGCATTGGGTTTCGTGTTTCGGTCGATCCCCGACTTTTAGCGATAATCGGCCGACTGCACTCGACTCGACTCTGGACAAAATCGGGTTTCCCAAAACCCTACTCGATCTTAAAAAAATGAAAGTCGCTCAACCCTACGCATAACTAGTGACTTGATGCGGTTTATAGGGACTCTAGCACGCCCCAGCCTCTAAGGGTGTCACCGTGCCTCCTGGCTGTTAGGTCGGACAGGTAACGTAAAGTTCAGCTGTCCTGCTGGTCTCTGATGTAAGCCATAGAGGTCCTTACACCCTCTATGTTCCAGCTACTGGTCCTGCGCCTCAGAAGGAGGCAGCCTGCTCGGAGCTGGTCTCCCTCTGATATCGACTTCTGTGCTTTGCTCTCCTGAACGTTCGCTGCAATCAATTCAGCTTTCTGTATGTCTCTTTCCAGGAACTGCTGCCCTGGGGTTACACAGCTCCGTAAAACCTTCGTCTCCCTCAGATGGCTTCTGTCTGTTTTCTAGCAGGAACCCTGTGGAAAACTGACAAACTTTCCCTACAGACTACCAGTTATATATATATGGGGAGTCACCTAGCAAGTAGGATCAAAAGCTCCCCCTGGTGGCCTGGAGTGTGAATGTGTTGCATGTTTGTGGTACCTGGTTGCAGTTATCCCTTCTTGCCTTCAAGCGTAACATCACTCTCCCCTTGAGGAAAACAATGCTACTGTGACGACCAGGACCCTGGGGCGCCACATAACCCTACCCTAGCAGGCACTGTCCTACCTGTCAAAAACAGACATCTGAACAGTGGCGGATTATAATGAGGATAATCTGGGCGGTAGCCCAGGGCCCAGTGGTGTGGGGGGGCCCACCACAGGGCCGCCATCAGGGCCAGCATCTGCACCCGCGCATCTGGGCAAGTGCCGGGGCCCTAGAGAGACTGGGGGGCCCATTTTGACAAGTGTGACCAACTTTTTACTATTGACGCTGCCTATGCAGCATTAATAGTAAAAAGATATAATGTTAAAAATAATTTAAAAAATAACAAATCGTGCTATTCTCACCTTCCCGCGGCCTCCGCAGCCTTCCAGATCCTCGCGATGCTCTCGGCAGCTCCCGTTCCCAGCGAAGCCTTGCGAAATGACCCCAGATGATGCAGGATCATGCGAGACCGCTACGTCATCACAGGTCATTGTCGCAAAGCATCACTGGGAACAGGAGCTGCCGGGAGCATCGCTAAGGCCTGGGCTGGATCCGGGGGCCGTCAGAAGGTGAGTATATAACTATTTTTTATTTAAATTCTCTTTTTTTTTAACAGGGATATGGTACCCACACTGCTATATACTACGTGGCTGTGTTATATACTGTGTGGCTGTGCTATGTACTACGTAGCTGTGGTATATATTACGTGGCTGTGGTATATACTACGTGGGCTGTGCTATATTCTGTGTGGGCTGTGCTATATACTACGTGGCTGCTATATGCTACGTGGGCTGTGTTATATGCTACGTGCCTGTGTTATATACTACGTAGCTGCTATATGCTATGTGGGCTGTTATATGCTACGTGGCTGTGTTATGTGCTAAGTGGGCTGTGCTATACATTACGTGGCTGTGATATATGCTGCGTGGGCTGTGTTATATACTATGTGGGCTGTGTTATATACTACGTGGCTGTGCTATATGCTACGTGGCTGTGCTATATACTACATGGGCTGTGTTATACACTACGTGGTTGTGCTATATACTATGTGGCTGTGCTATATACTATGTGGGCTGTGCTGTATACTACATGGCTGTTCTATATACTACGTGACTGTGCTATATGCTACATGGGCTGTGTTATATACTAAGTGGGCTGTGTTATATGCTGCGTGGGCTGTGTTATATACTACGTGGCTGTGCTGTATACTACGTGGGCTGTGTTATATGCTACGTGGGCTGTGATATATGCTACGTTGCTGTGCTATATGCTACGTGGCTGTGCTATGTACTACGTGAGCTGTGTTATATGCTACATGAGCAGAACGGACAAAATGCTGGACATGGGGCAGAATGCTGGACATGGTGCTGAATGCTGGACACAGGGACAGAATGTGGGGCAGAATTTTGGACAGGGGGGGCAGAATGCTGGACACGGGGGACAGAATGCTGGACACGGGGACAGAATGCTGGACATGGGGACAGAATGCTGGATATGGGGACAGAATGCTGGACACGGGGGGCAGAATGCTGGACATGGGGGCAGAAAGTGAGACACAGGGGGCAGAATGGAGATACAGGGCATGATTGGAGACACAGGGAGCAGGATGAAAGACATGGGGGCATGACTGGAGACACTGGGGGCAGGATTGGAGACACTGGGGGCAGGATTGGAGACACTGGGTGCAGGATTGGAGACAGATGGGGCAGGATTGGAGACAGATGGGCAGAATGGAGACACTGGGCATGATTGGAGACACGGGGCAGGATTGCAGACATGGGGGCATGATTGGAGACATAGGGGTAGAATGGAGATACGGGCATAAATGGAGACACGGGGCAGGATGAAAGACATGGGGGCATGATTGTAGACACTGGGGGCAGGATTGGAGACAGATGGGTCAGGGTTGGAGACAGATCGTGCAGGATCATGGGGAAGGATGGATACGATGGAGACAGATGGGGCAGGATGGGGAGATCATATGGGGCAGAATGGATACTCATGAGGGCAGGATGGGAGAACTTATGGCTGAAGCCAGGAATGAGATACACGGGGGCTAGGATGAGGAATATTATTACCATAGGGGCTAATTAAGGGATATTATTACTGCAGTGATGTATTTATTTTTTGAGTATACTGTTTTAAATTGGGGGCGGTCCTGTTACTGTGTAGAGTGATACTATGATGCCTTTTTTCCCGCGGGGTTTCACAGGGAGACTTACTTGAATAAATGTAGAGTCTCAAGACCTATCATCCATGACTATTTAAATCAAATATTTCAGGGACTGGAACCTCCTACTGGCACCTGGTTTTTCTACGAACAATTAAAAAGCTTCATAAATAAGACATCTAAGCAAAATAATATTATTAGAACATTAACTCCTTTTGAAAAACTTTGCATTACTAGGGAATTTCCGGTCCACACGGTCTCTCTGCTATATAATCTTTTCCGAAGAGGTCAAACCCCATCGCACAATTTCCCAATATTTTTCTCAAAATGGGAGAATGATCTGGGGATATCTCTATCTCAAGAGGAGAGAGACAAGATCCTGTTATTTACATTCAGGACCTCGTTGTCCTCTGTGTCACAGGAGAGGATCTATAAGATCTTATCAAGGTGGTATAGATGCCCTTCCTTGGTGCATGCCATGTTCCCGGTGATCCCAGATACATGCTGGAGATGCGTAGAAGAAAAGGGAACATATGTCCATATCTGGTGGGATTGCCCGCCTATAAAGAAATTATGGATGTCAATTTTTGATCTCTATAATAAACTATCTATTCGTAAGGTCCAACCCACAGTAGAACTAGCTCTTCTGTCCTTATGTGACTTGTCGATATCTAGGTATAAGAAGAATCTTCTCAGACACTTCCTCACGGCTGCTAGGAACTCGATCCCTCGGTATTGGAAAGAAGAGAAATTTCCCTCACGTTCTGAATTTGTTGCAGAACTTAATTATATTTACAGAATGAAACGATTGATAAACCAGACTACCGGGGATCCTGAAAAAATGTACAATACTTGGGCTCCCTGGATCGTATTTAGGGAAACCCCAGAATTAGACTTCTGGTTATCTAGACCCCGACTTACATTTGAAGTGGCTATTATCTTCCCCATTGTCGGTCGGGGATGTGGACCTGCTCGGGGGGGGGGGGGGGATGCAGGGTGAACCCAGTCCCCTCATACCTAATTTCATACAATATACCTTCTTGTCTTTATCTCTCTCCTTTTCTCTTCCCCTTCTCTCCTCTCTTCACTCGTCTCCTTCATTATTTTCCTAATAATTTCCTTACTTTGCATATTTTGATTTATACCAATATATGTAACTTAGTTTTTGGAGTTATGACTGGTTTTCTTATTGATTGATTATAATAGTAATAATAATAATAATAATAATAATAATAATAACTAACGTTATTAAACAGAAGAAGAGATAATCTTGGCTCTGGCCAATAAAAATCCTGAAAATGATAGGTCATTAACCTTATGCTAGAAATGTAGTTATGATTCTATTAATTAGACTGATTATGTTCTTATTCTACTTTGTTTTTGTATTGTTTATTCACTTTAATAAACATGATTTACACAGAAACATAATCCATTGAGCAAGCAGAAGTCAGGGCAGGCGGCAGTGCAGTAACATAATTTATTGAGCAAGCAGAGGTCAGGGCAGGCGGCAGTGCAGAAACATATCCAGAAACAAGCAGAGGTCAGGGCAGGTGGCAGTGCAGAAACATATCCAGAAACAAGCAGAGGTCAGGGCAGGCGGCAGTGCAGAAACATATCCAGAGACAAGCAGAGGTCAGGGCAGGCGGCATTGTAGTAACATAATCCATTGAGCAAGCCATAGTCAAAACCAGAAAATCTGTCCGAGAAGCAGCTTTGCAGAAGTTGTTATGGGCATGCTGCTAGCCACTCGCCACTACATTTTCCTCCGGCTAAATGATAGTGTCCCGCGGATTTCTCTTCTCGGGAGAATGAGATTCCTGGCACTTGGAAGGTAGCCCCCATCTCTCATGTAGGTCCGGCGTACATCCTGTGGGCTCTTCAGCATTGCTTGCATGATGTTTCTAGCAGCATAGCTGACTGGCATGTGTGGTGGTATAGGATTGTAGCCTTCTCTAGCTGTCACCTTAATACGCGGTTGATAGGCGTAAGGCATACCTAAGAGTTTCAGTATTTGAGAGGAAGTTAGGGCCTTCCAGGGGGATGGGCTCCTGGGCGATGTGGCTTCTGTCTCTACCTCATCTTCTGTTCTGGTAATTATTAGGCGTTTCTTCGTAACCTCTGGCTCTGCGCTGATGTTTGCTGCAGGTTGTACATATTGGCCAATTTCGGGTACTGAAGGATATGGTTGTGGTCTTCTCGTCCTCAAATATCGGTCCGATGCCTTTTCCGGTCTTTTGAACAGGGAGGTAATAAATGGCACGATGTTACCAAGTGCTGCCATCACATACCCAGTGAAGCCAGTTTGCCTTTGGTGGTGTTCAGGCCTCTGGCTGTATGGGGATGTTCTGGCATATGGGAGATGTCTCCGTGGTTGGAACTTTCTTCCACCTACGGGTGCAGCCATTAGGCTGCTTTCCTCTCCACACACACAAAAGTGTGTGTGGATGGTAGATAACACTCCCAAAAAAGAAATAAAGTAAAAAAAATACAATAAAGTAAACAAGTAGTATACAAGTCGCTCTGGGTTAGTGTTCAGCTCTCCTCTCTACCTCTGATTGCCTCGCACTGACCGTTCTTGTGGAACATTCCATGACTCGTGGACAACGCTTCTGTGATGTCATAAAGCCGAACATGGCAACGGGTCTAATATAGGAGAACTAGGTATGTCACCCATGGCAGACAATCCAATACCAGCTGTCACTGTACGGATAGGGGTTAGCTGGATTGGGATGAGATGTATAAAAACTTACTAGAGCACGAGTCAAGTTTAAGTTACTGTTTTTTGTAGTTTTTTTTACCTGTTTATTTCATATTTACAAAATTGTATAATTCTGTAGCCTCATATGTGAGCAAAGTGATCTATATATTGTCAGCTCCTTCCAGAAATTTAAATTTGTCTGTAATTCCAAGTAGTGATCAAAAAATAAATAACCACAAGTGTGACCCTGGTGTAGAAGGTACAAATTGTCCGGAGTCTCTCCTGGGCCATGTTCACAAGTGCAGAAGTGCTGTATTGTTTCCATACATATTTGCACCAAAATAATTAAAACTTTTTATTGTATTATTGTTGCAGCTTTTTTCAATGCATTTTTTTAGTAGAGGAATGCTTCAGTTCCACAATTGGAGATTTCATTGGAATTTTGCATGCATTTTTTATGCTCTCCATATACTACAGTATAATGGCAATTTTTTAAAAAAGCAGCAAAAAGTTCACCATTCTGCTGCATCATTAACCCCTGTATGTAGTACAGCTTAGGAAGCGATAAAAAATGAACATAATAATAAAAAAATAGTCAAGTGATATCACCGCATCAAGCAAAGTCCGTGCGATCAAAATATAAAGATAATTAACCCAACTGGTAAACTCCGGAAACAGTAACAAATTTTAAAAATGCCAACATGGCGATGTTGTTTGGTCGCTACTGGAGCGCCCCCACACCGCCGCAGGGCCGAGGGGTACCCGGAGCCGGGCCTCTGAGTCTCAGTTCTGGGGTTGTCACGGTGGGTAGACCCAGTCCGTGGCCCTGTCTGTCAGTGGGGGACGTCCGGTGAAATAAGTGGTGTTGTAACGGTGCAGTTGTGGGGTGCAGGTCGCGGTAAATAATGAGGACACCAGGTTGCAGTCTCTTTACTGAAGGTTTTGGAGACCTCAGTCCATAGCGCTGTTAACTGGGTTGTCAGAGACCGGCCGGTCCAAAGGCACATCAGGAGTTCTCTTTACAGGTGAGAATCAGTGTCTACCTTCTAGCGCTATGTGTTGTAGTTCTTCCCTGCTGAGCTCCCGGGATAGTCCTCACAACTGTTTCTGTCTGTCTCTGATGTTCGCTTTCTCCGTCCCCCAGATGATATGGTAGGACGCACCCGTATGACGGGGTAGGCCTGGAGTTCTTCCGGGACCCTAGAGTCGCCCCTCTCCCACAGCTGCCTCCGTTGTCTGCTTAGGTGTTAAGTGAGACAGCCAACCTGTAATTAGCTGCCCGGCCGTGGTTTGCAGTAGTACTTAAAGTCTCTTACTTGCTCGGCGTTCCGGCCACCGACTGTTTGCGCCTCAGAAGGATGTTGCCTCGGTCTAACAGCACGACTCCTTCTGGTTCTAATTCCTCTTTACTGTATTCCCGTTGTTCACTGGTTTGTTCTGCTCTGAGGAGTCTGCCAGGATCCCATCCCTGACAGGTCCTCTCACTAGCTCTTCCCAGCTACTTCTCCCTGTCTTCCTGTCCAACCCCCAGTTTTACCAGAGTTGTGAGGAGTGGCCTACTAGATAGGACCACCCCCCCTGGTGGCCGGAGTGTGAAGTGTGGTGTGAGTGTACCTGGTCAGAGAAACTCCTTAGTGCAATCAGACGTACCATAGCTCCCCATAGTGGCGGAGCCACAGTACTGCAACAACCAGGACTCTGGGGTGCTGCACTCCCCCCCGGTTAAATCCAGTACTCCGGGACTGGGAAAACAAGAACAATAATACATGTTAACAGGAAACACACAAATTTTTGAAATAGCATAACAATTGAACATAACTATGCTTCCCTTTACGGGAGGTGAGGATTCTTGAACGCTGCAAAAGTTAGGTCATGCACAGTTTATGACTCTCAGTTCAGTGGTTGAAACAGCGGGGACCCCGGGTAAACAAAGGGGTCCCCCTTATGAAAGTTTTTGAGCAATTCACCGTCCATTACTAGTGTCCATTTAAAAACCTGTAACAAAAAGATATGCATACAAACATTTTCAATTAAATAGCAGCCCTTATCAATACCTCCAAGTTTTGTAGCGGAGGGGAGTTTGATTTTGAGTGCTGCGTGTGGACCTTCGCAGCGCAGGGGTTGCTATTGGCCTAACAGGGCCCGCTATGCTTGCTACCGCTGGTGTAGTGCACTGTCTTCTAACTACACTTCTAGTGAGTCTGGGTAGCACTGGCAGGTTGGGGCTCTCAGAGCTGCGGTTATCAACAGTGGGTACAGCAGATTCACTGATAGCAGAGGGAGGATTTGCCGGCTGAATGGTTGGCATGGCTTCATCAGGTAAGGCTCGTTGAGGTAGCGGGGCCAGATGATCTGGTACCACCATCGTTTCTGGCGGGTCCGGCTGTTGAAACATTATGACAGGTACCACGACGGCTTGGTTTATCTGAGTCCAGGACTGGGGAAAGTCACCAAGGACAGTATGGAACATCTTCTCCTTTTCCACCGGCGGGGAGATTTCTGGGGCCGTGCCCCTCTCTTTTAACTTATCGGGGCAGACCTTAAGGTGATCCCTGGATACCGCTGTCGAGGTCTCCCCTCTGTCCTTGCTGATGAGACAGACCTTTGTGTTGTCGAAGTCGGATGGCAGGATGGTATACGGTTCTGCTTCCCATTGGTCATCGAGCTTGTGTAATCTCCTCTTTCGTTTAAGTACTTGCTCACCAGGTGACAGGGGAATCGCAGGAGCGTGTTGGTTGTAGTCCCTTTCTTGCTTCTGCCTAGCCTGGGCGAGACTTCTCTCTACACACTCCTGTACTTCGCGGTACCATTGCTGCCTTTCTGCATCCCAATCTGCATCCGGCGAGGTATCTTCGGGTACTAGGACCCCCATGTCCAGATCAACGGGTAACCGACTAGACCTTCCTCGCATCAGGTACGCTGGAGTACAGTTGGTGGAACTTACTGGGATGTGGTTGTACATATCCACCAAGTCAGGCAACTTTGTCGGCCACAGGTTCCGTTCCTCCACAGGCAAGGTCTTCAATAAATCGATTACTACCTGGTTCATCTTCTCACACATCCCGTTGGTTTGAGGGTGGTACGGTGTAGTTCTGATCTTCTTACACCCGTACAACTGGCAGAATTCTTGGAACACTTCCGCTTCGAATGCAGGCCCCTGATCGGTCAGTACTTTCTCTGGGTAGCCATGGGGCCTACAAAAGTGCTGCTGGAAGGCCCTGGCGGCAGTCCTAGCTGTTAGATCCTTGACAGGCACAACCACCAAAAACCTGGAGTAGTGGTCCACGATGGTAAGGGCGTAGATATAGCCCGACCGGCTAGGTGTCAGCTTCACATGATCCAGCACGACCAGTTCGAGCGGCCGTTTGGTGATGATAGGCCGCAGGGGAGCCCGTTGACTGTCACGGTCCTTCCTGCGCAGACTACATGGACCACACTCCCGACACCACTTCTCAATGGTTCTCTTCATGCCAATCCAATAGAACCTCCCTCGGAGCAGCTTCTCCAGCTTCCTCCATCCGAAGTGTCCGGCTCCATCATGGTAGGCTCCCAGAACCATGGGCGCATCTCGCCTTGGCACCACTATCTGCCACACCAATTCATGAGTACGTGGGTCGATGCTCCTCCTGCACAACTTGCCATCATGGATAAACAGTTTGCTTCTCCCCTTCCACAGCTGTTGGGTTTCTTGTGGATCATCTGGGCCAGGGTGCAACCCAGCCTGCGTCAAGAGTTCCTTCACCTGACGGACCGCGGGGTCACTATCCTGGGTTTCTGCCCATCCGTGGTGGGGCAGGGGATTCAGTGTGGCATCCGGTTGGTTCTTGTGCCTGTTCTTCACATGGTGAGAGTTCTGAGTGGCTTTGGGGCGATGGAAGGCAGGCAGCTCCACCTCTTCAAGTGCCTCCGGGTCTTCTCCCACTTCTGGTAAATTGGGCATTCGGGACAGAGCATCGGCATTGGCATTCTGGTGTCCTGCCCGATATTTGATGGTGAAATCATAGTTGGACAGCCGGGCCATCCACCGTTGTTCCAAAGCCCCGAGTTTGGCAGTATCCAGATGCGTTAGCGGATTGTTGTCCGTGAAGACGGTGAATTTCGCGGAGGCCAGGTAGTGCTTAAACCTCTCTGTCACTGCCCAGACAAGGGCAAGGAATTCCAGTTTGAAGGAACTGTAGTTGTCAGGGTTCCTTTCCGTGGGACGGAGTTTCCTGCTGGCGTAAGCGATCACTCTTTCTTTGCCTTTCTGGACTTGAGACAGCACGGCTCCTAGTCCCACATTACTGGCATCTGTGTACAGCACAAACGGTTGGTCGTATTCGGGGTAAGCCAGTACCTCTTCTCCCATCAGTGCCGACTTCAAGCATTCGGGGTAAGCCAGTACCTCTTCTCCCGTCAGCGCCGACTTCAAGCAGGTGAAGGATTCCTCCATCTCCCCGTTCCAGTCAAAGGGGGTGTTCTTCCCCTTGGTCTTCTTTGGTTGGCCCACCAACAGGTTTTGCAAGGGTGCGGCCTTCTTGGTGAAGTCTTTAATGAACCTCCGGTAATAGCCTACCAGCCCGAGGAACTGCCGGACTTCGTGGAGGTCACTGGGCTTTGGCCAGTCCTTGATCACTGTGACCTTGTCGGGGTCTGGGGCCACTCCTTCAGCGCTCACCACATGGCCCAGGTACTGCACTTTAGGTTTCAGCAGATGACACTTGGACGGTTTCACTTTTAGGCCGAAGTTGGACAAGGCTTCAAACACCTCGGCCAGGTGCTTCAGATGGTCTTCGTAGGTTTTAGAGAAGACTATGACGTCATCCAGATATAGCAGCACGGTTTCAAAGTTCAGGTGTCCCAGGCAGCACTCCATCATCCTCTGGAACGTTCCGGGAGCATTGCACAATCCGAAGGGCATGTAGTTGAACTCACAGAGACCCACTGGCGTCGTGAAGGCCGTCTTCTCTTTGTCCGCCTCCGCCACAGGAACCTGCCAGTACCCACTGGTGAGATCTAAGGTAGAGAAGTAGTTAGCAGATTTTAAGGCAGCCAGAGACTCCTCTATCCTGGGCAGTGGGTATGCGTCCTTATGTGTAATGCGATTCAACTGCCTGTAATCAACACACATCCTCATTGTACCATCTTTCTTTTTAACAAGGACTAACGGAGCTGCCCAGGGGCTACAGCTGTCTCTCACCACCCCAGCCTCCTTCATTTCCCGTAACATGTCCTTGGCACACTGGTAATGAGCTGGGGGTACAGGGCGATATCTCTCTTTTATGGGTCGGTGATCTCCCGTGGGGATGTGATGTTGGATCCCTTTCACCTGCCCAAAATCTGAGGGGTGTTTGCTGAATACCTGTTCGTACTCGTGTACCACCCTGTAAGCCCCCTGTATTTGATGAGATGGGGTAGAGTCAGTGCCCACATGCAATTCCCGACACCAGTCTTTCGAGTGCTCTGCAGAACCTTTGTTCTCCACCACGTTTGACGGGACCAAGGGTTCAGGTGTCTGTATTACACTATTATTGACAGTGAACAGTTTGGCGAGCGTGGTATACTTGGTTAGGTGGACCTCTTCCTCCCCACAATTGAGGACACGTACGGGCACTCTCCCCTGTCGGACGTCGACCACCCCCCGGGCTGTCAGAACAGTAGGCCTATTGTCTGAATATACGGGTTCTACCAAGGCCTGGTAGTCCTTACCCCTGAGGCCTATGGCTGCTCGACACCATATTAACATTTCACTCTTGGGGGGTATCGCGATGGGGTTTGAATCACTCACAGTGACACGACCAATCTCACCACCAGTCAGCTCTACCTGCTGTCTCTGCATCAGAGCTCTGATTTCCTTCTGCAGGGCACGTTGCTCACTGTGGCCAGCGGTTTCTGCCACCTGTTGCAACAAAACAATCACTTCTGCAAGACAATTTTCTATAACATTAGTACCAAGAGTCATCATGGGATTACATTCTCGACGATCAATATCTACAATCACAATCCCTTGGGCTTTCAATTCCACCCGCCCCACTTTGATGGTGACCTCCTTATACCCCACTTGTGGCAACGGCTGACCATTACTGGCAATTATGGTGAAATCATCGTCAGGGCCACGAGTAATATCAGCGTCCTCCCAATACCGTTTGTAGAGCACGTAAGGTATAGTCGTCACCTGAGAACCGGTGTCCAGCAAAGCGTTCAAGGGGATTCCATCAATCACTACGGGGAGAACTGGTCGTCCTCCAATATACTTGGTTCTCCAATGCTGCGGGCCTGACCGTCCTACTCCTGGGGGTTGGCCCTTTGCCCCAGCGGTTGCTCGTTTAAAGGACAGTACCTTTCAAGATGGCCCACCTGGTGACAGCGGCGGCAGATGGGTCGTCCATCCTGGTGGAAGCGATCGTCGGGCCGGCTCCTGGTCGGCGGAGTCCTCCTCTGTCGCATCCAAGGGACATCCTCCGGGCTGGAAGCCAACTGGATCTTCTCTTTGGGGGCCTCCTGTAGGGACTGCACCGTCCGGGCCAGGGCAACAACGCTCTTGGTTAGCTCTTGCATCTGGAGACAGAGTCCTGCAGGAGAGTCGTCCTCGAAGCTCTGGGCGTCGGCCTCCGCGGCAACTGGGGTATCCGATGCCAACTCCTGGTGGTATGTGAGAGCGGGGCGCCTGGGTGGTACTGCGCGGCTGGGCTGTCACTCCTGCAATGCCTGGATAGCTTTATCTTTAAACTGCGCAAAAGTCAAGTCTGGATTTTGCATGGCCAGGAAGTGCAATTGGCCCCGCTGGTGACTGCACAGGAGCCCCTCAATGAACCGCTCCTTCAGGATTTTATCCTCATCCTGCATGCTGCCGGGGTCACTCTGCTTAATGGCCCGCATCGCTTCCTGGAGATTAAGGGCATAGTCCCGTAAGCTATCCTGTGGCCTTTGTTTGCATCCATAAAAAGTCAGTTTAATTTCTGTAGCAGTGCGAGTATCAAAGGTGGCTTTAAGCTTGGCAAAAATCTGTTGTGCAGTTTCTTTATCCTCAGCGGGCCAGGATTTCAATTCTCTCAGAGCCGCCCCAAAGAGTTGGCCGGTTATCATATGGACCTTCTGAGGCTCGGTTAGGGGATAGAACTCGAGCAGGCTGCAGAGCCCCTCTTTAAAGTCAGTGAACGTATGCGACTCCCCAGAGTATCGCGGAAGCCAAGCCGCTCCGGGCAGGTACGGCATAGAGAAGGGCATTATGGCTTTTGTGTTAGCGGCAGCGTCCGGCTGGTTGGGAGGAACAGCGGGTTCTGCGGCTACCGGTGGTGGTATTAGGGCCGCGGCTCCGTCCGCTGCGGGGACCGGAGCTGCCCCTGCGTCCGCGGCTGCGACCGCCACCTCCTCTCCTCCCGACTCAGACATGGCTGTCCCTTCCTCCCACGAACCTGCTGGAGGTCGGAGTTCCTCTTCCGGGATTGGCGCCTTACCGCGCTTTCCGTTCCGCGCTTCTTTTGGCTGATTCCGCCCACGTAGTTAAGGCTCCTCCCTCCGTGCGCGGCAATGGCGAATTTTGGCGGTAAATGGCAATACACAGTCTTTTCAATAAAGTACAATTCAAGCGCAATAAATCACAGTTCCAAGGCACACATGACCTGATTCTTCAGGCTTAAGTAGATCCTGTTCGTGACGCCAAGTTGGAGCGCCCCCACACCGCCGCAGGGCCGAGGGGTACCCGGAGCCGGGCCTCTGAGTCTCAGTTCTGGGGTTGTCACGGTGGCTAGACCCAGTCCGTGGCCCTGTCTGTCAGTGGGGGACGTCCGGTGAAATAAGTGGTGTTGTAACGGTGCAGTTGTGGGGTGCAGGTCGCGGTAAATAATGAGGACACCAGGTTGCAGTCTCTTTACCTCTTTACTGAAGGTTTTGGAGACCTCAGTCCAGAGCGCTGTTAACTGGGTTGTCAGAGACCGGCCGGTCCAAAGGCACATCAGGAGTTCTCTTTACAGGTGAGAAGCAGTGTCTACCTTCTAGCGCTATGTGTTGTAGTTCTTCCCTGCTGAGCTCCCGGGATAGTCCTCACAACTGTTTCTGTCTGTCTCTGATGTTTGCTTTCTCCGTCCCCCAGATGATATGGTAGGACGCACCCGTATGATGAGGTAGGCCTGGAGTTCTTCCGGGACCCTAGAGTCGCCCCTCTCCCACAGCTGCCTCCGTTGTCTGCTTAGGTGTTAAGTGAGACAGCCAACCTGTAATTAGCTGCCCGGCCGTGGTTTGCAGTAGTACTTAAAGTCTCTTACTTGCTCGATGTTCCGGCCACCGACTGTTTGCGCCTCAGAAGGATGTTGCCTCGGTCTAACAGCACGACTCCTTCTGGTTCTAATTCCTCTTTACTGTATTCCCGTTGTTCACTGGTTTGTTCTGCTCTGAGGAGTCTGCCAGGATCCCATCCCTGACAGGTCCTCTCACTAGCTCTTCCCAGCTACTTCTCCCTGTCTTCCTGTCCAACCCCCAGTTTTACCAGAGTTGTGAGGAGTGGCCTACTAGATAGGACCACCCCCCCTGGTGGCCGGAGTGTGAAGTGTGGTGTGAGTGTACCTGGTCAGAGAAACTCCTTAGTGCAATCAGACGTAACATAGCTCCCCATAGTGGCGGAGCCACAGTACTGCAACAACCAGGACTCTGGGGTGCTGCACTACCATACCACTAAAAATGGTGGAAGAAACAATTAAAATGTCATATCTATCCCAAAGTAATATCAATAAAACATTGTCTCACCTGACAAAAAAATAACTCCTCACACAGCTTTATTGGCTGAAAAATTAAAACAAGGGGTCTCGGAAAATGGCAACACAATCTCCCAATTTTTTTATTTCAAAGTCCTGATTTTTTTCCACCACTAAAATAATAAAAAAACTAATCAAGTTTAGTATCGCTGTAATCATACTGATGTGGAGAATCATAGTGCAAGGTCATTTTTACCACATAATGTACGCCGTAAACATAATTCCCAAAAAAACAATGTCAGAATTGTGTTTTTTTTCACAATTTTCCCAATTCCCAGTACATTATGTGTCAGGATAAGCCACAACTGCTGCCACCAATGTTTCTTGAACACCACTTGCTCACGACACACCTGCCTGGGATGCTACTATACAGGGGACTTCCCACACTCACTCGTCCACTCACCTAAGTGCACCCCACAGACAGTTCTCACATCCACGTCACACTTATTGCTTCTATCACTCACCGTTTTGATAGGCCAGCGAGACGCCTGCACTGTATCACACACTAGCACACATGCCACCCAGCTTCTCTCAGCACCTGATAGGTGCCCTCCTCAGGGTTGAGGGTACTTCTAGAGCAGAAAACGACAAACTTATTAAACTTTAGATTTAAAGGGAACCTGTCAGCAGGATTGTGCACAGTACACTTGGCCTGGGACAACTCATAAAGTCCCATGGATTCCAGTACCACCTGTATGCTGATGACACTCAGATCTACCTCTCTGGCCCAGATGTCACCTCTCTGCTGTCCAAAATCCAGAAGTGTCTATCAGCCATATCCTCCTTCTTTTCCTCACGCTTCCTCAAACTCAATGTGGACAAATCTGAACTCATCATCTTTCCTGTATCTCTCTTCCTTACCCGACCTATCTATCACTTTTAATGACATCACGCTTTCCCCCTTACCGGAAGTCTGCTGCCTCGGAGTAACCCTTGACTCTGCCCTGTCCTTCAAACCGCACATCCAAGCTCTTTCCACCTCCTGTCGCCTCCAGCTCAAAAATATCTCCAGAATCCGTCCTTTCCTCAACCGTCAATCTACTAAAATGCTTGTGCATGCCCTCATCATCTCCCGCCTTGACTACGGCAACATCCTTTTCTGGGGCCTCCCTGCTAACACTCTCGCACATCTCCAGTCCATCCTTAACTCTGCTGCCCGACTAATTCATCTTTCTCCTCGCTACTCCTCCGCTTCTCCCCTCTGCAAATCTCTTCACTGGCTCCCATTCCCTCAGCGTATCCAGTTCAAAAATTACTTATACTGACCTACAAAGCCATCCATAACCTATTTCCTCCATATATCTCTGAACTAATCTCCCAAGTCCTCCCAAGACCTCCTTCTCTAATCCACACTCCACACTTCTCCGCTCCTCACCCAACCGCCTTCAAGACTTCTCCCGAATATCCCCCATCCTCTGGAATTCTTTGTCCCAACACATCCGACTATCAACCACATTAGGATCCTTCAGACGGAACCTGAAAATCCACCTCTTCAGGAAAGCCTACAGCCTGCACTGACCCCGCTGCCTCCTCACCACTACTGAAGCTACCGCCTCACCAACACCGGAGCTGCTGCAACCCTCAACCTATCGTCTCCTTCCCCACCATCCTGTAGAATGTAAGCCCCAAGGGCAGGGTCCTCGCCCCTCTGTATCAGTCTGTCATTGTTAGTGTGCTTACTATAAGTGATATCTGTAACTTGTATGTAACCCCTTCTCATGTACCATGGAATCAATGGTGCTATATAAATAAATAATAATAATGATAATAATAATAATAATAGAAATAAAGGACAGACAGTATCAGGTCGGCGCCGTTATACTGATTAAAATGATACCTGGGTGATGAAATCCGTCTTGTGGTTGTTGTGTAATCTGTATTTGTAGTTTTCAATTATAAGAGTTTGGTGCTCCGGGGCGGGGCTGTGGGAGGTCCTGTGGGCGGGGCTTTATGTAGTGCTCAGATGTATGGGCTTATGACAGGTTACTGATCCCTGATGCAAAAAAGGTCTGTATCTGTATCATCAATATGCCAAGCAACCACCCCCTCCATGGATTGGCAGGCTGTGAGTGGTTGTCTCATCGGTATTTTTGCACCTGTGTTAAATGGGTCCACTGCATCCTTTTAGTGCCTTTGTTTGGAGGCCTGGGCAGGTAAATATCTCTGCCTTTTTTCTGCCGTTTTCTGGATATTTCATAACAGGCGGCATTGGGATAACGCCCTGATGGCATCTGAGTGTGACCTGTTTCTTCCTAGGACCCATTCACTTAATAGGGTGAGTTTGATTCACAAATTGGATCTAAAACTGACATGTTTCTGCTCTTTCTTTTTGCAGACAATCGATCTGCCCTGTGAGCAGCCACATAAACTATAAATGCCCGGTCACGCATCCGTAGTTTTGGTCCAAGTGAAAAGAACAGGCTGTACTTGGCCCAATGTTACTCAATGAGGCAGTGCAGATTAGTGTTTTTTTCCATGGACTGAATGCAGCATGCACGAGTTTCTTCTGTAAATCGGATGAGACTCACCCATTCAAGTCTATGGGTGCAGAAAAAAAAAATCGGATGCCATACAGAGCTACAGTAAAGTATCCGAACTGTAAAAGGTCCTGTAAGTGATTAATAGCTGCTGCAGTAAAATATGGACAGATGACAAGTGAGAAAAAAAAACAACCAAGTAATTTGTGGATGAAACTCCATTAACAATTTTTGTGTAACTGGATCGCCCCGTCAGGGCAGCTGGGTACTCGGTGCCGGGTCCTGAGTTCACAGGGGTATGTCACGGCGGCGACCCGGTCCATGGCCCTGGAGTGTCCATGTAAAAGGGAAAGGTCTTTAACCCCTTCACCCCCGGAGCTTTTTCCGTTTTTCCGTTTTCGTTTTTCACTCCCCTCCTTCCCAGAGCCATAACTTTTTTATTTTTCTGTCAATTTGGCCATGTGAGGGCTTATTTTTTGCGGGACGAGTTGTACTTTTGAACGACATCATTGGTTTTACCATGTCGTGTACTAGAAAACGGGAAAAAAATTCCAAGTGCAGTGAAATTGCAAAAAAAGTGCAATCCCACACTTGTTTTTTGCTTGCCTATTTTGCTAGGTTCACTAAATGCTAAAACTGACCTGCCATTATGATTCTCCAGGTCAGTACGAGTTCATAGACACCTAACATGACTAGGTTCTTTTTTACCTAAGTGGTGAAAAAAAATTCCAAACTTTGCAAAAAAATAAATAAATAAAATTGCGCCATTTTCCGATACCCGTAGCGTCTCCATTTTTCGTGATCTGGGGTCGGGTGAGGGCTTATTTTTTGCGTGCCGAGCTGGCATTTTTAATGATAGCATTTTGGTGCAGATACGTTCTTTTGATCGCCCGTTATTGCATTTTAATGCAATGTCGTGGCGACCAAAAAAACGTAAATCTGGCGTTTCGATTTTTTTTTCATTACGCCGTTTAGCGATCAGGTTAATGCTTTTTTTTTATTGATAGATCGGGCGATTCTGAACGCGGCGATACCAAATATGTGTAGGTTGGGGTTTTTTTTTATTGATTTATTTTGATTGGGGCGAAAGGGGGGTGATTTAAACTTTTATATTTTTTTTATTTTTTTCACATTTTTTTTTACTTTTTTTTTTAACTTTTACCATGCTTCTATAGCCTCCATGGGAGGCTAGAAGCAGGCACAGCCCGATCGGCTCTGCTACATAACAGCGATCATCAGATCGCTGTTATGTAGCTAAAATGCAGGTGTGCTGTGAGCGCCGACCACAGGGGGGCGCTCACAGCCACCGGCGATCAGTAACCATAGAGGTCTCCAGGACCTCTATGGTTACAATGTACAAGCATCGCCGACCTCCGATCATGTGACGGGGGTCGGCGATGCGCTCATATCCGGCCGCACGGCCGGATGCGGTAGTTAAATGCCGCTGTCTGAGTTTGACAGCGGCATTTAACTAGTTAATAGCGGCGGGTGATCGCGATTTCACCCGCCGCTATTGCGCGCACATGTCAGCTGTAAAAAACAGCTGACATGTCGCGACTTTGATGTGCGCTCACCGCCGGAGCGCACATCAAAGCGGGGGTCCCGACATGTGACGTACTATTCCGTCACATGTCGGGAAGGGGTTAAAGGGAATAAAGTTTGTGTTCGTGATGCCACCTGTGGTATTCGGTCAGTGGAGACCGACGCTGCTTTAAGGGGTCCTCTGGGGTGATGTTATGGGAGCTTGATAGTATAACTTCCCACAGGTGAAGTGTATCCCCAGGGTTCACGTGGTGTAGGTGGAAGATGGTGAGGAGTGCAGTAAAGAATGAGGACACAGGTTTGCAGACTCTTTACCTTGGTTTACTGAAGACTTCAGCATCCACAGTCCAGAGCACCAGATCACAGGGCAGGCAAGGTCCAGCCGGCTTGAAGGCAAATTAGGACTCCCCTTACCCAGGTGGAAATCAAAAGCCTTCCTTTGGCGCCGTAGTGTTGTAGTCCCTTACTGCTAAAAGCTCACATAAGGTCCTCACAGATGTTGTCTCTCTCTCTGTCCCCCGGGTAGGATAGGACATAACCCAACCCGCATAACTAGTGACTTGAGGCGGTTTATAGGGACTCTAGCACGCCCCAGCCTCTAAGGGTGTCACCGTGCCTCCTGGCTGTTAGGTCGGACAGGTAACGTAAAGTTCAGCTGTCCTGCTGGTCTCTGATGTAAGCCATAGAGGTCCTTACACCCTCTATGTTCCAGCTACTGGTCCTGCGCCTCAGAAGGAGGCAGCCTGCTCGGAGCTGGTCTCCCTCTGATATCGACTTCTGTGCTTTGCTCTCCTGAACGTTCGCTGCAATCAATTCAGCTTTCTGTATGTCTCTTTCCAGGAACTGCTGCCCTGGGGTTACACAGCTCCGTAAAACCTTCGTCTCCCTCAGATGGCTTCTGTCTGTTTTCTAGCAGGAACCCTGTGGAAAACTGACAAACTTTCCCTACAGACTACCAGTTATATATATATGGGGAGTCACCTAGCAAGTAGGATCAAAAGCTCCCCCTGGTGGCCTGGAGTGTGAATGTGTTGCATGTTTGTGGTACCTGGTTGCAGTTATCCCTTCTTGCCTTCAAGCGTAACATCACTCTCCCCTTGAGGAAAACAATGCTACTGTGACGACCAGGACCCTGGGGCGCCACATAACCCTACCCTAGCAGGCACTGTCCTACCTGTCAAAAACAGACATCTGAACAGTGGCGGATTATAATTAGGTTAATCTGGGCGGTAGCCCAGGGCCCAGTGGTGTGGGGGGGCCCACCACAGGGCCGCCATCAGGGCCGGCATCTGCACCCGCACATCTGGGCAAGTGCCGGGGCCCTAGAGAGACTGGGGGGCCCATTTTGACAAGTGTGACCAACTTTTTTACTATTGACGCTGCCTATGCAGCATTAATAGTAAAAAGATATAATGTTAAAAATAATTTAAAAAATAACAAATCGTGCTATTCTCACCTTCCCGCGGCCTCCGCAGCCTTCCAGATCCTCGCGATGCTCTCGGCAGCTCCCGTTCCCAGCGAAGCCTTGCGAAATGACCCCAGATGATGCAGGATCATGCGAGACCGCTACGTCATCACAGGTCATTGTCGCAAAGCATCACTGGGAACAGGAGTTGCCTGGAGCATCGCTAAGGCCTGGGCTGGATCCGGGGGCCGTCAGAAGGTGAGTATATAACTATTTTTTATTTAAATTCTCTTTTTTTTTAACAGGGATATGGTACCCACACTGCTATATACTACGTGGCTGTGTTATACACTACGTGGTTGTGCTATATACTATGTGGCTGTGCTATATACTATGTGGGCTGTGCTGTATACTACATGGCTGTTCTATATACTACGTGACTGTGCTATATGCTACATGGGCTGTGTTATATACTAAGTGGGCTGTGTTATATGCTGCGTGGGCTGTGTTATATACTACGTGGCTGTGCTGTATACTACGTGGGCTGTGTTATATGCTACGTGGGCTGTGATATATGCTACGTTGCTGTGCTATATGCTACGTGGCTGTGCTATGTACTACGTGAGCTGTGTTATATGCTACATGAGCAGAACGGACAAAATGCTGGACATGGGGCAGAATGCTGGACATGGTGCTGAATGCTGGACACAGGGACAGAATGTGGGGCAGAATGTTGGACAGGGGGGGCAGAATGCTGGACACGGGGGACAGAATGCTGGACACGGGGACAGAATGCTGGACATGGGGACAGAATGCTGGATATGGGGACAGAATGCTGGACACGGGGGGCAGAATGCTGGACATGGGGGCAGAAAGTGAGACACAGGGGGCAGAATGGAGATACAGGGCATGATTGGAGACACAGGGAGCAGGATGAAAGACATGGGGGCATGACTGGAGACACTGGGGGCAGGATTGGAGACACTGGGGGCAGGATTGGAGACACTGGGTGCAGGATTGGAGACAGATGGGGCAGGATTGGAGACAGATGGGCAGAATGGAGACACTGGGCATGATTGGAGACACGGGGCAGGATTGCAGACATGGGGGCATGATTGGAGACATAGGGGTAGAATGGAGATACGGGCATAAATGGAGACACGGGGCAGGATGAAAGACATGGGGGCATGATTGTAGACACTGGGGGCAGGATTGGAGACAGATGGGTCAGGGTTGGAGACAGATCGTGCAGGATCATGGGGAAAGATGGATACGATGGAGACAGATGGGGCAGGATGGGGAGATCATATGGGGCAGAATGGATACTCATGAGGGCAGGATGGGAGAACTTATGGCTGAAGCCAGGAATGAGATACACGGGGGCTAGGATGAGGAATATTATTACCATAGGGGCCCATTAAGGGATATTATTACTGCAGTGATGTATTTATTTTTTGAGTGTACTGTTTTAAATGGGGGGCGGTCCTGTTACTGTGTAGAGTGATACTATGATGCCTTTTTTCCCGCGGGGTTTCACAGGGAGACTTACTTGAATAAATGTAGAGTCTCAAGACCTATCATCCATGACTATTTAAATCAAATATTTCAGGGACTGGAACCTCCTACTGGCACCTTGGTTTTTCTACGAACAATTAAAAAGCTTCATAAATAAGACATCTAAGCAAAATAATATTATTAGAACATTAACTCCTTTTGAAAAACTTTGCATTACTAGGGAATTTCCGGTCCACACGGTCTCTCTGCTATATAATCTTTTCCGAAGAGGTCAAACCCCATCGCACAATTTCCCAATATTTTTCTCAAAATGGGAGAATGATCTGGGGATATCTCTATCTCAAGAGGAGAGAGACAAGATCCTGTTATTTACATTCAGGACCTCGTTGTCCTCTGTGTCACAGGAGAGGATCTATAAGATCTTATCAAGGTGGTATAGATGCCCTTCCTTGGTGCATGCCATGTTCCCGGTGATCCCAGATACATGCTGGAGATGCGTAGAAGAAAAGGGAACATATGTCCATATCTGGTGGGATTGCCCGCCTATAAAGAAATTATGGATGTCAATTTTTGATCTCTATAATAAACTATCTATTCGTAAGGTCCAACCCACAGTAGAACTAGCTCTTCTGTCCTTATGTGACTTGTCGATATCTAGGTATAAGAAGAATCTTCTCAGACACTTCCTCACGGCTGCTAGGAACTCGATCCCTCGGTATTGGAAAGAAGAGAAATTTCCCTCACGTTCTGAATTTGTTGCAGAACTTAATTATATTTACAGAATGAAACGATTGATAAACCAGACTACCGGGGATCCTGAAAAAATGTACAATACTTGGGCTCCCTGGATCGTATTTAGGGAAACCCCAGAATTAGACTTCTGGTTATCTAGACCCCGACTTACATTTGAAGTGGCTATTGTCTTCCCCATTGTCAGTCGGGGATGTGGACCTGCTCGGAGGGGGGGGGGGGGAAGCAGGGTGAACCCAGTCCCCTCATACCTAATTTCATACAATATACCTTCTTGTCTTCATCTCTCTCCTTTTCTCTTCCCCTTCTCTCCTCTCTTCACTCGTCTCCTTCTTTATTTTCCTAATAATTTCCTTACTTTGCATATTTTGATTTATACCAATATATGTAACTTAGTTTTTGGAGTTATGACTGGTTTTCTTATTGATTGATTATAATAGTAATAATAATAATAACTAACGTTATTAAACAGAAGAAGAGATAATCTTTGCTCTGGCCAATAAAAATCCTGAAAATGATAGGTCATTAACCTTATGCTAGAAATGTAGTTATGATTCTATTAATTAGACTGATTATGTTCTTATTCTACTTTGTTTTTGTATTGTTTATTCGCTTTAATAAACATGATTTACACAGAAACATAATTTATTGAGCAAGCAGAGGTCAGGGCAGGCGGCAGTGCAGTAACATATCCAGAAACAAGCAGAGGTCAGGGCAGGCAGCAGTGCAGAAACATATCCAGAAACAAGCAGAGATCAGGGCAGGTGGCAGTGCAGAAACATATCCAGAAACAAGCAGAGGTCAGGGCAGGCGGCAGTGCAGAAACATATCCAGAAACAAGCAGAGATCAGGGCAGGCGGCAGTGCAGAAACATAACCGGAAACAAGCAGAGGTCGGGGCAGGCGGCATTGTAGTAACATAATCCATTGAGCAAGCCATAGTCAAAACCAGAAAATCTGTCCGAGAAGCAGCTTTGCAGAAGTTGTTATGGGCATGCTGCTAGCCACTCGCCACTACATTTTCCTCCGGCTAAATGATAGTGTCCCGCGGATTTCTCTTCTCGGGAGAATGAGATTCCTGGCACTTGGAAGGTAGCCCCCATCTCTCATGTAGGTCCGGCGTACATCCTGTGAGCTCTTCAGCATTGCTTGCATGATGTTTCTAGCAGCATAGCTGACTGGCATGTGTGGTGGTATAGGATTGTAGCCTTCTCTAGCTGTCACCTTAATACGCGGTTGATAGGCGTAAGGCATACCTAAGAGTTTCAGTATTTGAGAGGTAGTTAGGGCCTTCCAGGGGGATGGGCTCCTGGGCGATGTGGCTTCTGTCTCTACCTCATCTTCTGTTCTGGTAATTATCAGGCGTTTCTTCGTAACCTCTGGCTCTGCGCTGATGTTTGCTGCAGGTGGTACATATCGGCCAATTTCGGGTACTGAAGGATATGGTTGTGGTCTTCTCATTCTTAAATATCGGTCCGATGCCTTTTCCGGTCTTTTGAACAGGGAGGTAATAAATGTCACGATGTTACCAAGTGCTGCCATCACATACCCAGTGAAGCCAGTTTGCCTTTGGTGGTGTTCAGGCCTCTGGCTGTATGGGGATGTTCTGGCATATGGGAGATGTCTCCGTGGTTGAAACTTTCTTCCACCTACGGGTGCAGCCATTAGGCTGCTTTCCCCTCCACACACACAAAGGTGTGTGTGGATGGTAGATAACACTCCCAAAAAAAGAAATAAAGTAAAAAAAAATACAATAAAGTAAACAAGCAGTATACAAGTCGCTCTGGGTTAGTGTTCAGCTCTCCTCTCTACCTCTGATTGCCTCGCACTGACCGTTCTTGCGGAACATTCCATGACTCGTGGACAACACTTCTGTGATGTCATAAAGCCAAACATGGCAACGGGTCTAATATAGGAGAGCTAGGTATGTCACCCATGGCAGACAATCCAATACCAGCTGTCACTGTACGGATAGGGGTTAGCTGGATTGGGATGAGATGTATAAAAACTTACCAGAGCACAAGTCAAGTTTAAGTTACTGTTTTTTGTAGTTTTTTTTACCTGTTTATTTCAGATTTACAAAATTGTATAATTCTGTAGCCTCATATGTGAGCAATGTGATCTATATATTGTCAGCTCCTTCCAGAAATTTAAATTTGTCTGTAATTCCAAGTAGTGATCAAAAAATAAAAAACCACAAGTGTGACCCTGGTGTAGAAGGTACAAATTGTCCGGAGTCTCTCCTGGGCCATGTTCACAAGTGCAGAAGTGCTGTATTGTTTCCATACGTATTTGCACCAAAATAGTCAAAACTTTTTATTGTATTTTTTTTGCAGCTTTTTACAATGCATTTTTTTTTAGTAGAGCAATGCTTCAGTTCCACAATTGGAGATTTCATTGGAATTTTGCATGCATTTTTTATGCTCTCCATATACTATACTATACTATTAATGGCAAATTTTTAAAAACGCATCAAAAAGTTCACCGTTCTGCTGCATCATGAACCCCTGTATGTAGTACAGCTTAGGGAGCGATAAAAAATGAACATAATAATAAAAAAATAGTCAAGTGATATCACCGCATCAAGCAAAGTCCGTGCGATCAAAATATAAAGATAATTAACCCAACTGGTAAACTCCGGAAACAGTAACAAATTTAAAAATGCCAATATGGCGGTACTGTTTGGTCGCTGCCATACCACTAAAAATGCTGGAAGAAACAATTAAAATGTCATATCTATCCCAAAGTAATATCAATAAAACACTGTCTCACCTGACAAAAAAATAACTCCTCACACAGCTTTATTGGCTGAAAAATTAAAACAAGGGGTCTCGGAAAATGGCAACACAATCTCCCAATTTTTTTATTTCAAAGTCCTGATTTTTTTCCACCACTAAAATAATAAAAAAGCTGATCAAGTTTAGTATCGCTGTAATCATACTGATGTGGAGAATCATAGTGCAAGGTCATTTTTACCACATGATGTACGCCGTAAACATAATTCCCAAAAAACAATGTCAGAATTGTGTTTCTTTCACAATTTTCCAAATTCCCTGTACATTATGTGTCAGGATAAGCCACAACCAGTGGCGTAACTACAAAGTCATGGGCCCCGGTGCGAACTTCCAAATGGGGCCCCCCCCCCACCTTCCCCTAGATACGCCTCGGATTGTTGCAGGAATCTCCTGCACTGCAACATGGTGTTGGGTGCCAGCACAGCCCGCACAGTGGTATATCCAGCACAGCCCGCACAGTGGTATATCCAGCACAGCCCGCACATACAGGGGCGTAACTACCGCGGTCGCAGCGGTCGCCATTGCGACCGGGCCCCGCAGGTCAGGGGCCCCGGGCCGGCAGGTCTGAGCAGGGCCAGGCTGGCCATCGGGCACTTCTGGCAAATGCCAGAAGAGCCGATGCCAGTAGTGGGCCGCTGCACTGTTCCTCCCCCGGAACCCCCCCAGTGCCGCCGCCGCCGCCGCATTTAACTATACCGGCGTCTATGACACCGGTATAGTTCAATGCAATGATGGGAGGAGAGAGCGTCACCTGACGCTTCCTCTCCCATCATTCCCCGCTCTGCCTCTGACAGTACACTGCGGGTGCGCGATGACGTCATATCATCGCGCACCTGCAGTGTCCTGGGCAGACTGCAGCCGCCAGGAGCAGCGCGGGCAAAAGGAAGGGTGAGGAGAGTTTTTTTTTTTTTTTCTTTTTAACCGGACTGTGGGGCCATTATCGGGGGGGATGAGATGAGATGTGGGCTGTGCTCTATATACCCCTGTGCGGGCTGTGCTGTATATACCCCTGTGGGGCTGTGCTGTATATATCCCTGTGCGGGCTCTGCTGTATATACCCCTGTGGGGGCTGTGCTGTATATATCCCTGTGCGGGCTCTGCTGTATATATCCCTGTGCGGGCTCTGCTGTATATACCACTGTGCGGGCTCTGCTGTATATACCCCTGTGGGGGCTCTGCTGTATATATCCCTGTGCGGGCTCTGCTGTATATATCCCTGTGCGGGCTCTGCTGTATATATCCCTGTGCGGGCTCTGCTGTATATACCACTGTGCGGGCTCTGCTGTATATACCACTGTGCGGGCTCTGCTGTATATAACACTGTGCGGGCTGTGCTCTATATACCACTGTGCGGGCTCTGCTGGATATACCACTGTGCGGTCTGTGCTGGATATACCACTGTGCTGTCTGTGCTGGATATACCACTGTGAGGGCTGTGCTGGATATACCACTGTGCGGTCTGTGCTGGATATACCACTGTGCGGTCTGTGCTGGATATACCACTGTGCGGTCTGTGCTGGATATACCACTGTGCGGTCTGTGCTGGATATACCACTGTGCGGTCTGTGCTGGATATACCACTGTGCGGGCTGTGCTGGATATACCACTGTGCGGGCTGTGCTGGCACCCAACACCATGTTGCAGTGCAGGAGATTCCTGCAACAGTCCGAGGCGTATCTAGGGGAAGCGGGGCGGGGGAAGGTGGGGGGGTTGCGGGGGCGGGGGAAGGTGGGGGGGTAGGGGGGGGGCCCCATTTGGAAGTTCGCACCGGGGCCCATAACTTTGTAGTTACGCCACTGCGCACATAGGTATATAGAGCACAGCCCGCACAGGGGTATATCCAGCACAGCCCGCACAGGGGTATATCCAGCACAGCCCGCACAGGGATATATCCAGCACAGCCCGCACAGTGGTATATCCAGCACAGCCCGCACAGTGGTATATCCAGCACAGCCCGCACAGTGGTATATCCAGCACAGCCCGCACAGGGGTATATAGAGCACAGCCAACACAGTGCTATATCCAGCACAGCCCGCACAGGGATATATACAGCACAGCCCGCACAGGGATATATACAGCACAGCCCGCACAGGGATATATACAGCACAGCCCGCACAGGGATATCTACAGCACAGCCCGCACAGGGATATATACAGCACAGCCCGCACAGGGATATATACAGCACAGCCCGCACAGGGATATATACAGCACAGCCCGCACAGGGATATATACAGCACAGCCCGCACAGGGATATATACAGCACAGCCCGCACAGGGATATATACAGCACAGCCCGCACAGGGATATATACAGCACAGCCCGCACAGGGATATATACAGCACAGCCCGCACAGGGATATATACAGCACAGCCTGCACAGGGATATATACAGCACAGCCCGCACAGGGGTATATAGAGCACAGCCCGCACAGGGGTATATACAGCACAGCCCGCACAGGGATATATACAGCACAGCCCGCACAGGGATATATACAGCACAGCCCGCACAGGGGTATATAGAGCACAGCCCGCACTGCCCCTTATAGTGCTGCACAAGAGTTATGGCCCCATAAGATGCTCCGTACACAGTCACTGCCCCTTATAGTGCTGCACAAGACTTATGGCCCCATAAGATGCTCCGCACAGTCACTGCCCCTTATAGTGCTGCACAAGAGTTATGGCCCCATAAGATGCTCCGCACAGTCACTGTCCCTTATAGTGCTGCACAAGAGTTATGGCCCCATAAGATGCTCCGTACACAGTCACTGCCCCTTATAGTGCTGCACAAGACTTATGGCCCCATAAGATGCTCCGCACAGCCACTGCCCCTTATAGTGCTGCACAAGAGTTATGGCCCCATAAGATGCTCCGCACAGCCACTGTCCCTTATAGTGCTGCACTAGAGTTATGGCCCCATAAGATGCTCCGTACACAGTCACTGCCCCTTATAGTGCTGCACAAGAGATATGGCCCCATAAGATGCTCCGCACAGTCACTGCCCCTTATAGTGCTGCACAAGTGTTATGGCCCCATAAGATGCTCCGCACAGTCAATGCCCCTTATAGTGCTGCACAAGAGTTATGGCCCCATAAGATGCTCCGCACAGTCACTGCCCCTTATAGTGCTGCACAAGAGTTATGGCCCCATAAGATGCTCCGCACAGTCACTGCCCCTTATAGTGCTGCACAAGAGTTATGGCCCCATAAGATGCTCCGCACAGTCAATGCCCCTTATAGTGCTGCACAAGAGTTATGGCCCCATAAGATGCTCCGCACAGCCACTGCCCCTTATAGTGCTGGCGCTGCAGAAGTGTTATGGCCCCATAAGATGCTCCGTATAGCCACTTGCGACTTGCCCCTTTTGCTTTTGCTGCCATAAAAAAAATAAATCACATACTCACCTCACCTCTCTCTCTTCGCTCAGGACCCCCGGCACTATCAATATTTACCTGGCTGCTCCTCGTGCGGCTCCGTCTTCGGCACTGACGTTCAGCAGAGGGCGCGCACTGACTACGTCACCGCGCCCTCTGACCTGAACGTCACTGCCAGAGGACGCTGATGACAGAGCCGCACCGGAACGAGGAGAGGTAAATATCGCCCAGCGCTGCGCAGCGCTGTATACTCACCACCAGTCACCTGCAGGCTGCTCCTGGCGCTGCGTCCCTGCTTCTTCCACCGCTGCATCTTCTTCCTGTATTGAGCGGTCACATGGTCCCGTTCATTACAGAAATGAATATGAGGCTCCACCTCTATGGGAGGTGGAGCCGCATATTCATTTCTGTAATGAGCGGGACCATGTGACCGCTCAGTGCAGGAAGAATCTGCAGCGCTGGAAGAAGCAGGGACTTCCAGGGACCGCGCCGGGAGTAGGTAAGTATAATTAGAGAGCGGTGACGGCTCCCTGCCGCGGGTCACTCACAAATGGTGCAATCATGGGTCATTTCATTCTCCGGCTTCACTACTGTCCATGGGGCCCCTAAGTAGTCTGGGCCCCGTCGCAACTGCGACCGCTGCGACCGCGGTAGTTACGCCCCTGGCCACAACCGCTGCCACCAATGTTTCTTGAACACCACTTGCTCACGACACACCTGCCTGGGATGTTACTATACAGGGGACCTCCCGCACTCACTCGTCCACTCACCTAAGTGCACCCCACAGACAGTTCTCACATCCACGTCACACTTATTGCTTCTATCACTCACCGTTTTGATAGGCCAGCGAGACGCCAGCACTGCGTCACACACTAGCACACATGCCACCCAGCTTTTCTCAGCACCTGATAGCTGCCCTCCTCAGGGTTTGAGGGTATGTCTAGAGCAGAAAACAACAAACTTATTAAACTTTAGATTTAAAGGGAACCTGTCAGCAGGATTGTGCACAGTACACTTGGCCTGGGATAACTCATAAAGTCCCATGGATTCCAGTACCATCTATATGCTGATGACACTCAGATCTACCGCTCTGGCTCAGACGTCACCTCTCTGCTGTCCAAAATCCCGAAGTGTCTCAGCCATATCCTCGTTCTTCTCCTCTCGCTTCCTCAAACTCAATGTGGACAAATCTGAACTCATCATCTTTCCTCCATCTCATAGATCTTCCTTACCTGACCTACCTATCACTTTTAATGACATCACGCTTTCCCCCGTACCGGAAGTCCGCTGCCTCGGAGTAACCCTTGACTCTGCCCTGTCCTTCAAACCGCACATCCAAACTCTTTCCACCTCCTGTCGCCTCCAGCTCAAAAATATCTCCAGAATCTGTCCTTTCCTCAACTGTCAATCTACTAAAATGCTTGTGCATGCCCTAATCATCTCCCACCTTGACTACTGCAACATCCTTTTCTGTGGCCTCCCTGTTAATACCCTTGCACCTCTCCAGTCCATCCTTAACTCTGCTGCCCAACTAATTCATCTCTATCCTCACTACTCCTCCACTTCCCCCCTCTGCAAATCTCTTCACTGGCTCCCATTCCCTCAGCATATCCAGTTCAAATTACTTATACTGACCTACAAAGCCATCCATAATCTGTCTCCTCCATATATCTCCAAACTAATATCCCAAGTCCTCCCAACACCTCCTTCTCTCCTCCACACTTCTCCGCTCCTCACCCAACCGCCTCCAAGACTTCTCCCGAATATCCCCCATCCTCTGGAATTCTTTGCCCCAACACATCCGACTATCAACTACATTCGGATCCTTCAGACGGAACCTGAAAATCCACCTCTTCAGGAAAGCCTACAGCCTGCACTGACCCCGTTGCCTACTCACCACTAGCGGAGCTACCGCCTCACCAACACCGGAGCTGCTACAACCCTCAACCTATTGTCTCCTTCCCCACCATCCTGTAGAATGTAAGCCCCAAGGGCAGGGTCCTCGCCCCTCTGTATCAGTCTGTCATTGTTAGTTTGCTTACTATAAGTGATATCTGTAATTTGTATGTAACCCCTTCTCATGTACCATGGAATCAATGGTGCTATATAAATAAATAATAATAATGATAATAATAATAATAGTAATAAAGGACAGACAGTATCAGGTTGGCGCCGTTATACTGATTAAAATGATACCTTTGTGATGAAATCCATCTTGTGGTTGTTGTGCAATCTGTATTTGTAGTTTTCAATTATAAGAGTTTGGTGCTCCGGGGGCGGGGCTGTGGGAGGTCCTGTGGGCGGGGCTTTATGTAGTGCTCAGATGTATGGGCTTATGACAGGTTACCAGGGGTGGGATTCAGCCGGTACGACCCGGTACGGGGCAGCCGTTTACTAAAATTTCTATCTGCCAGCGTTCCGGTAATTGAAAATGCCATTTTCAATTACCGGAACGCTGGCAGATAGAAATTTTCAAAATGGTTACCACTGGCAGTGGCGTAGGAAGGGGGGGGGCGGGCCGCCCAGGGCGGCACAATGCGGGGGGCGGCACAATACGGGGGGCGGGTCGCCGGCGGCGCAGAATTTACCTGTTCGCATCGCGGCTTCATAAAAATGGCCGCCGCGATCTCCATCTGCGCATGCGCGGCATCCCGCGGCCATTTTCCTGAAGCCCCGGTCAGCAGAGCACTCCACCTGCGCACGCGCGGCCTCAGGAAGATGGCCGCCCCCACCGATAACCAGAGAGAGCAGGATTGCGGTCAGGTAAGCAGAACTTTTTTTTTTTTTTTTTATTGAGAGCGGCGATCGGGGGGGCCCAGGGCAGAAAGCTGGACACAGGGGGGCAGAAAGCTGGAAACAGGGGGTCAGAAAGCTGGACACAGGGGGTCAGAAAGCTGGACGCTGGGGCAGAACGATGGACGCTGGGGCAGAACGCTGGACGCTGGGGCTGAAAGCTGGACGCTGGGGCAGAAAGCTGGACACGGGGGCAGAAAGCTGGACACTGGGGCAGAAAGCAGGACACAGGGGGGCAGAAAGCTGGACACAGGGGCAGAAAGCTGGACACTGGGGTCAGAAAGCTGGACGCTGGGGCAGAACGATGGACGCTGGGGCAGAACGCTGGACGCTGGGGCTGGACGCTGGGGCTGAAAGCTGGACGCTGGGGCAGAAAGCTGGACACGGGGGCAGAAAGCTGGACACTGGGGCAGAAAGCTGGACACAGGGGGGCAGAAAGCTGGAAACAGGGGGTCAGAAAGCTGGACACAGGGGGTCAGAAAGCTGGACGCTGGGGCAGAACGATGGACGCTGGGGCAGAACGCTGGACGCTGGGGCTGAAAGCTGGACACTGGGGCAGAAAGCTGGACACGGGGGCAGAAAGCTGGACACTGGGGCAGAAAGCTGGACACAGGGGGGCAGAAAGCTGGACACAGGGGGGCAGAAAGCTGGACACTGGGGGGCAGAAAGCTGGACACTGGGGGGCAGAAAGCTGGACACTGGGGGGCAGAAAGCTGGACACTGGGGGGCAGAAAGCTGGACACTGGGGGGCAGAAAGCTGGACACTGGGGGGCAGAAAGCTGGACACTGGGGGGCAGAAAGCTGGACACTGGGGGGCAGAAAGCTGGACACTGGGGGGCAGAAAGCTGGACACAGGGGGGCAGAAAGCTGGACACAGGGGGGCAGAAAGCTGGACACGGGGGTAGAAAGCTGGACACAGAGGCAGATTGCTGGACACAGGGGCAGAATGGAGAAACGGGGCATGATTGGAGACACAGGGGGCAGGATGACAGACATGGCGGCATGACTGGAGACACTGGAGGCAGGATTGGAGACAGATGGGGCAGGATCATGGGGCAGGATGGATACGATGGAGACAGATGGGGCAGGATGGGAAGATCATATGGGGCAGGATGGATACTCATTAGGGCAGGATGGGAGAACATATGGCTGACGCCAGGAATGAGACACACAGGGGCTAGGATGGCGAATATTATTACCATAGGGGGCTAATTAAGGGATATTATTACTGCAGTGATGTATTTATTTTATTTTTTGAGTACACTGTTTTAAATGGAGGGGCGGTCCTATCACTGTGTACAGTGACACTATGTCGCCTTCTTCGTGTGGTGTAATGTAAAAGTTGGGAAAATTAAGTAATGTGTTCTGCAAGTGGAACTCGAGATAACTGTGTTATTTCCTGCAGAGACGAGTCCTGGCTGGATGAAGTGATGGCGGTCTGTGCGGGATGAAAGATGAAGGACTTCACCTAGAGACGTCACTGGTGAGTCAGTGTGTTACCTATACACTGACACTATACACTGTATACTATATACAGAGGTCCTGTGTATAATGTCACTGGTGATCACTGTATTACCCATACACTATATACAGAGCTCCTGTGTATAATGTCACTGGTGATCACTGGATTACCTGTACACAGACACTGCATACTAAGTACAGATCTCCTGTGTATAATGGCACTTATGGTGATAGTATTGTGGGGTTTTTTTTATTATTGATCAGTACTATAGTATTCAGTCACTATGTGGTGGTAATATGTGGTCTGGTCATGATGTTTTGGTATTTGTTCCTTGTATTTGATATTATTCGATCACTGTGGTGGTAATATGTCATCTGGTCATGGTGTGGCGGTATTTGTGCCTTGTAGATAGTATTATAGAGGGGGGGTGCCCTGTAGCCTCCCCCTGGGCCCTGCAGCCCCAAGTCCCCACCAGCCTCCCCCTGGGCCCTGCAGCCCTCTAGCCTTCCCCTGGGCCCTGCAGCCCCAAGTCCCCACTAGCCTCCCCCTGGGCCCTGCAGCCCTGTAGCCTCCCCCTGGGCCCTGCAGCCCCAAGTCCCCACTAGCCTCCCCCTGGGCCCTGCAGCCCTGTAGCCTCCCCCTGGGCCCTGCAGCCCCAAGTCCCCACCAGCCTCCCCCTGGGCCCTGCAGCCCTCTAGCCTCCCCCTGGGCCCTGCAGCCCCAAGTCCCCACTAGCCTCCCCCTGGGCCCTGCAGCCCTGTAGCCTCCCCCTGGGCCCTGCAGCCCCAAGTCCCCACCAGCCTCCCCCTGGGCCCTGCAGCCCTCTAGCCTCCCCCTGGGCCCTGCAGCCCCAAGTCCCCACTAGCCTCCCCCTGGGCCCTGCAGCCGCCAGTCCCACTAGCCTCCCACTGGACTCTGTAGCCTCCCCCCTGGGCCCTGCAGCCCCCAGTCCCACTAGCCTCCCGCTGGACTCTGTAGCCTCCCTCCTGGGCCCTGCAGCACCCAGTCCCCACTAGCCTCCTCCTTTGCCCTGCAGCCCTCTAGCCTTCCCTGGGCCCTGTTGGATGTGGCAGCCAGTCATGGACTATATAGGAGGGAGAAGCTGATGTGTATATGACACGATCGTGTTCATATAGACATCACAGTGCCCCTAACACTTTCTCTCTTATTTTTAGCTACCAGCTGAAGCTGCTGGCTAGAAACACAGTGGATGCCACGTTGACATCATGGAAGACTCCTCAAGGTTTGTTTGGTCCTTGAATAATGTATAGAGAAATGCAGAGCTGTAGTACACAACCCGTATAACACCCCTCTCCCGTATACAGTATCAGCGCCCTGTTCTTTGGTGCTAGCATTCTTAGAATTATAAAATTGTAGAGTTGGAAGGGACCTCAAGGGCCATCGGGTCCAACCCCCTGCGAATGCAGGTTTACCTAAGGGCAGGCGCACACGGACGATTTTGCTGCGATTATACGGTGCGTATAATCGCAGCAAAACGGCTGTCAAACCTGCCCTGCGAGCGGGTCTGAGAGTGCTGGAGGGAGCGCATACCTGCGCTCCTGTTCAAAGCCCGGAGTCGACCGCAAGTGTCCTGAACGGGACTCAAAGAGGCAGCATCGCGCTGCCTCTCTGAGTCCCGTTTAGGACACCTGCGGTCGGGGCGGGCTCTGTAACAGGAGCGCAGGTATGCGCTCCAGCACTCTCAGACCTGCTCGCAGGGCAGGTTTGACAGCTGCTTTGCTGCAATTATACGCACCGTATAATCGCAGCAAAATCGTCCGTGAGCGCCTGCCCTAAATCATCCCAACTATATGTTTATCCAGCTTCCGCTTGACGACTCCCATTGATGGAGAGCTCACCACCTCTCATGGCAGCCTGTTCCACTCTCTAACTACCCCCACTGTCAGAAAGTGTCTCCTAATGTCTAATCTGTATCTCCTTCCTGTTAGTGTCATCCTATTGCTTCTTGTACTTCCTTGTGCTAATGAGAATAGGACTGATCCCTCTGCACTGTGACTACCTGTCAGATATCTGTAGACCGCTATTAAGTCTCCTCTCATTCTCTTTTACAAACTAAACATTCCTAGTTCTTGTAGCCGCTCCTCATAGGACGTGGTTTGCAGACCTTCTACCATCTTGGTTGCTCTTCTCTGGACTTGCTCCAGTATATTGATGTATTTCTTAAATTGAGGCTCCCAGAACTGTACACAGTATACAGGTGAGGTCTGACCAGGGCAAAGCATAGCGGGATAATCACCTCCCCTGATCTAGATTCAATAGTTGTCTTGATACATCCCAGAATGTTGTTTATTTTTAGTGACCAACTGTAAAGCTACTGGCTCCAAACACAGTGGACGCCACATTGACTTTATAGAAGACGCCTCAAGGTTTGACCAAACCTTTTGAATCATTTACACACAAAATGAAGAGACAATCTACACTTTTGTCTTTTTTCCACACTGGAAACAAGAAGGGAAGAATTGAGGAAGTGAACATTGGTGCTAGTACTTCAAATGCCAGTAAAGCATCTGAAACTTGTGGCAATATTGTTCATGGTACCAATGTTAACATTGGCCAGAACACTGATTCATGTGGTGCCAACGCTTTACATGAACTGGACAGTGATGTACAAGATGATAATGTTAGAAGGAACATGGGAAATGTAGTAGCTGAATCGGATGTCATAAGTGAGATTAGCAGTGATGTACATGGTGTTGCTGACGTTCTATGTGATCATTCTGATGATGACACTGCTTCAGCTATACATGATAGCAGCATCGTGGATGGTCAGAGTTCAGTTTCTGATGCTTCATTAGAGACCCAGCCGCTTAGTGTTCCATGTTGGTCACAAAAACAAATTGACTACTTCACAAACTTGCATCCATGGGTCAAACTAAAGGATGGAAAACTGGGGTGTACTGTGTGCAGTAAAGTTGGAAGCTCATTAGGAGCTGAAAGGGCCAAATCATGTCATCTTTCTGAGGAGTGGAAGACTTTTTCAGTGAAGCCATGTGGAACCCTGAAAAAAAACCAGCAATCCTCTTTTTGCAAAAAAATTAGAGAACATGCAATGTCCAAAGCTCATAATAAAGCAGAGGAAATTGTTAATGCCGCTAAAAATGATGCACTAGTAAAGGCACTTGACCGGGTCCATGAGAAGGCATTGGCTTCCACTGTAAATGTTTTTCATGTTGTTTATAGCCTAGCGCTGCATAATCGGCCTATGTCTGACATACAAGGGCACGTTGAACTGTTGCAAACCATTGGTGTGGACCTTGGAGTAGGCCTTCATTCTAGGAAGACTGCTATAACAATAATCCAGCATATATCCTCCGAAATGAGGAAGTCTTTGTTTTCGAAAATAATTAGTTTCAGGTCTAAATTTTCCATTGTAACTGATGAATCGTCAACTGTGTCACAGAAAAGTGTGCTTGTGATCTACATCCGTTGTGAGCTTCCCGATGCTCCAGAGCCTGTTAACATCTTTGTAGATTTAAAGGAGCTTGAATGTACTAGTGCTGACTCAATAACCAATGCCCTGTTTGCCTGCTTGAAGGAGAATGGCTTTGACCAGCAGTATATGCAAGAAAATTTAATTGGATTTTGCTCTGATGGGGCTAGTGCCATGTTGGGGAGTAAGTCTGGTGTGGCTTCCAAAATTCAAAAAGCATTCCCAAATGTAGTCATATGGCACTGCTTAAGCCACAGAATACAGCTTGCACTTGATGATGCTGTTAAAACAGTTTCTCAAGTTAATCACTTTAAAATGTTTCTGGAAAAAATCTACAGCATCTAACATGTTTCTAACAAACAATATTCTCAGCTCCACAATATTGCAGCAGATTTAGAATTGGAGATTATTAAGATAGGTCGAATTCTAGGACCTCGGTGGGTGGCATGTAGTGTCCGTGCTGCCAAAGCAGTGTGGAGAGCATATCCAGCTTTGTACCAGCATTTTTCCAGCTCTAAGTCTCTCATCGGAATGGCAAAAAAGATGGCTAACATTTCTTTTTTAAAAGATCTAGCTTTAATGATTGATATTCTAGATGAACTAGCACTTTTATCACTTGCTTTACAAGAAAGGGAGGTATCTGTAGTGAAAGCTGACCGACTTCTCTGCAGGTGCATTAGGGCACTTCAAAACTTAAAAGATTGTCCCGGAAAGTATGAGGTACAGGCTGGTACTATTATCCAAACCGAGCCATTTAAAAGTATTCCTTTTGAATCCAGTGAGAAAAATACTGCCCTTCCAAGAGCGCTCTTAATTCAGTGTGTCATAGACAATATGCAAAGCCGCTTGTTTTCCACTGCAAATAGTCGACTAATGGACAGTGACACACGTGAACACAATGCGGACCACTACAAACATTTACTGTCCCTATTCTCTTTGCTTGAGCCTGAATCGTGGACAGCTGATGTTACATTGTCACCGTGGCGAGAAGGGGAACACAAATTGGAACAATTAAGTCAGCTAGTCAAATATCAGATTCCAATAAACGATTTCCGTGACTTTGTTGATAACCGATATCTTTCAAATCGCTCTATGCCGCCTTCCATTCAGCAGGCCAAAAAAATAGTTCGAGTCATCGCTGTTAGTAGTGCAGAGGCAGAAAGAGGGTTCAGTATTATGAACAATATAGCTACACATGAGAGAAGCGCACTCACTGTATCTAATATATCGCATCTGATGACTGTGAAGATACTTGGGAAACCTGTGACGGATTGGGAGCCGCTTAAATATGTCAAATCCTGGTTACGGAAGAAACACCATACTGCCACAGACCAGAGAGTGCGAAAAGCCCCCAAAATTCAGCATGATGATCATTCAACAGCTATATGGTCATTGCTGTAATTCTGATAGCACTTCAGTTGAGTCAAAGGGATACCTCCCTGGATTCTCCATTGAGTACTATAACCTAGATTAGAGGACTTATAGTGAGTGGCAGGTTCCCTTTAGAGGGCATTGTTTTTGTTAATATTGTTAATATTGCGATCCGTGGGCTGTAAAGTTCGATTTACCTTGTTGTAAGGTTTATATTGTATACTGTTTATTATAAAACTTTTAAATACTTTTATAAAAGAAAATTAAACTTTTTTATATTATATTACAGTATTAAACTTTTCTTTGGTTAGAATCCTTGAATACTGTTTTTGCTTTCAAGTGAGTACTACATAGTTTACTGTTTCATACTTCTACTTTAGTAATTTAACTAAGGATGTTGTGGACTGATCAGCTAAAGCACCTTGTACATGGACAATTGTCCTGTGCAGTACATTTGCTTTAGTCGTTTGTTTCTTTGAATGACTTTAATACCGTATGTCACAACGTATTCTTGTCATTAAGGGAGACAAACTGCTTCCAAAAATATGAATCGTGCCACTGGGCGTGGCTTATTAGTATGGGCGGGGTTATCGAAAATGGGCGGGGCCAAAATTCCGGCCGCCGCGACTTAGAGGACCTATTGTTAAAAATTTCAATCCCACCCCTGCAGGTTACTGATCCCTGATGCAAAAAAGGTCTGTATCTGTATCATCAATATGCCAAGCAACCACCCCCTCCATGGACTGGCAGGCTGTGAGTGGTTGTCTCATCGGTATTTTTGCACCTGTGTTGAATGGGTCCACTGCATCCTTTTAGTGCATTTGTTTGGAGGCCTGGGCAGGTAAATATCTCTGCCTTTTTTTCTGCCGTTTTCTGGATATTTCATAACAGGCGGCATTGGGATAACGCCCTGATGGCATCTGAGTGTGACCTGTTTCTTCCTAGGACCCATTCACTTAATAGGGTGAGTTTGATTCACAAATTGGATCTAATACTGACATGTTTCTGCTCTTTCTTTTTGCAGACAATCGATCTGCCCTGTGAGCATCCACATGAACTATAAGTGCTCGGTCACGCATCCGTAGTTTTGGTCCAAGTGAAAAGAACAGGCTGTACTTGGCCCAATGTTACTCAATGAGGCAGTGCAGATTAGTTTTTTTTTCCATGGACTGAATGCAGCATGCACGAGTTTCTTCTGTAAATCGGATGAGACTTACCCATTCAAGTCTATGGGTGGAGGAAAAAAAAAATCGGATGCCATACAGAGCTACAGTAAAGTATCCGAACTGTAAAAGGTCCTGTAAGTGATTAATAGCTGCTGCAGTAAAATATGGACAGATGACAAGTGAGAAAAAAAAAACAACCAAGTAATTTGTGGATGAAACTCCATTAACAATTTTTGTGTAACTGGATCGCCCCGTCAGGGCAGCTGGGTACTCAGTACCGGGTTCACAGGGGGATGTCACGGCGGCGACCCGGTCCATGGCCCTGGAGTGTCCATGTAAAAGGGAAAGGTCTTTAAAGGGAATAAAGTTTGTGTTCGTGATGCCACCTGTGGTATTCGGTCAGTGGAGACCGACGCTGCTTTAAGGGGTCCTCTGGGGTGATGTTATGGGAACTTGATAGTATAACTTCCCACAGGTGAAGTGTATCCCCAGGGTTCACGTGGTGTAGGTGGAAGATGGTGAGGAGTGCAGTAAAGAATGAGGACACAGGTTTGCAGTCTCTTTACCTTGGTTTACTGAAGACTTCAGCATCCACAGTCCAGAGCACCAGATCACAGGGCAGGCAAGGTCCAGCCGGCTTGAAGGCAAATTAGGACTCCCCTTACCCAGGTGGAAATCAAAAGCCTTCCTTTGGCGCCGTAGTGTTGTAGTCCCTTACTGCTAAAAGCTCACATAAGGTCCTCACAGATGTTGTCTCTCTCTCTGTCCCCCGGGTAGGATAGGACATAACCCAACCCGCATAACTAGTGACTTGAGGCGGTTTATAGGGACTCTAGCACGCCCCAGCCTCTAAGGGTGTCACCGTGCCTCCTGGCTGTTAGGTCGGACAGGTAACGTAAAGTTCAGCTGTCCTGCTGGTCTCTGATGTAAGCCATAGAGGTCCTTACACCCTCTATGTTCCAGCTACTGGTCCTGCGCCTCAGAAGGAGGCAGCCTGCTCGGAGCTGGTCTCCCTCTGATATCGACTTCTGTGCTTTGCTCTCCTGAACGTTCGCTGCAATCAATTCAGCTTTCTGTATGTCTCTTTCCAGGAACTGCTGCCCTGGGGTTACACAGCTCCGTAAAACCTTCGTCTCCCTCAGATGGCTTCTGTCTGTTTTCTAGCAGGAACCCTGTGGAAAACTGACAAACTTTCCCTACAGACTACCAGTTATATATATATGGGGAGTCACCTAGCAAGTAGGATCAAAAGCTCCCCCTGGTGGCCTGGAGTGTGAATGTGTTGCATGTTTGTGGTACCTGGTTGCAGTTATCCCTTCTTGCCTTCAAGCGTAACATCACTCTCCCCTTGAGGAAAACAATGCTACTGTGACGACCTGGACCCTTGGGCGCCACATAACCCTACCCTAGCAGGCACTGTCCTACCTGTCAAAAACAGACATCTGAACAGTGGCGGATTATAATGAGGTTAATCTGGGCGGTAGCCCAGGGCCCAGTGGTGTGGGGGGCCCACCACAGGGCCGCCATCAGGGCCAGCATCTGCACCCGCGCATCTGGGCAAGTGCCGGGGCCCTAGAGAGACTGGGGGGCCCATTTTGACAAGTGTGACCAACTTTTTACTATTGACGCTGCCTATGCAGCATTAATAGTAAAAAGATATAATGTTAAAAATAATTAAAAAAATAACAAATCGTGCTATTCTCACCTTCCCGCGGCCTCCGCAGCCTTCCAGATCCTCGCGATGCTCTCGGCAGCTCCCGTTCCCAGCGAAGCCTTGCGAAATGACCCCAGATGATGCAGGATCATGCGAGACCGCTACGTCATCACAGGTCATTGTCGAAAAGCATCACTGGGAACAGGAGTTGCCTGGAGCATCGCTAAGGCCTGGGCTGGATCCGGGGGCCGTCAGAAGGTGAGTATATAACTATTTTTTATTTAAATTCTCTTTTTTTTAACAGGGATATGGTACCCACACTGCTATATACTACGTGGCTGTGTTATATACTGTGTGGCTGTGCTATGTACTACGTAGCTGTGGTATATATTACGTGGCTGTGGTATATACTACGTGGGCTGTGCTATATTCTGTGTGGGCTGTGCTATATACTACGTGGCTGCTATATGCTACGTGGGCTGTGTTATATGCTACGTGCCTGTGTTATATACTACGTAGCTGCTATATGCTATGTGGGCTGTTATATGCTACGTGGCTGTGTTATGTGCTAAGTGGGCTGTGCTATACATTACGTGGCTGTGATATATGCTGCGTGGGCTGTGTTATATACTATGTGGGCTGTGTTATATACTACGTGGCTGTGCTATATGCTACGTGGCTGTGCTATATACTACATGGGCTGTGTTATATACTACGTGGCTGTGCTATATACTATGTGGCTGTGCTATATACTACATGGGTTGTGCTGTATACTACATGGCTGTTCTATATACTACGTGACTGTGCTATATGCTACATGGGCTGTGTTATATACTAAGTGGGCTGTGTTATATGCTACGTGGCTGTGCTGTATACTACATGGGCTGTGTTATATGCTACGTGGGCTGTGATATATGCTACGTTGCTGTGCTATATGCTACGTGGCTGTGCTATGTACTACGTGAGCTGTGTTATATGCTACATGAGCAGAACGCTGGACATGGGGACAAAATGCTGGACATGGGGCAGAATGCTGGACATGGTGCTGAATGCTGGACACGGGGACAGAATGTGGGGCAGAATGTTGGACAGGGGGGGCAGAATGCTGGACACGGGGGACAGAATGCTGGACACGGGGACAGAATGCTGGACATGGGGACAGAATGCTGGATATGGGGACAGAATGCTGGACACGGGGGGCAGAATGCTGGACATGGGGGCAGAAAGTGAGACACAGGGGGCAGAATGGAGATACAGGGCATGATTGGAGACACAGGGAGCAGGATGAAAGACATGGGGGCATGACTGGAGACACTGGGGGCAGGATTGGAGACACTGGGGGCAGGATTGGATACACTGGGTGCAGGATTGGAGACAGATGGGGCAGGATTGGAGACAGATGGGCAGAATGGAGACACTGGGCATGATTGGAGACACGGGGCAGGATTGCAGACATGGGGGCATGATTGGAGACATAGGGGTAGAATGGAGATACGGGCATAAATGGAGACACGGGGCAGGATGAAAGACATGGGGGCATGATTGTAGACACTGGGGGCAGGATTGGAGACAGATGGGTCAGGGTTGGAGACAGATCGTGCAGGATCATGGGGAAAGATGGATACGATGGAGACAGATGGGGCAGGATGGGGAGATCATATGGGGCAGAATGGATACTCATGAGGGCAGGATGGGAGAACTTATGGCTGAAGCCAGGAATGAGATACACGGGGGCTAGGATGAGGAATATTATTACCATAGGGGCCCATTAAGGGATATTATTACTGCAGTGATGTATTTATTTTTTGAGTGTACTGTTTTAAATGGGGGGCGGTCCTGTTACTGTGTAGAGTGATACTATGATGCCTTTTTTCCCGCGGGGTTTCACAGGGAGACTTACTTGAATAAATGTAGAGTCTCAAGACCTATCATCCATGACTATTTAAATCAAATATTTCAGGGAGTGGAACCTCCTACTGGCACCTGGTTTTTCTACGAACAATTAAAAAGCTTCATAAATAAGACATCTAAACAAAATAATATTATTAGAACATTAACTCCTTTTGAAAAACTTTGCATTACTAGGGAATTTCCGGTCCACACGGTCTCTCTGCTATATAATCTTTTCCGAAGAGGTCAAACCCCATCGCACAATTTCGCAATATTTTTCTCAAAATGGGAGAATGATCTGGGGATATCTCTATCTCAAGAGGAGAGAGACAAGATCCTGTTATTTACATTCAGGACCTCGATGTCCTCTGTGTCACAGGAGAGGATCTATAAGATCTTATCAAGGTGGTATAGATGCCCTTCCTTGGTGCATGCCATGTTCCCGGTGATCCCAGATACATGCTGGAGATGCGTAGAAGAAAAGGGAACATATGTCCATATCTGGTGGGATTGCCCGCCTATAAAGAAATTATGGATGTCAATTTTTGATCTCTATAATAAACTATCTATTCGTAAGGTCCAACCCACAGTAGAACTAGCTCTTCTGTCCTTATGTGACTTGTCGATATCTAGGTATAAGAAGAATCTTCTCAGACACTTCCTCACGGCTGCTAGGAACTTGATCCATCGGTATTGGAAACAAGAGAAATTTCCCTCACGTTCTGAATTTGTTGCAGAACTTAATGATATTTACAGAATGAAACGATTGATAAACCATACTACCGGGGATCCTGAAAAAATGTACAATACTTGGGCTCCCTGGATCGTATTTAGGGAAACCCCAGAATTAGACTTCTGGTTATCTAGACCCCGACTTACATTTGAAGTGGCTATTGTCTTCCCCATTGTCGGTCGGGGATGTGGACCTGCTCGGAGGGGGGGGGGAAGCAGGGTGAACCCAGTCCCCTCATACCTAATTTCATACAATATACCTTCTTTTCTTTATCTCTCTCCTTTTCTCTTCCCCTTCTCTCCTCTCTTCACTCGTCTCCTTCTTTATTTTCCTAATAATTTCCTTACTTTGCATATTTTGATTTATACCAATATATGTAACTTAGTTTTTGGAGTTATGACTGGTTTTCTTATTGATTGATTATAATAGTAATAATAATAATAACTAACGTTATTAAACAGAAGAAGAGATAATCTTTGCTCTGGCCAATAAAAATCCTGAAAATGATAGGTCATTAACCTTATGCTAGAAATGTAGTTATGATTCTATTAATTAGACTGATTATGTTCTTATTCTACTTTGTTTTTGTATTGTTTATTCGCTTTAATAAACATGATTTACACAGAAACATAATCCATTGAGCAAGCAGAGGTCAGGGCAGGCGGCAGTGCAGAAACATATCCAGAAACAAGCAGAGGTCAGGGCAGGCGGCAGTGCAGAAACATATCCAGAAACAAGCAGAGGTCAGGGCAGGCGGCAGTGCAGAAACATATCCAGAAACAAGCAGAGGTCAGGGCAGGCGGCATTGTAGTAACATAATCCATTGAGCAAGCCATAGTCAAAACCAGAAAATCTGTCCGAGAAGCAGCTTTGCAGAAGTTGTTATGGGCATGCTGCAAGCCACTCGCCACTAGATTTTCCTCTGGCTAAATGATAGTGTCCCGCGGATTTCTCTTCTCGGGAGAATGAGATTCCTGGCACTTGGAAGGTAGCCCCCATCTCTCATGTAGGTCCGGCGTACATCCTGTGAGCTCTTCAGCATTGCTTGCATGATGTTTCTAGCAGCATAGCTGACTGGCATGTGTGGTGGTATAGGATTGTAGCCTTCTCTAGCTGTCACCTTAATACGCGGTTGATAGGCGTAAGGCATACCTAAGAGTTTCAGTATTTGAGAGGTAGTTAGGGCCTTCCAGGGGGATGGGCTCCTGGGCGATGTGGCTTCTGTCTCTACCTCATCTTCTGTTCTGGTAATTATCAGGCGTTTCTTCGTAACCTCTGGCTCTGCGCTGATGTTTGCTGCAGGTTGTACATATCGGCCAATTTCGGGTAGTGTAGTATATGGTTGTGGTCTTCTCCTTCTCAAATATCGGTCCGATGCCTTTTCCGGTCTTTTGAACAGGCAGGTAATAAATAGCACGATGTTACCAAGTGCTGCCATCACATACCCAGTGAAGCCAGTTTGCCTTTGGTGGTGTTCAGGCCTCTGGCTGTATGGGGATGTTCTGGCATATGGGAGATGTCTCCGTGGTTGGATCTTTCCTCCAGCTACGGGTGCAGCCATTAGGCTGCTTTCCTCTCCACACACACAAAAGTGTGTGTGGATGGTAGATAACACTCCCAAAAAAAGAAATAAAGTAAAAAAAAATACAATAAAGTAAACAAGCAGTATACAAGTCGCTCTGGGTTAGTGTTCAGCTCTCCTCTCTACCTCTGATTGCCTCGCACTGACCGTTCTTGCGGAACATTCCATGACTCGTGGACAACACTTCTGTGATGTCATAAAGCCAAACATGGCAACGGGTCTAATATAGGAGAACCAGGTATGTCACCCATGGCAGACAATCCAATACCAGCTGTCACTGTACGGATAGGGGTTAGCTGGATTGGGATGAGATGTATAAAAACTTACTAGAGCACAAGTCAAGTTTAAGTTACTGTTTTTTGTAGTTTTTTTTACCTGTTTATTTCAGATTTACAAAATTGTATAATTCTGTAGCCTCATATGTGAGCAATGTGATCTATATATTGTCAGCTCCTTCCAGAAATTTAAATTTGTCTGTAATTCCAAGTAGTGATCAAAAAATAAAAAACCACAAGTGTGACCCTGGTGTAGAAGGTACAAATTGTCCAGAGTCTCTCCTGGGCCATGTTCACAAGTGCAGAAGTGCTGTATTGTTTCCATACGTATTTGCACCAAAATAGTCAAAACTTTTTATTGTATTTTTTTTGCAGCTTTTTACAATGCATTTTTTTTTAGTAGAGCAATGCTTCAGTTCCACAATTGGAGATTTCATTGGAATTTTGCATGCATTTTTTATGCTCTCCATATACTACTATACCATACTATTAATGGCAAATTTTTAAAAACGCATCAAAAAGTTCACCGTTCTGCTGCATCATGAACCCCTGTATGTAGTACAGCTTAGGAGGCGATAAAAAATGAACATAATAATAAAAAAATAGTCAAGTGATATCACCGCATCAAGCAAAGTCCGTGCGATCAAAATATAAAGATAATTAACCCAACTGGTAAACTCCGGAAACAGTAACAAATTTAAAAATGCCAATATGGCGGTATTGTTTGGTCGCTGCCATACCACTAAAAATGCTGGAAGAAACAATTAAAATGTCATATCTATTCCAAAGTAATATCAATAAAACATTGTCTCACCTGACAAAAAAATAACTCCTCACACAGCTTTATTGGCTGAAAAATTAAAACAAGGGGTCTCGGAAAATGGCAACACAATCTCCCAATTTTTTTATTTCAAAGTCCTGATTTTTTTCCACCACTAAAATAATAAAAAAGCTGATCAAGTTTAGTATCGCTGTAATCATACTGATGTGGAGAATCATAGTGCAAGGTCATTTTTACCACATGATGTACGCCGTAAACATAATTCCCAAAAAACAATGTCAGAATTGTGTTTCTTTCACAATTTTCCAAATTCCCTGTACATTATGTGTCAGGATAAGCCACAACCGCTGCCACCAATGTTTCTTGAACACCACTTGCTCACGACACACCTGCCTGGGATGTTACTATACAGGGGACCTCCCGCACTCACTCGTCCACTCACCTAAGTGCACCCCACAGACAGTTCTCACATCCACGTCACACTTATTGCTTCTATCACTCACCGTTTTGATAGGCCAGCGAGACGCCAGCACTGCGTCACACACTAGCACACATGCCACCTAGCTTTTCTCAGCACCTGATAGCTGCCCTCCTCAGGGTTTGAGGGTATGTCTAGAGCAGAAAACAACAAACTTATTAAACTTTAGATTTAAAGGGAACCTGTCAGCAGGATTGTGCACAGTACACTTGGCCTGGGACAACTCATAAAGTCCCATGGATTCCAGTACCATCTATATGCTGATGACACTCAGATCTACCGCTCTGGCTCAGACGTCACCTCTCTGCTGTCCAAAATCCAGAAGTGTCTCAGCCATATCCTCGTTCTTCTCCTCTCGCTTCCTCAAACTCAATGTGGACAAATCTGAACTCATCATCTTTCCTCCATCTCATAGATCTTCCTTACCTGACCTATCTATCACTTTTAATGACATCACGCTTTCCCCCGTACCGGAAGTCCGCTGCCTCGGAGTAACCCTTGACTCTGCCCTGTCCTTCAACCCGCACATCCAAGCTCTTTCCACCTCCTGTCGCCTCCAGCTCAAAAATATCTCCAGAATCTGTCCTTTCCTCAACTGTCAATCTACTAAAATGCTTGTGCATGCCCTAATCATCTCCCACCTTGACTACTGCAACATCCTTTTCTGTGGCCTCCCTGTTAATACCCTTGCACCTCTCCAGTCCATCCTTAACTCTGCTGCCCAACTAATTCATCTCTATCCTCACTATTCCTCCACTTCCCCCCTCTGCAAATCTCTTCACTGGCTCCCATTCCCTCAGCGTATCCAGTTCAAATTACTTATACTGACCTACAAAGCCATCCATAATCTGTCTCCTCCATATATCTCCAAACTAATATCCCAAGTCCTCCCAACACCTCCTTCTCTCCTCCACACTTCTCTGCTCCTCACCCAACCGCCTCCAAGACTTCTCCCGAATATCCCCCATCCTCTGGAATTCTTTGCCCCAACACATCCGACTATCAACTACATTCGGATCCTTCAGACGGAACCTGAAAATCCACCTCTTCAGGAAAGCCTACAGCCTGCACTGACCCCGTTGCCTACTCACCACTACTGAAGCTACCGCCTCACCAACACCGGAGCTGCTACAACCCTCAACCTATTGTCTCCTTCCCCACCATCCTGTAGAATGTAAGCCCCAAGGGCAGGGTCCTCGCCCCTCTGTATCAGTCTGTCATTGTTAGTGTGCTTACTATAAGTGATATCTGTAATTTGTATGTAACCCCTTATCATGTACCATGGAATCAATGGTGCTATATAAATAAATAATAATAATGATAATAATAATAGTAATAAAGGACAGACAGTATCAGGTTGGCGCCGTTATACTGATTAAAATGATACCTTTGTGATGAAATCCATCTTGTGGTTGTTGTGTAATCTGTATTTGTAGTTTTCAATTATAAGAGTTTGGTGCTCCGGGGCGGGGCTGTGGGAGGTCCTGTGGGCGGGGCTTTATGTAGTGCTCAGATGTATGGGCTTATGACAGGTTACTGATCCCTGATGCAAAAAAAGTCTGTATCTGTATCATCAATATGCCAAGCAACCACCCCCTCCATGGATTGGCAGGCTGTGAGTGGTTGTCTCATCGGTATTTTTGCACCTGTGTTGAATGGGTCCACTGCATCCTTTTAGTGCATTTGTTTGGAGGCCTGGGCAGGTAAATATCTCTGCCTTTTTTTCTGCCGTTTTCTGGATATTTCATAACAGGCGGCATTGGGATAACGCCCTGATGGCATCTGAGTGTGACCTGTTTCTTCCTAGGACCCATTCACTTAATAGGGTGAGTTTGATTCACAAATTGGATCTAATACTGACATGTTTCTGCTCTTTCTTTTTGCAGACAATCGATCTGCCCTGTGAGCATCCACATGAACTATAAGTGCTCGGTCACGCATCCGTAGTTTTGGTCCAAGTGAAAAGAACAGGCTGTACTTGGCCCAATGTTACTCAATGAGGCAGTGCAGATTAGTGTTTTTTTCCATGGACTGAATGCAGCATGCACGAGTTTCTTCTGTAAATCGGATGAGACTCACCCATTCAAGTCTATGGGTGGAGGAAAAAAAAAATCGGATGCCATACAGAGCTACAGTAAAGTATCCGAACTGTAAAAGGTCCTGTAAGTGATTAATAGCTGCTGCAGTAAAATATGGACAGATGACAAGTGAGAAAAAAAAACAACCAAGTAATTTGTGGATGAAACTCCATTAACAATTTTTGTGTAACTGGATCGCCCCGTCAGGGCAGCTGGGTACTCAGTACCGGGTCCTGAGTTCACAGGGGGATGTCACGGCGGCGACCCGGTCCATGGCCCTGGAGTGTCCATGTAAAAGGGAAAGGTCTTTAAAGGGAATAAAGTTTGTGTTCGTGATGCCACCTGTGGTATTCGGTCAGTGGAGACCGACGCTGCTTTAAGGGGTCCTCTGGGGTGATGTTATGGGAGCTTGATAGTATAACTTCCCACAGGTGAAGTGTATCCCCAGGGTTCACGTGGTGTAGGTGGAAGATGGTGAGGAGTGCAGTAAAGAATGAGGACACAGGTTTGCAGACTCTTTACCTTGGTTTACTGAAGACTTCAGCATCCACAGTCCAGAGCACCAGATCACAGGGCAGGCAAGGTCCAGCCGGCTTGAAGGCAAATTAGGACTCCCCTTACCCAGGTGGAAATCAAAAGCCTTCCTTTGGCGCCATAGTGTTGTAGTCCCTTACTGCTAAAAGCTCACATAAGGTCCTCACAGATGTTGTCTCTCTCTCTGTCCCCCGGGTAGGATAGGACATAACCCGCATAACTAGTGACTTGAGGCGGTTTATAGGGACTCTAGCACGCCCCAGCCTCTAAGGGTGTCACCGTGCCTCCTGGCTGTTAGGTCGGACAGGTAACGTAAAGTTCAGCTGTCCTGCTGGTCTCTGATGTAAGCCATAGAGGTCCTTACACCCTCTATGTTCCAGCTACTGGTCCTGCGCCTCAGAAGGAGGCAGCCTGCTCGGAGCTGGTCTCCCTCTGATATCGACTTCTGTGCTTTGCTCTCCTGAACGTTCGCTGCAATCAATTCAGCTTTCTGTATGTCTCTTTCCAGGAACTGCTGCCCTGGGGTTACACAGCTCCGTAAAACCTTCGTCTCCCTCAGATGGCTTCTGTCTGTTTTCTAGCAGGAACCCTGTGGAAAACTGACAAACTTTCCCTACAGACTACCAGTTATATATATATGGGGAGTCACCTAGCAAGTAGGATCAAAAGCTCCCCCTGGTGGCCTGGAGTGTGAATGTGTTGCATGTTTGTGGTACCTGGTTGCAGTTATCCCTTCTTGCCTTCAAGCGTAACATCACTCTCCCCTTGAGGAAAACAATGCTACTGTGACGACCAGGACCCTGGGGCGCCACATAACCCTACCCTAGCAGGCACTGTCCTACCTGTCAAAAACAGACATCTGAACAGTGGCGGATTATAATGAGGTTAATCTGGGCGGTAGCCCAGGGCCCAGTGGTGTGGGGGGGCCCACCACAGGGCCGCCATCAGGGCCGGCATCTGCACCCGCACATCTGGGCAAGTGCCGGGGCCCTAGAGAGACTGGGGGGCCCATTTTGACAAGTGTGACCAACTTTCTACTATTGACGCTGCCTATGCAGCATTAATAGTAAAAAGATATAATGTTAAAAATAATTAAAAAAATAACAAATCGTGCTATTCTCACCTTCCCGCGGCCTCCGCAGCCTTCCAGATCCTCGCGATGCTCTCGGCAGCTCCCGTTCCCAGCGAAGCCTTGCGAAATGACCCCAGATGATGCAGGATCATGCGAGACCGCTACGTCATCACAGGTCATTGTCGCAAAGCATCACTGGGAACAGGAGCTGCCGGGAGCATCGCTAAGGCCTGGGCTGGATCCGGGGGCCGTCAGAAGGTGAGTATATAACTATTTTTTATTTAAATTCTCTTTTTTTTTTAACAGGGATATGGTACCCACACTGCTATATACTACGTGGCTGTGTTATATACTGTGTGGCTGTGTTATATACTGTGTGGCTGTGCTATGTACTACGTAGCTGTGGTATATATTACGTGGCTGTGGTATATACTACGTGGGCTGTGCTATATTCTGTGTGGGCTGTGCTATATACTACGTGGCTGCTATATGCTACGTGGGCTGTGTTATATGCTACGTGCCTGTGTTATATACTACGTAGCTGCTGTTTGCTACGTGGGCTGTTATATGCTACATGGCTGTGTTATGTGTTAAGTGGGCTGTGCTATACATTACGTGGCTGTGATATATGCTGCGTGGGCTGTGTTATATACTATGTGGGCTGTGTTATATACTACGTGGCTGTGCTATATGCTACGTGGCTGTGCTATATACTACATGGGCTGTGTTATATACTACGTGGCTGTGCTATATACTATGTGGCTGTGCTATATACTACATGGGCTGTGCTGTATACTACATGGCTGTTCTATATACTACGTGACTGTGCTATATGCTACATGGGCTGTGTTATATACTAAGTGGGCTGTGTTATATGCTGCGTGGGCTGTGTTATATACTACGTGGCTGTGCTGTATACTATGTGGCTGTGCTATATACTACGTGGGCTGTGCTGTATACTACATGGCTGTTCTATATACTACGTGACTGTGCTATATGCTACATGGGCTGTGTTATATACTAAGTGGGCTGTGTTATATGCTGCGTGGGCTGTGTTATATACTACGTGGCTGTGCTGTATACTACGTGGGCTGTGTTATATGCTACGTGGGCTGTAATATATGCTACATTGCTGTGCTATATGCTACGTGGCTGTGCTATGTACTACGTGAGCTGTGTTATATGCTACGTGAGCAGAACGCTGGACATGGGGACAAAATGCTGGACATGGGGCAGAATGCTGGACATAGTGCTGAATGCTGGACACGGGGACAGAATGTGGGGCAGAATGTTGGACAGGGGGGGCAGAATGCTGGACACGGGGGACAGAATGCTGGACACGGGGACAGAATGCTGGACATGGGGACAGAATGCTGGATATGGGGACAGAATGCTGAACACGGGGGGCAGAATGCTGGACATGGGGGCAGAAAGTGAGACACAGGGGGCAGAATGGAGATACAGGGCATGATTGGAGACACAGGGAGCAGGATGAAAGACATGGGGGCATGACTGGAGACACTGGGGGCAGGATTGGAGACACTGAGGGCAGGATTGGAGACACTGGGTGCAGGATTGGAGACAGGGGGCAGGATTGGAGACAGATGGGCAGAATGGAGACACTGGGCATGATTGGAGACACGGGGCAGGATTGCAGACATGGGGGCATGATTGGAGACATAGGGGTAGAATGGAGATACGGGCATAAATGGAGACACGGGGCAGGATGAAAGACATGGGGGCATGATTGTAGACACTGGGGGCAGGATTGGAGACAGATGGGTCAGGGTTGGAGATAGATCGTGCAGGATCATGGGGAAGGATGGATATGATGGAGACAGATGGGGCAGGATGGGGAGATCATATGGGGCAGAATGGATACTCATGAGGGCAGGATGGGAGAACTTATGGCTGAAGCCAGGAATGAGATACACGGGGGCTAGGATGAGGAATATTATTACCATAGGGGCTAATTAAGGGATATTATTACTGCAGTGATGTATTTATTTTTTGAGTGTACTGTTTTAAATGGGGGGCGGTCCTGTTACTGTGTAGAGTGATACTATGATGCCTTTTTTCCCGCGGGGTTTCACAGGGAGACTTACTTGAATAAATGTAGAGTCTCAAGACCTATCATCCATGACTATTTAAATCAAATATTTCAGGGAGTGGAACCTCCTACTGGCACCTGGTTTTTCTACGAACAATTAAAAAGCTTCATAAATAAGACATCTAAGCAAAATAATATTATTAGAACATTAACTCCTTTTGAAAAACTTTGCATTACTAGGGAGTTTCCGGTCCACACGGTCTCTCTGCTATATAATCTTTTCCAAAGAGGTCAAACCCCATCGCACAATTTCCCAATATTTTTCTCAAAATGGGAGAATGATCTGGGGATATCTCTATCTCAAGAGGAGAGAGACAAGATCCTGTTATTTACATTCAGGACCTCGTTGTCCTCTGTGTCACAGGAGAGGATCTATAAGATCTTATCAAGGTGGTATAGATGCCCTTCCTTGGTGCATGCCATGTTCCCGGTGATCCCAGATACATGCTGGAGATGCGTAGAAGAAAAGGGAACATATGTCCATATCTGGTGGGATTGCCCGCCTATAAAGAAATTATGGATGTCAATTTTTGATCTCTATAATAAACTATCTATTCGTAAGGTCCGACCCACAGTAGAACTAGCTCTTCTGTCCTTATGTGACTTGTCGATATCTAGGTATAAGAAGAATCTTCTCAGACACTTCCTCACGGCTGCTAGGAACTTGATCCCTCGGTATTGGAAAGAAGAGAAATTTCCCTCACGTTCTGAATTTGTTGCAGAACTTAATGATATTTACAGAATGAAACGATTGATAAACCAGACTACCGGGGATCCTGAAAAAATGTACAATACTTGGGCTCCCTGGATCGTATTTAGGGAAACCCCAGAATTAGACTTCTGGTTATCTAGACCCCGACTTACATTTGAAGTGGCTATTGTCTTCCCCATTGTCGGTCGGGGATGTGGACCTGTTCGGGGGGGGGGGGGGGGGATGCAGGGTGAACCCAGTCCCCTCATACCTAGTTTCATACAATATACCTTCTTGTCTTTATCTCTCTCTTTTTCTCTTCCCCTCCTCTCCTCTCTTCACTCGTCTCCTTCTTTATTTTCCTAATAATTTGCTTACTTTGCATATTTTGATTTATACCAATATCTTAGTTTTTGGAGTTATGACTGGTTTTCTTATTGATTGATTATAATAGTAATAATAATAATAATAATAACTAACGTTATTAAACAGAAGAAGAGATAATCTTGGCTCTGGCCAATAAAAATCCTGAAAATGATAGGTCATTAACCTTATGCTAGAAATGTAGTTATGATTCTATTAATTAGACTGATTATGTTCTTATTCTACTTTGTTTTTGTATTGTTTATTCGCTTTAATAGACATGATTTACACAGAAACATAATCCATTGAGCAAGCAGAGGTCAGGGCAGGCGGCAGTGCAGAAACATATCCAGAAACAAGCAGAGGTCAGGGCAGGCGGCAGTGCAGAAACATATCCAGAAACAAGCAGAGGTCAGGGCAGGCGGCAGTGCAGAAACATATCCAGAAACAAGCAGAGGTCAGGGCAGGCGGCAGTGTAGAAACATATCCAGAAACAAGCAGAGGTCAGGGCAGGCGGTAGTGCAGAAACATAACCGGAAACAAGCAGAGGTCGGGGCAGGCGGCATTGCAGTAACATAATCCATTGAGCAAGCCATAGTCAAAACCATAAAATCTGTCCGAAAAGCAGCTTTGCAGAAGTTGTTATGGGCATGCTGCAAGCCACTCGCCACTACATTTTCCTCCGGCTAAATGATAGTGTCCCGCGGATTTCTCTTCTCGGGAGAATGAGATTCCTGGCACTTGGAAGGTAGCCCCCATCTCTCATGCAGGTCCGGCGTACATCCTGTGGGCTCTTCAGCATTGCTTGCATGATGTTTCTAGCAGCATAGCTGACTGGCATGTGTGGTGGTATAGGATTGTAGCCTTCTCTAGCTGTCACCTTAATACGCGGTTGATAGGCGTAAGGCATACCTAAGAGTTTCAGTATTTGAGAGGTAGTTAGGGCCTTCCAGGGGGATGGGCTCCTGGGCGATGTGGCTTCTGTCTCTACCTCATCTTCTGTTCTGGTAATTATCAGGCGTTTCTTCGTAACCTCTGGCTCTGCGCTGATGTTTGCTGCAGGTTGTACATATCGGCCAATTTCGGGTACTGAAGGATATGGTTGTGGTCTTCTCATTCTCAAATATCGGTCCGATGCCTTTTCCGGTCTTTTGAACAGGGAGGTAATAAATGTCACGATGTTACCAAGTGCTGCCATCACATACCCAGTGAAGCCAGTTTGCCTTTGGTGGTGTTCAGGCCTCTGGCTGTATGGGGATGTTCTGGCATATGGGAGATGTCTCCGTGGTTGGATCTTTCTTCCACCTACGGGTGCAGCCATTAGGCTGCTTTCCCCTCCACACACACAAAAGTGTGTGTGGATGGTAGATAACACTCCCAAAAAAGAAATAAAGTAAAAAAAATACAATAAAGTAAACAAGCAGTATACAAGTCGCTCTGGGTTAGTGTTCAGCTCTCCTCTCTACCTCTGATTGCCTCGCACTGACCGTTCTTGCGGAACATTCCATGACTCGTGGACAACACTTCTGTGATGTCATAAAGCCAAACATGGCAACGGGTCTAATATAGGAGAGCTAGGTATGTCACCCATGGCAGATAATCCAATACCAGCTGTCACTGTACGGATAGGGGTTAGCTGGATTGGGATGAGATGTATAAAAACTTACTAGAGCACAAGTCAAGTTTAAGTTACTGTTTTTTGTAGTTTTTTTTACCTGTTTATTTCAGATTTACAAAATTGTATAATTCTGTAGCCTCATATGTGAGCAATGTGATCTATATATTGTCAGCTCCTTCCAGAAATTTAAATTTGTCTGTAATTCCAAGTAGTGATCAACAAATAAATAACCACAAGTGTGACCCTGGTGTAGAAGGTACAAATTGTCCAGAGTCTCTCCTGGGCCATGTTCACAAGTGCAGAAGTGCTGTATTGTTTCCATACGTATTTGCACCAAAATAGTCAAAACTTTTTATTGTATTTTTTTTGCAGCTTTTTACAATGCATTTTTTTTAGTAGAGCAATGCTTCAGTTCCACAATTGGAGATTTCATTGGAATTTTGCATGCATTTTTTATGCTCTCCATATACTATACTATACTATTAATGGCAAATTTTTAAAAACGCATCAAAAAGTTCACCGTTCTGCTGCATCATGAACCCCTGTATGTAGTACAGCTTAGGGAGCGATAAAAAATGAACATAATAATAAAAAAATAGTCAAGTGATATCACCGCATCAAGCAAAGTCCGTGCGATCAAAATATAAAGATAATTAACCCAACTGGTAAACTCCGGAAACAGTAACAAATTTAAAAATGCCAATATGGCGGTATTGTTTGGTCGCTGCCATACCACTAAAAATGCTGGAAGAAACAATTAAAATGTCATATCTATCCCAAAGTAATATCAATAAAACATTGTCTCACCTGACAAAAAAATAACTCCTCACACAGCTTTATTGGCTGAAAAATGAAAACAAGGGGTCTCGGAAAATGGCAACACAATCTCCCAATTTTTTTTATTTCAAAGTCCTGATTTTTTTCCACCACTAAAATAATAAAAAAGCTGATCAAGTTTAGTATCGCTGTAATCATACTGATGTGGAGAATCATAGTGCAAGGTCATTTTTACCACATGATGTACGCCGTAAACATAATTCCCAAAAAACAATGTCAGAATTGTGTTTCTTTCACAATTTTCCAAATTCCCTGTACATTATGTGTCAGGATAAGCCACAACCAGTGGCGTAACTACAAAGTCATGGGCCCCGGTGCGAACTTCCAAATGGGGCCCCCCCCCACCTTCCCCTAGATACGCCTCGGATTGTTGCAGGAATCTCCTGCACTGCAACATGGTGTTGGGTGCCAGCACAGCCCGCACAGTGGTATATCCAGCACAGCCCGCACAGTGGTATATTCAGCACAGCCCGCACAGGGGTATATACAGCACAGCCTGCACAGGGGTATATCCAGCACAGCCCGCACAGTAGTATATCCAGCACAGCCCGCACAGGGGTATATAGAGCACAGCCCGCACAGGGGTATATCCAGCACAGCCCGCACAGTGGTATATCCAGCACAGCCCGCACAGTGGTATATCCAGCACAGCCCGCACAGGGGTATATCCAGCACAGCCCGCACAGGGATATATCCAGCACAGCCCGCACAGTGGTATATCCAGCACAGCCCGCACAGTGGTATATCCAGCACAGCCCGCACAGTGGTATATCCAGCACAGCCCGCACAGGGGTATATAGAGCACAGCCCGCACAGGGGTATATCCAGCACAGCCCGCACAGGGGTATATCCAGCACAGCCCGCACAGGGATATATCCAGCACAGCCCGCACAGTGGTATATCCAGCACAGCCCGCACAGTGGTATATCCAGCACAGCCCGCACAGTGGTATATCCACCACAGCCCGCACAGGGGTATATAGAGCACAGCCAACACAGTGGTATATCCAGCACAGCCCGCACAGGGATATATACAGCACAGCCCGCACAGGGATATATACAGCAGAGCCCGCACAGGGATATATACAGCACAGCCCGCACAGGGATATATACAGCACAGCCCGCACAGGGATATATACAGCACAGCCCGCACAGGGATATATACAGCACAGCCCGCACAGGGATATATACAGCACAGCCCGCACAGGGATATATACAGCCAGCCCGCACAGGGATATATACAGCACAGCCCGCACAGGGATATATACAGCACAGCCCGCACAGGGATATATACAGCACAGCCCGCACAGGGATATATACAGCACAGCCCACACAGGGGTATATAGAGCACAGCCCGCACAGGGGTATATACAGCACAGCCCGCACAGGGATATATACAGCACAGCCCGCACAGGGATATATACAGCACAGCCCGCACAGGGGTATATAGAGCACAGCCCGCACTGCCCCTTATAGTGCTGCACAAGAGTTATGGCCCCATAAGATGCTCCGTACACAGTCACTGCCCCTTATAGTGCTGCACAAGAGTTATGGCCCCATAAGATGCTCCGTACACTGTCACTGCCCCTTATAGTGCTGCACAAGACTTATGGCCCCATAAGATGCTCCGCACAGTCACTGCCCCTTATAGTGCTGCACAAGAGTTATGGCCCCATAAGATGCTCCGCACAGCCACTGCCCCTTATAGTGCTGCACAAGAGTTATGGCCCCATAAGATGCTCCGCACAGTCACTGCCCCTTATAGTGCTGCACAAGTGTTATGGCCCCATAAGATGCTCCGCACAGTCAATGCCCCTTATAGTGCTGCACAAGTGTTATGGCCCCATAAGATGCTCCGCACAGTCACTGCCCCTTATAGTGCTGCACAAGAGTTATGGCCCCATAAGATGCTCCGCACAGCCACTGCCCCTTATAGTGCTGCACAAGTGTTATGGCCCCATAAGATGCTCCGCACAGTCAATGCCCCTTATAGTGCTGCACAAGAGTTATGGCCCCATAAGATGCTCCGCACAGCCACTGCCCCTTATAGTGCTGGCGCTGCACAAGTGTTATGGCCCCATAAGATGCTCCGTATAGCCACTTGTGACTTGCCCCTTTTGCTTTTGCTGCCATAAAAAAAATAAATCACATACTCACCTCACCTCTCTCTCTTCGCTCAGGACCCCCGGCACTATCAATATTTACCTGGCTGCTCCTCGTGCGGCTCCGTCTTCGGCACTGACGTTCAGCAGAGGGCGCGCACTGACTACGTCACCGCGCCCTCTGACCTGAACGTCACTGCCAGAGGACGCTGATGACAGAGCCGCACCGGAACGAAGAAAAGAGGTAAATATCGCCCAGCGCTGCGCAGCGCTGTATACTCACCACCAGTCACCTGCAGGCTGCTCCTGGCGCTGCGTCCCTGCTTCTTCCACCGCTGCATCTTCTTCCTGTATTGAGCGGTCACATGGTCCCGTTCATTACAGAAATGAATATGAGGCTCCACCTCTATGGGAGGTGGAGCCGCATATTCATTTCTGTAATGAGCGGGACCATGTGACCGCTCAGTGCAGGAAGAATCTGCAGCGCTGGAAGAAGCAGGGACTTCCAGGGACCGCGCCGGGAGTAGGTAAGTATAATTAGAGAGCGGTGACGGCTCCCTGCCGCGGGTCACTCACAAATGGTGCAATCATGGGTCATTTCATTCTCCGGCTTCACTACTGTCCATGGGGCCCCTAAATAGTCTGGGCCCCGTCGCAACTGCGACCGCTGCGACCGCGGTAGTTACGCCCCTTGCCACAACCGCTGCCACCAATGTTTCTTGAACACCACTTGCTCACGACACACCTGCCTGGGATGTTACTATACAGGGGACCTCCCGCACTCACTCGTCCACTCACCTAAGTGCACCCCACAGACAGTTCTCACATCCACGTCTCACTTATTGCTTCTATCACTCACCGTTTTGATAGGCCAGCGAGACGCCAGCACTGCGTCACACACTAGCACACATGCCACCTAGCTTTTCTCAGCACCTGATAGCTGCCCTCCTCAGGGTTTGAGGGTATGTCTAGAGCAGAAAACAACAAACTTATTAAACTTTAGATTTAAAGGGAACCTGTCAGCAGGATTGTGCACAGTACACTTGGCCTGGGACAACTCATAAAGTCCCATGGATTCCAGTACCATCTATATGCTGATGACACTCAGATCTACCGCTCTGGCTCAGACGTCACCTCTCTGCTGTCCAAAATCCCGAAGTGTCTCAGCCATATCCTCGTTCTTCTCCTCTCGCTTCCTCAAACTCAATGTGGACAAATCTGAACTCATCATCTTTCCTGTATCTCTCTTCCTTACCCGACCTATCTATCACTTTTAATGACATCACGCTTTCCCCCTTACCGGAAGTCTGCTGCCTCGGAGTAACCCTTGACTCTGCCCTGTCCTTCAAACCGCACATCCAAACTCTTTCCACCTCCTGTCGCCTCCAGCTCAAAAATATCTCCAGAATCTGTCCTTTCCTCAACTGTCAATCTACTAAAATGCTTGTGCATGCCCTAATCATCTCCCACCTTGACTACTGCAACATCCTTTTCTGTGGCCTCCCTGTTAATACCCTTGCACCTCTCCAGTCCATCCTTAACTCTGCTGCCCAACTAATTCATCTCTATCCTCACTACTCCTCCACTTCCCCCCTCTGCAAATCTCTTCATTGGCTCCCATTCCCTCAGCATATCCAGTTCAAATTACTTATACTGACCTACAAAGCCATCCATAATCTGTCTCCTCCATATATCTCCAAACTAATATCCCAAGTCCTCCCAACACCTCCTTCTCTCCTCCACACTTCTCCGCTCCTCACCCAACCGCCTCCAAGACTTCTCCCGAATATCCCCCATCCTCTGGAATTCTTTGCCCCAACACATCCGACTATCAACTACATTCGGATCCTTCAGACGGAACCTGAAAATCCACCTCTTCAGGAAAGCCTACAGCCTGCACTGACCCCGTTGCCTACTCACCACTAGCGGAGCTACCGCCTCACCAACACCGGAGCTGCTACAACCCTCAACCTATTGTCTCCTTCCCCACCATCCTGTAGAATGTAAGCCCGCAAGGGCAGGGTCCTCGCCCCTCTGTATCAGTCTGTCATTGTTAGTTTGCTTACTATAAGTGATATCTGTAATTTGTATGTAACCCCTTCTCATGTACCATGGAATCAATGGTGCTATATAAATAAATAATAATAATGATAATAATAATAATAGTAATAAAGGACAGACAGTATCAGGTTGGCGCCGTTATACTGATTAAAATGATACCTTTGTGATGAAATCCATCTTGTGGTTGTTGTGCAATCTGTATTTGTAGTTTTCAATTATAAGAGTTTGGTGCTCCGGGGCGGGGCTGTGGGAGGTCCTGTGGGCGGGGCTTTATGTAGTGCTCAGATGTATGGGCTTATGACAGGTTACCAGGGGTGGGATTCAGCCGGTACGACCCGGTACGGGGCAGCCGTTTACTAAAATTTCTATCTGCCAGCGTTCCGGTAATTGAAAATGCCATTTTCAATTACCGGAACGCTGGCAGATAGAAATTTTCAAAATGGTTACCACTGGCAGTGGCGTAGGAAGGGGTGGGCGGGCCGCCCCGGGCGGCACAATGCGGGGGGCGGCACAATACGGGGGGCGGGTCGCCGGCGGTGCAGAATTTACCTGTTCGCATCGCGGCTTCATAAAAATGGCCGCCGCGATCTCCATCTGCGCATGCGCGGCATCCCGCGGCCATTTTCCTGAAGCCCCGGTCAGCAGAGCACTCCACCTGCGCACGCGCGGCCTCAGGAAGATGGCCGCCCCCACCGATAACCAGAGAGAGCAGGATCGCGGTCAGGTAAGCAGAACTTTTTTTTTTTTTTTTTATTGAGAGCGGCGATCGGGGGGGCCCAGGGCAGAAAGCTGGACACAGGGGGGCAGAAAGCTGGAAACAGGGGGTCAGAAAGCTGGACACAGGGGGTCAGAAAGCTGGACGCTGGGGCAGAACGATGGACGCTGGGGCAGAACGCTGGACGCTGGGGCTGAAAGCTGGACGCTGGGGCAGAAAGCTGGACACGGGGGCAGAAAGCTGGACACTGGGGCAGAAAGCAGGACACAGGGGGGCAGAAAGCTGGACACAGGGGCAGAAAGCTGGACACTGGGGTCAGAAAGCTGGACGCTGGGGCAGAACGATGGACGCTGGGGCAGAACGCTGGACGCTGGGGCTGGACGCTGGGGCTGAAAGCTGGACGCTGGGGCAGAAAGCTGGACATGGGGGCAGAAAGCTGGACACTGGGGCAGAAAGCTGGACACAGGGGGGCAGAAAGCTGGAAACAGGGGGTCAGAAAGCTGGACACAGGGGGTCAGAAAGCTGGACGCTGGGGCAGAACGATGGACGCTGGGGCAGAACGCTGGACGCTGGGGCTGAAAGCTGGACGCTGGGGCAGAAAGCTGGACACGGGGGCAGAAAGCTGGACACTGGGGCAGAAAGCTGGACACAGGGGGGCAGAAAGCTGGACACAGGGGCAGAAAGCTGGACACTGGGGTCAGAAAGCTGGACGCTGGGGCAGAACGCTGGACGCTGGGGCAGAACGCTGGACGCTGGGGCAGAACGCTGGACGCTGGGGCTGAAAGCTGGACGCTGGGGCAGAAAGCTGGACACGGGGGCAGAAAGCTGGACACTGGGGCAGAAAGCTGGACACAGGGGGGCAGAAAGCTGGAAACAGGGGGTCAGAAAGCTGGACACAGGGGGTCAGAAAGCTGGACGCTGGGGCAGAACGATGGACGCTGGGGCAGAACGCTGGACGCTGGGGCTGAAAGCTGGACACTGGGGCAGAAAGCTGGACACGGGGGCAGAAAGCTGGACACTGGGGCAGAAAGCTGGACACAGGGGGGCAGAAAGCTGGACACAGGGGGGCAGAAAGCTGGACACTGGGGGGCAGAAAGCTGGACACTGGGGGGCAGAAAGCTGGACACTGGGGGGCAGAAAGCTGGACACTGGGGGGCAGAAAGCTGGACACTGGGGGGCAGAAAGCTGGACACTGGGGGGCAGAAAGCTGGACACTGGGGGGCAGAAAGCTGGACACTGGGGGGCAGAAAGCTGGACACAGGGGGGCAGAAAGCTGGACACAGGGGGGCAGAAAGCTGGACACGGGGGTAGAAAGCTGGACACAGAGGCAGATTGCTGGACACAGGGGCAGAATGGAGAAACGGGGCATGATTGGAGACACAGGGGGCAGGATGACAGACATGGCGGCATGACTGGAGACACTGGAGGCAGGATTGGAGACAGATGGGGCAGGATCATGGGGCAGGATGGATACGATGGAGACAGATGGGGCAGGATGGGAAGATCATATGGGGCAGGATGGATACTCATTAGGGCAGGATGGGAGAACATATGGCTGACGCCAGGAATGAGACACACAGGGGCTAGGATGGCGAATATTATTACCATAGGGGGCTAATTAAGGGATATTATTACTGCAGTGATGTATTTATTTTATTTTTTGAGTACACTGTTTTAAATGGAGGGGCGGTCCTATTACTGTGTACAGTGACACTATGTCGCCTTCTTCGTGTGGTGTAATGTAAAAGTTGGGAAAATTAAGTAATGTGTTCTGCAAGTGGAACTCGAGATAACTGTGTTATTTCCTGCAGAGACGAGTCCTGGCTGGATGAAGTGATGGCGGTCTGTGCGGGATGAAAGATGAAGGACTTCACCTAGAGACGTCACTGGTGAGTCAGTGTGTTACCTATACACTGACACTATACACTGTATACTATATACAGAGGTCCTGTGTATAATGTCACTGGTGATCACTGTATTACCCATACACTATATACAGAGCTCCTGTGTATAATGTCACTGGTGATCACTGGATTACCTGTACACAGACACTGCATACTAAGTACAGATCTCCTGTGTATAATGGCACTTATGGTGATAGTATTGTGGGGGTTTTTTTATTATTGATCAGTACTATAGTATTCAGTCACTATGTGGTGGTAATATGTGGTCTGGTCATGATGTTTTGGTATTTGTTCCTTGTATTTGATATTATTCGATCACTGTGGTGGTAATATGTCATCTGGTCATGGTGTGGCGGTATTTGTGCCTTGTAGATAGTATTATAGAGGGGGGGGCGCCCTGTAGCCTCCCCCTGGGCCCTGCAGCCCCAAGTCCCCACCAGCCTCCCCCTGGGCCCTGCAGCCCTCTAGCCTCCCCCTGGGCCCTGCAGCCCCAAGTCCCCACTAGCCTCCCCCTGGGCCCTGCAGCCCTGTAGCCTCCCCCTGGGCCCTGCAGCCCCAAGTCCCCACCAGCCTCCCCCTGGGCCCTGCAGCCCTCTAGCCTCCCCCTGGGCCCTGCAGCCCCAAGTCCCCACTAGCCTCCCCCTGGGCCCTGCAGCCCCCAGTCCCACTAGCCTCCCACTGGACTCTGTAGCCTCCCCCCTGGGCCCTGCAGCCCCCAGTCCCACTAGCCTCCCGCTGGACTCTGTAGCCTCCCTCCTGGGCCCTGCAGCACCCAGTCCCCACTAGCCTCCTCCTTTGCCCTGCAGCCCTCTAGCCTTCCCTGGGCCCTGTTGGATGTGGCAGCCAGTCATGGACTATATAGGAGGGAGAAGCTGATGTGTATATGACACGATCGTGTTCATATAGACATCACAGTGCCCCTAACACTTTCTCTCTTATTTTTAGCTACCAGCTGAAGCTGCTGGCTAGAAACACAGTGGATGCCACGTTGACATCATGGAAGACTCCTCAAGGTTTGTTTGGTCCTTGAATAATGTATAGAGAAATGCAGAGCTGTAGTACACAACCCGTATAACACCCCTCTCCCATATACAGTATCAGCGCCCTGTTCTTTGGTGCTAGCATTCTTAGAATTATAAAATTGTAGAGTTGGAAGGGACCTCAAGGGCCATCGGGTCCAACCCCCTGCGAATGCAGGTTTACCTAAGGGCAGGCGCACACGGACGATTTTGCTGCGATTATACGGTGCGTATAATCGCAGCAAAGCGGCTGTCAAACCTGCCCTGCGAGCGGGTCTGAGAGTGCTGGAGGGAGCGCATACCTGCGCTCCTGTTCAAAGCCCGGAGTCGACCGCAAGTGTCCTGAACGGGACTCAAAGAGGCAGCATCGCGCTGCCTCTCTGAGTCCCGTTTAGGACACCTGCGGTCGGGGCGGGCTCTGTAACAGGAGCGCAGGTATGCGCTCCAGCACTCTCAGACCTGCTCGCAGGGCAGGTTTGACAGCTGCTTTGCTGCGATTATACGCACCGTATAATCGCAGCAAAATCGTCCGTGAGCGCCTGCCCTAAATCATCCCAACTATATGTTTATCCAGCTTCCGCTTGACGACTCCCATTGATGGAGAGCTCACCACCTCTCATGGCAGCCTGTTCCACTCTCTAACTACCCCCACTGTCAGAAAGTGTCTCCTAATGTCTAATCTGTATCTCCTTCCTGTTAGTGTCATCCTATTGCTTCTTGTACTTCCTTGTGCTAATGAGAATAGGACTGATCCCTCTGCACTGTGACTACCTGTCAGATATCTGTAGACCGCTATTAAGTCTCCTCTCATTCTCTTTTACAAACTAAACATTCCTAGTTCTTGTAGCCGCTCCTCATAGGACGTGGTTTGCAGACCTTCTACCATCTTGGTTGCTCTTCTCTGGACTTGCTCCAGTATATTGATGTATTTCTTAAATTGAGGCTCCCAGAACTGTACACAGTATACAGGTGAGGTCTGACCAGGGCAAAGCATAGCGGGATAATCACCTCCCCTGATCTAGATTCAATAGTTGTCTTGATACATCCCAGAATGTTGTTTATTTTTAGTGACCAACTGTAAAGCTACTGGCTCCAAACACAGTGGACGCCACATTGACTTTATAGAAGACGCCTCAAGGTTTGACCAAACCTTTTGAATCATTTACACACAAAATGAAGAGACAATCTACACTTTTGTCTTTTTTCCACACTGGAAACAAGAAGGGAAGAATTGAGGAAGTGAACATTGGTGCTAGTACTTCAAATGCCAGTAAAGCATCTGAAACTTGTGGCAATATTGTTCATGGTACCAATGTTAACATTGGCCAGAACACTGATTCATGTGGTGCCAACGCTTTACATGAACTGGACAGTGATGTACAAGATGATAATGTTAGAAGGAACATGGGAAATGTAGTAGCTGAATCGGATGTCATAAGTGAGATTAGCAGTGATGTACATGGTGTTGCTGACGTTCTATGTGATCATTCTGATGATGACACTGCTTCAGCTATACATGATAGCAGCATCGTGGATGGTCAGAGTTCAGTTTCTGATGCTTCATTAGAGACCCAGCCGCTTAGTGTTCCATGTTGGTCACAAAAACAAATTGACTACTTCACAAACTTGCATCCATGGGTCAAACTAAAGGATGGAAAACTGGGGTGTACTGTGTGCAGTAAAGTTGGAAGCTCATTAGGAGCTGAAAGGGCCAAATCATGTCATCTTTCTGAGGAGTGGAAGACTTTTTCAGTGAAGCCATGTGGAACCCTGAAAAAAAACCAGCAATCCTCTTTTTGCAAAAAAATTAGAGAACATGCAATGTCCAAAGCTCATAATAAAGCAGAGGAAATTGTTAATGCCGCTAAAAATGATGCACTAGTAAAGGCACTTGACCGGGTCCATGAGAAGGCATTGGCTTCCACTGTAAATGTTTTTCATGTTGTTTATAGCCTAGCGCTGCATAATCGGCCTATGTCTGACATACAAGGGCACGTTGAACTGTTGCAAACCATTGGTGTGGACCTTGGAGTAGGCCTTCATTCTAGGAAGACTGCTATAACAATAATCCAGCATATATCCTCCGAAATGAGGAAGTCTTTGTTTTCGAAAATAATTAGTTTCAGGTCTAAATTTTCCATTGTAACTGATGAATCGTCAACTGTGTCACAGAAAAGTGTGCTTGTGATCTACATCCGTTGTGAGCTTCCCGATGCTCCAGAGCCTGTTAACATCTTTGTAGATTTAAAGGAGCTTGAATGTACTACTGCTGACTCAATAACCAATGCCCTGTTTGCCTGCTTGAAGGAGAATGGCTTTGACCAGCAGTATATGCAAGAAAATTTAATTGGATTTTGCTCTGATGGGGCTAGTGCCATGTTGGGGAGTAAGTCTGGTGTGGCTTCCAAAATTCAAAAAGCATTCCCAAATGTAGTCATATGGCACTGCTTAAGCCACAGAATACAGCTTGCACTTGATGATGCTGTTAAAACAGTTTCTCAAGTTAATCACTTTAAAATGTTTCTGGAAAAAATCTACAGCATCTAACATGTTTCTAACAAACAATATTCTCAGCTCCACAATATTGCAGCAGATTTAGAATTGGAGATTATTAAGATAGGTCGAATTCTAGGACCTCGGTGGGTGGCATGTAGTGTCCGTGCTGCCAAAGCAGTGTGGAGAGCATATCCAGCTTTGTACCAGCATTTTTCCAGCTCTAAGTCTCTCATCGGAATGGCAAAAAAGATGGCTAACATTTCTTTTTTAAAAGATCTAGCTTTAATGATTGATATTCTAGATGAACTAGCACTTTTATCACTTGCTTTACAAGAAAGGGAGGTATCTGTAGTGAAAGCTGACCGACTTCTCTGCAGGTGCATTAGGGCACTTCAAAACTTAAAAGATTGTCCCGGAAAGTATGAGGTACAGGCTGGTACTATTATCCAAACCGAGCCATTTAAAAGTATTCCTTTTGAATCCAGTGAGAAAAATACTGCCCTTCCAAGAGCGCTCTTAATTCAGTGTGTCATAGACAATATGCAAAGCCGCTTGTTTTCCACTGCAAATAGTCGACTAATGGACAGTGACACACGTGAACACAATGCGGACCACTACAAACATTTACTGTCCCTATTCTCTTTGCTTGAGCCTGAATCGTGGACAGCTGATGTTACATTGTCACCGTGGCGAGAAGGGGAACACAAATTGGAACAATTAAGTCAGCTAGTGAAATATCAGATTCCAATAAACGATTTCCGTGACTTTGTTGATAACCGATATCTTTCAAATCGCTCTATGCCGCCTTCCATTCAGCAGGCCAAAAAAATAGTTCGAGTCATCGCTGTTAGTAGTGCAGAGGCAGAAAGAGGGTTCAGTATTATGAACAATATAGCTACACATGAGAGAAGCGCACTCACTGTATCTAATATATCGCATCTGATGACTGTGAAGATACTTGGGAAACCTGTGACGGATTGGGAGCCGCTTAAATATGTCAAATCCTGGTTACGGAAGAAACACCATACTGCCACAGACCAGAGAGTGCGAAAAGCCCCCAAAATTCAGCATGATGATCATTCAACAGCTATATGGTCATTGCTGTAATTCTGATAGCACTTCAGTTGAGTCAAAGGGATACCTCCCTGGATTCTCCATTGAGTACTATAACCTAGATTAGAGGACTTATAGTGAGTGGCAGGTTCCCTTTAGAGGGCATTGTTTTTGTTAATATTGTTAATATTGCGATCCGTGGGCTGTAAAGTTCGATTTACCTTGTTGTAAGGTTTATATTGTATACTGTTTATTATAAAACTTTTAAATACTTTTATAAAAGAAAATTAAACTTTTTTATATTATATTACAGTATTAAACTTTTCTTTGGTTAGAATCCTTGAATACTGTTTTTGCTTTCAAGTGAGTACTACATAGTTTACTGTTTCATACTTCTACTTTAGTAATTTAACTAAGGATATTGTGGACTGATCAGCTAAAGCACCTTGTACATGGACAATTGTCCTGTGCAGTACATTTGCTTTAGTTGTTTGTTTCTTTGAATGACTTTAATACCGTATGTCACAACGTATTCTTGTCATTAAGGGAGACAAACTGCTTCCAAAAATATGAATCATGCCACTGGGCGTGGCTTATTAGTATGGGTGGGGTTATTGAAAATGGGCGTGGCCAAAATTCCGGCCGCCGCGACTTAGAGGACCTGTTGTTAAAAATTTGAATCCCACCCCTGCAGGTTACTGACCCCTGATGCAAAAAAGGTCTGTATCTGTATCATCAATATGCCAAGCAACCACCCCCTCCATGGACTTGCAGGCTGTGAGTGGTTATCTCATCGGTATTTTTGCACCTGTGTTGAATGGGTCCACTGCATCCTTTTAGTGCATTTGTTTGGAGGCCTGGGCAGGTAAACATCTCTGCCTTTTTTTCTGCCGTTTTCTGGATATTTCATAACAGGCGGCATTGGGATAACGCCCTGATGGCATCTGAGTGTGACCTGTTTCTTCCTAGGACCCATTCACTTAATAGGGTGAGTTTGATTCACAAATTGGATCTAATACTGGCATGTTTCTGCTCTTTCTTTTTGCAGACAATCGATCTGCCCTGTGAGCATCCACATGAACTATAAGTGCTCGGTCACGCATCCGTAGTTTTGGTCCAAGTGAAAAGAACAGGCTGTACTTGGCGCAATGTTACTCAATGAGGCAGTGCAGATTAGTGTTTTTTTCCATGGACTGAATGCAGCATGCACGAGTTTCTTCTGTAAATCGGATGAGACTTACCCATTCAAGTCTATGGGTGGGGGAAAAAAAAAATCGGATGCCATACAGAGCTACAGTAAAGTATCCGAACTGTAAAAGGTCCTGTAAGTGATTAATAGCTGCTGCAGTAAAATATGGACAGATGACAAGTGAGAAAAAAAAACAACCAAGTAATTTGTGGATGAAACTCCATTAACAATTTTTGTGTAACTGGATTGCCCCGTCAGGGCAGCTGGGTACTCAGTACCGGGTCCTGGCGCCATAGTGTTGTAGTCCCTTACTGCTAAAAGCTCACATAAGGTCCTCACAGATGTTGTCTCTCTCTCTGTCCCCCGGGTAGGATAGGACATAACCCACATAACTAGTGACTTGAGGCGGTTTATAGGGACTCTAGCATGCCCCAGCCTCTAAGGGTGTCCTGGCTGTTAGGTCGGACAGGTAACGTAAAGTTCAGCTGTCCTGCTGGTCTCTGATGTAAGCCATAGAGGTCCTTACACCCTCTATGTTCCAGCTACTGGTCCTGCGCCTCAGAAGGTGGCAGCCTGCTCGGAGCTGGTCTCCCTCTGATATCGACTTCTGTGCTTTGCTTTCCTGAACGTTCGCTGCAATCAATTCAGCTTTCTGTATGTCTCTTTCCAGGAACTGCTGCCCTGGGGTTACACAGCTCCGTAAAACCTTCGTCTCCCTCAGATGGCTTCTGTCTGTTTTCTAGCAGGAACCCTGTGGAAAACTGACAAACTTTCCCTACAGACTACCAGTTATATATATATGGGGAGTCACCTAGCAAGTAGGATCAAAAGCTCCCCCTGGTGGCCTGGAGTGTGAATGTGTTGCATGTTTGTGGTACCTGGTTGCAGTTATCCCTTCTTGCCTTCAAGCGTAACATCACTCTCCCCTTGAGGAAAACAATGCTACTGTGACGACCAGGACCCTGGGGCGCCACATAACCCTACCCTAGCAGGCACTGTCCTACCTGTCAAAAACAGACATCTGAACAGTGGCGGATTATAATGAGGTTAATCTGGGCGGTAGCCCAGGGCCCAGTGGTGTGGGGGGGCCCACCACAGGGCCGCCATCAGGGCCGGCATCTGCACCCGCGCATCTGGGCAAGTGCCGGGGCCCTAGAGAGACTGGGGGGCCCATTTTGACAAGTGTGACCAACTTTTTACTATTGACGCTGCCTATGCAGCATTAATAGTAAAAAGATATAATGTTAAAAATAATTTAAAAAATAACAAATCGTGCTATTCTCACCTTCCCGCGGCCTCCGCAGCCTTCCAGATCCTCGCGATGCTCTCGGCAGCTCCCGTTCCCAGCGAAGCCTTGCGAAATGACCCCAGATGATGCAGGATCATGCGAGACCGCTACGTCATCACAGGTCATTGTCGCAAAGCATCACTGGGAACAGGAGCTGCCGGGAGCATCGCTAAGGCCTGGGCCATAAAGCACAGCACAGCGGTGAAGTCACCGCTATGCTCTGCTTTTACTTTACGGCCGGCCGGAGCTCACAGTCAGTGCAGGAAGCAGATGGCCAGGGACCTGACGGACATCAGAAGGTGAGTATGTACTGTTTTTTATTTACATTTTACACTGGTAACCAGGGTAAACATCGGGTTACTAAGCGCGGACCTGCGCTTAGTAACCCGATGTTTACCCTGGTTACCCGGGGACTTCGGCATCGTTGGTCGCTGGAGAGCTGTCTGTGTGACAGCTCTCCAGCGACCACACAGCGACGCTGCAGCGATCGGCATCGTTGTCGATATCGCTGCAGCGTCGCTTAATGTGACGGTACCTTTACTTGAATAAATGTAGAGTCTCAAGACCTATCATCCATGACTATTTAAATCAAATCGGCATCAAATCCCTACATTAAATAGTTCAGGGAGTGGAACCTCCTACTGGCACCTGGTTTTTCTACGAACAATTAAAAAGCTTCATAAACACAACATCTAAACAAAATAATATTATTAGAACATTAACTCCTTTTGAAAAACTTTGCATTACTAGGGAGTCTCTGGTCCACACGGTCTCTCTGCTATATAATCTTTTCCAAAGGGGTCAAACCCCGATGCACAATTTCTCAATATTTTTCTCAAAATGGGAGAATGATCTGGGGATATCTCAATCTCAAAAGGAGAGAGACAAGATCCTGTTATTTACATTCAGGACCTCGTTGTCCTCTGTGTCACAGGAGAGGATCTATAAGATCTTATCAAGGTGGTATAGATGCCCTTCCTTGGTGCATGCCATGTTCCCGGTGATCCCAGATACATGCTGGAGATGCGTAGAAGAAAAGGGAACATATGTCCATATCTGGTGGGATTGCCCGCCTATAAAGAAATTATGGATGTCAATTTTTGATCTCTATAATAAACTATCTATTCGTAAGGTCCAACCCACAGTAGAACTAGCTCTTCTGTCCTTATGTGACTTGTCGATATCTAGGTATAAGAAGAATCTTCTCAGACACTTCCTCACGGCTGCTAGGAACTCGATCCCTCGGTATTGGAAAGAAGAGAAATTTCCCTCACGTTCTGAATTTGTTGCAGAACTTAATGATATTTACAGAATGAAACGATTGATAAACCAGACTACCGGGGATCCTGAAAAAATGTACAATTCTTGGGCTCCCTGGATCGTATTTAGGGAAACCCCAGAATTAGACTTCTGGTTATCTAGACCCCGACTTACATTTGAAGTGGCTATTATCTTCCCCATTGTCGGTCGGGGATGTGGACCTGCTCGGAGGGGGGGGGGAAGCAGGGTGAGCCCAGTCCCCTCATACCTAATTTCATACAATATACCTTCTTGTCTTTATCTCTCTCCTTTTCTCTTCCCCTTCTCTCCTCTCTTCACTCGTCTCCTTCGTTATTTTCCTAATAATTTCCTTACTTTGCATATTTTGATTTATACCAATATATGTAACTTAGTTTTTGGAGTTATGACTGGTTTTCTTATTGATTGATGATAATAGTAATAATAATAATAATAATAATAACTAACTTTATTAAACAGAAGAAGAGATAATCTTGGCTCTGGCCAATAAAAATCCTGACAATGATAGGTCATTAACCTTATGCTAGAAATGTAGTTATGATTCTATTAATTAGACTGATTATGTTCTTATTCTACTTTGTTTTTGTATTGTTTATTCGCTTTAATAAACATGATTTACACAGAAACATAATCCATTGAGCAAGCAGAGGTCAGGGCAGGCGGCAGTGCAGTAACATAATTTATTGAGCAAGCAGAGGTCAGGGCAGGCGGCAGTGCAGAAACATATCCAGAAACAAGCAGAGGTCAGGGCAGGCGGCAGTGCAGAAACATATCCAGAAACAAGCAGAGGTCAGGGCAGGCGGCAGTGCAGAAACATATCCAGAAACAAGCAGAGGTCAGGGCAGGCGGCAGTGCAGAAACATATCCAGAAACAAGCAGAGGTCAGGGCAGGCGGCAGTGCAGAAACATCCAGAAACAAGCAGAGGTCAGGGCAGGCGGCATTGTTGTAACATAATCCATTGAGCAAGCCATAGTGAAAACCAGAAAATCTGTCCGAGAAGCAGCTTTGCAGAAGTTGTTATGGGCATGCTGCAAGCCACTCGCCACTACATTTTCCTCCGGCTAAATGATAGTGTCCCGCGGATTTCTCTTCTCGGGAGAATGAGATTCCTGGCACTTGGAAGGTAGCCCCCATCTCTCATGTAGGTCCGGCGTACATCCTGTGAGCTCTTCAGCATTGCTTGCATGATGTTTCTAGCAGCATAGCTGACTGGCATGTGTGGTGGTATAGGATTGTAGCCTTCTCTAGCTGTCACCTTAATACGCGGTTGATAGGCGTAAGGCATACCTAAGAGTTTCAGTATTTGAGAGGTAGTTAGGGCCTTCCAGGGGGATGGTCTCCTGGGCGGTGTGGCTTCTGTCTCTACCTCATCTTCTGTTCTGGTAATTATCAGGCGTTTCTTCGTAACCTCTAGCTCTGCGCTGATGTTTGCTGCAGGTTGTACATATCGGCCAATTTCGGGTACTGAAGGATATGGTTGTGGTCTTCTCATTCTCAAATATCGGTCCGATGCCTTTTCCGGTCTTTTGAACAGGGAGGTAATAAATAGCACGATGTTACCAAGTGCTGCCATCACATACCCAGTGAAGCCAGTTTGCCTTTGGTGGTGTTCAGGCCTCTGGCTGTATGGGGATGTTCTGGCATATGGGAGATGTCTCCGTGGTTGGAACTTTCCTCCAGCTACGGGTGCAGCCATTAGGCTGCTTTCCTCTCCACACACACAAAAGTGTGTATGGATGGTAGATAACACTCCCAAAAAAAGAAATAAAGTAAAAAAAAATACAATAAAGTAAACAAGCAGTATACAAGTCGCTCTGGGTTAGTGTTCAGCTCTCCTCTCTACCTCTGATTGCCTCGCACTGACCGTTCTTGCGGAACATTCCATGACTCGTGGACAACACTTCTGTGATGTCATAAAGCCGAACATGGCAACGGGTCTAATATAGGAGAGCTAGGTATGTCACCCATGGCAGACAATCCAATACCAGCTGTCACTGTACGGATAGGGGTTAGCTGGATTGGGATGAGATGTATAAAAACTTACTAGAGCACAAGTCAAGTTTAAGTTACTGTTTTTTGTAGTTTTTTTTACCTGTTTATTTCAGATTTACAAAATTGTATAATTCTGTAGCCTCATATGTGAGCAATGTGATCTATATATTGTCAGCTCCTTCCAGAAATTTAAATTTGTCTGTAATTCCAAGTAGTGATCAAAAAATAAAAAACCACAAGTGTGACCCTGGTGTAGAAGGTACAAATTGTCCGGAGTCTCTCCTGGGCCATGTTCACAAGTGCAGAAGTGCTGTATTGTTTCCATACGTATTTGCACCAAAATAGTCAAAACTTTTTATTGTATTTTTTTTGCAGCTTTTTACAATGCATTTTTTTTTAGTAGAGCAATGCTTCAGTTCCACAATTGGAGATTTCATTGGAATTTTGCATGCATTTTTTATGCTCTCCATATACTATGCTATACTATTAATGGCAAATTTTTAAAAACGCATCAAAAAGTTCACCGTTCTGCTGCATCATGAACCCCTGTATGTAGTACAGCTTAGGGAGCGATAAAAAATGAACATAATAATAAAAAAAATAGTCAAGTGATATCACCGCATCAAGCAAAGTCCGTGCGATCAAAATATAAAGATAATTAACCCAACTGGTAAACTCCGGAAACAGTAACAAATTTAAAAATGCCAATATGGCGGTATTGTTTGGTCGCTGCCATACCACTAAAAATGGAGGAAGAAACAATTAAAATGTCATATCTATCCCAAAGTAATATCAATAACATTGTCTCACCTGACAAAAAAATAACTCCTCACACAGCTTTATTGGCTGAAAAATTAAAACAAGGGGTCTCGGAAAATGGCAACACAATCTCCCAATTTTTTTATTTCAAAGTCCTGATTTTTTTCCACCACTAAAATAATAAAAAAACTAATCAAGTTTAGTATCGCTGTAATCATACTGATGTGGAGAATCATAGTGCAAGGTCATTTTTACCACATAATGTACGCCGTAAACATAATTCCCAAAAAAACAATGTCAGAATTGTGTTTTTTTTCACAATTTTCCCAATTCCCAGTACATTATGTGTCAGGATAAGCTACAACCGCTGCCACCAATGTTTCTTGAACACCACTTGCTCACGACACACCTGCCTGGGATGCTACTATACAGGGGACCTCCCGCACTCACTCGTCCACTCACCTAAGTGCACCCCCCACAGACAGTACTCACATCCACGTCACACTTATTGCTTCTATCACTCACCGTTTTGATAGGCCAGCGAGACGCCTGCACTGCATCACACACTAGCACACATGCCACCCAGCTTTTCTCAGCACCTGATAGCTGCCCTCCTCAGGGTTGAGGGTACTTCTAGAGCAGAAAACGACAAACTTATTAAACTTTAGATTTAAAGGGAACCTGTCAGCAGGATTGTGCACAGTACACTTGGCCTGGGACAACTCATAAAGTCCCATGGATTCCAGTACCACCTGTATGCTGATGACACTCAGATCTACCTCTCTGGCCCAGACGTCACCTCTCTGCTGTCCAAAATCCAGAAGTGTCTATCAGCCATATCCTCCTTCTTTTCCTCACGCTTCCTCAAACTCAATGTGGACAAATCTGAACTCATCATCTTTCCTGTATCTCTCTTCCTTACCCGACCTATCTATCACTTTTAATGACATCACGCTTTCCCCCTTACCGGAAGTCTGCTGCCTCGGAGTAACCCTTGACTCTGCCCTATCCTTCAAACCGCACATCCAAGCTCTTTCCACCTCCTGTCGCCTCCAGCTCAAAAATATCTCCAGAATCCGTCCTTTCCTCAACCGTCAATCTACTAAAATGCTTGTGCATGCCCTCATCATCTCCCGCCTTGACTACGGCAACATCCTTTTCTGGGGCCTCCCTGCTAACACTCTCGCACATCTCCAGTCCATCCTTAACTCTGCTGCCCGACTAATTCATCTTTCTCCTCGCTACTCCTCCGCTTCTCCCCTCTGCAAATCTCTTCACTGGCTCCCATTCCCTCAGCGTATCCAGTTCAAATTACTTATACTGACCTACAAAGCCATCCATAACCTATCTCCTCCATATATCTCTGAACTAATCTCCCAAGTCCTCCCAAGACCTCCTTCTTTAATCCACACTCCACACTTCTCCGTTCCTCACCCAACCGCCTTCAAGACTTTTCCCGAATATCCCCCATCCTTTGGAATTCTTTGTCCCAACACATCCGACTATCAACCACATTAGGATCCTTCAGACGGAACCTGAAAATCCACCTCTTCAGGAAAGCCTACAGCCTGCACTGACCCCGCTGCCTCCACACCACTACTGAAGCTACCGCCTCACCAACACCGGAGCTGCTGCAACCCTCAACCTATTGTTTCCTTCCCCACCATCCTGTAGAATGTAAGCCCGCAAGGGCAGGGTCCTCGCCCCTCTGTATCAGTCTGTCATTGTTAGTGTGCTTACTATAAGTTATATCTGTAACTTGTATGTAACCCCTTCTCATGTACCATGGAATCAATGGTGCTATATAAATAAATAATAATAATGATAATAATAATAATAGAAATAAAGGACAGACAGTATCAGGTCGGCGCCGTTATACTGATTAAAATGATACCTGGGTGATGAAATCCGTCTTGTTGTTGTTGTGTAATCTGTATTTGTAGTTTTCAATTATAAGAGTTTGGTGCTCCGGGGCGGGGCTGTGGGAGGTCCTGTGGGCGGGGCTTTATGTAGTGCTCAGATGTATGGGCTTATGACAGGTTACTGATCCCTGATGCAAAAAAGGTCTGTATCTGTATCATCAATATGCCAAGCAACCACCCCCTCCATGGACTGGCAGGCTGTGAGTGGTTGTCTCATCAGTATTTTTGCACCTGTGTTAAATGGGTCCACTGCATCCTTTTAGTGCATTTGTTTGGAGGCCTGGGCAGGTAAACATCTCTGCCTTTTTTCTGCCGTTTTCTGGATATTTCATAACAGGCGGCATTGGGATAACGCCCTGATGGCATCTGAGTGTGACCTGTTTCTTCCTAGGACCCATTCACTTAATAGGGTGAGTTCGATTCACAAATTGGATCTAAAACTGACATGTTTCTGCTCTTTCTTTTTGCAGACAATCGATCTGCCCTGTGAGCATCCACATAAACTATAAATGCTCGGTCACGCATCCGTAGTTTTGGTCCAAGTGAAAAGAACAGGCTGTACTTGGCCCAATGTTACTCAATGAGGCAGTGCAGATTAGTGTTTTTTTCCACGGACTGAATGCAGCATGCACGAGTTTCTTCTGTAAATCGGATGAGACTCACCCATTCAAGTCTATGGGTGCAGAAAAAAAAATCGGATGCCATACAGAGCTACAGTAAAGTATCCGAACTGTAAAAGGTCCTGTAAGTGATTAATAGCTGCTGCAATAAAATATGGACAGATGACAAGTGAGAAAAAAAATCAACCAAGTAATTTCTGGATGAAACTCCATTAACAATTTTTGTGTAACTGGATCGCCCCGTCAGGGCAGCGGGGTACTCGGTGCCGGGTCCTGAGTTCACAGGGGGATGTCACGGTGGCGACCCGGTTCATGGCCCTGGAGTGTCCATGTAAAAGGGAAAGGTCTTTAAAGGGAATAAAGTTTGTGTTCGTGGCGCCACCTGTGGTATTCGGTCAGTGGGGACCGACGCTGCTTTAAGGGGTCCTCTGGGTGATGTTATTGCAGCTAGATGGTATAACTTCCCACGGGTGAAGTGTATCCCCAGGGCTCCGGTGGTGTAGGTGGAAGATGGTGAGGAGTGCAGTAAAGAACAAGAACACAGGTTTGCAGTCTCTTTACCTTGGTTTACTGAAGACTTCAGGATCCACAGTCCAGAGCACCAGATCACAGGGCAGACAAGGTCCAGCCGGCTTGAAGGCGAGTTAGGACTCCCCTTACCCAGGTGGAAATCAAAAGCCTTCCTTTGGCGCCATAGTGTTGTAGTCCCTTACTGATAAGAGCTCACATAAGGTCCTCACAGATGTTGTCTCTCTCTCTGTCCCCCGGGTAGGATAGGACATAACCCGCATAACTAGTGACTTGAGGCGGTTTATAGGGACTCTAGCACTCCCCAGCCTCTAAGGGTGTCACCGTGCCTCCTGGCTGTTAGGTCGGACAGGTAACGTAAAGTTCAGCTGTCCTGCTGGTCTCTGATGTAAGCCATAGAGGTCCTTACACCCTCTGTGTTCCGGCTACCAGTCCTGCGCCTCAGAAGGAGGCAGCCTGCTCGGAGCTGGTCTCCCTCTGATATCGACTTCTGTGCTTTGCTCTCCTGAACGTTCTCTGCAATCAATTCAGCTTTCTGTATGTCTCTTTCCAGGACCTGCTGCCCTGGGGTTACACAGCTCCGTAAACCTTCGTCTCCCTCAGATGGCTCCTGTCTGCTTCCTGGCAGGAACCCTGTGGAAAACTGACTAACTTTCCCTACAGACTACCAGTTATATATACACTCACCGGCCACTTTTTTAGGTACACATGCTAGTAACGGGTTGGACCCCCTTTTGCCTTCAGAACTGCCTCAATTCTTCGTGGCATAGATTCAACAAGGTGCTGGAAGCATTCCTCAGAGATTTTGGTCCATATTGACATGATGGCATCACACAGTTGCCGCAGATTTGTCGGCTGCACATCCCAAAGATGCTCCATACAAGGCAGGATGGATCCATGCTTTCATGTTGTTTACGCCAAATTCTGACCCTACCATCCGAATGTCGCAGCAGAAATCGAGACTCATCAGACCAAGCAACGTTTTTCCAATCTTCTACTGTCCAATTTCGATGAGCTTGTACAAATTGTAGCCTCAGTTTCCTGTTCTTAGCTGAAAGGAGTGGTACCCGGTGTGGTCTTCTGCTGCTGTAGCCCATCTGCCTCAAAGTTCGACGCACTGTGCGTTCAGAGATGCTCTTAGGCCTACCTTGGTTGTAACGGGTGGCGATTTGAGTCACTGTTGCCTTTCTATCAGCTCGAACCAGTCTGCCCATTCTCCTCTGACCTCTGGCATCAACAAGGCATTTCCGCCCACAGAACTGCCGCTCACTGGATTTTTTTTCTTTTTCGGACCATTCTCTGTAAACCCTAGAGATGGTTGTGCGTGAAAATCCCAGTAGATCAGCAGTTTCTGAAATACTCAGACCAGCCCTTCTGGCACCAACAACCATGCCACGTTCAAAGGCACTCAAATCACCTTTCTTCCCCATACTGATGCTCGGTTTGAACTGCAGGAGATTGTCTTGACCATGTCTACATGCCTAAATGCACTGAGTTGCCGCAATGTGATTGGCTGATTAGAAATTAAGTGTTAACAAGAAGTTGGACAGGTGTACCTAATAAAGTGGCCGGTGAGTGTATATATGGGGAGTCACCTAGCAAGTAGGATCAAAAGCTCCCCCTGGTGGCCTGGAGTGTGAATGTGTTGCATGTTTTTGGTACCTGGTTGCAGTTATCACTTCTTGCCTTCAAGCGTAACATCACTCTCCCCTTGAGGAAAACAATGCTACTGTGACGACCAGGACCCTGGGGCGCCACATAACCCTACCCTAGCAGGCACTGTCCTACCTGTCAAAAACAGACATCTGAACAGTGGCGGATTATAATGAGGTTAATCTGGGCGGTAGCCCAGGGCCCAGTGGTGTGGGGGGGCCCACCACAGGGCCGCCATCAGGGCCGGCATCTGCACCCGTGCATCTGGGCAAGTGCCGGGGCCCTAGAGAGACTGGGGGGCCCATTTTGACAAGTGTGACCAACTTTTTACTATTGACGCTGCCTATGCAGCATTAATAGTAAAAAGATATAATGTTAAAAATAATTAAAAAAATAACAAATCGTGCTATTCTCACCTTCCCGCGGCCTCCGCAGCCTTCCAGATCCTCGCGATGCTCTCGGCAGCTCCCGTTCCCAGCGAAGCCTTGCGAAATGACCCCAGATGATGCAGGATCATGCGAGACCGCTACGTCATCACAGGTCATTGTCGCAAAGCATCACTGGGAACAGGAGCTGCCGGGAGCATCGCTAAGGCCTGGGCTGGATCCGGGGGCCGTCAGAAGGTGAGTATATAACTATTTTTTATTTAAATTCTCTTTTTTTTTAACAGGGATATGGTACCCACACTGCTATATACTACGTGGCTGTGTTATATACTGTGTGGCTGTGCTATGTACTACGTAGCTGTGGTATATATTACGTGGCTGTGGTATATACTACGTGGGCTGTGCTATATTCTGTGTGGGCTGTGCTATATACTACGTGGCTGCTATATGCTACGTGGGCTGTGTTATATGCTACGTGCCTGTGTTATATACTACGTAGCTGCTATATGCTATGTGGGCTGTTATATGCTACGTGGCTGTGTTATGTGCTAAGTGGGCTGTGCTATACTTTACGTGGCTGTGATATATGCTGCGTGGGCTGTGTTATATACTATGTGGGCTGTGTTATATACTACGTGGCTGTGCTATATGCTACGTGGCTGTGCTATATACTACATGGGCTGTGTTATATACTACGTGGCTGTGCTATATACTATGTGGCTGTGCTATATACTACGTGGGCTGTGCTGTATACTACATGGCTGTTCTATATACTACGTGACTGTGCTATATGCTACATGGGCTGTGTTATATACTAAGTGGGCTGTGTTATATGCTGCGTGGGCTGTGTTATATACTACGTGGCTGTGCTGTATACTACGTGGGCTGTGTTATATGCTACGTGGGCTGTGATATATGCTACGTTGCTGTGCTATATGCTACGTGGCTGTGCTATGTACTACGTGAGCTGTGTTATATGCTACGTGAGCAGAACGCTGGACATGGGGACAAAATGTTGGACATGGGGCAGAATGCTGGACATGGTGCTGAATGCTGGACACGGGGACAGAATGTGGGGCAGAATGTTGGACAGGGGGGGCAGAATGCTGGACAGGGGGGGCAGAATGCTGGACACGGGGGACAGAATGCTGGACACGGGGACAGAATGCTGGATATGGGGACAGAATGCTGGACACGGGGGGCAGAATGCTGGACATGGGGCAGAAAGTGAGACACAGGGGGCAGAATGGAGATACAGGGCATGATTGGAGACACAGGGAGCAGGATGAAAGACATGGGGGCATGACTGGAGACACTGGGGGCAGGATTGGAGACACTGGGGGCAGGATTGGAGACACTGGGTGCAGGATTGGAGACAGATGGGGCAGGATTGGAGACAGATGGGCAGAATGGAGACACTGGGCATGATTGGAGACACGGGGCAGGATTGCAGACATGGGGGCATGATTGGAGACATAGGGGTAGAATGGAGATACGGGCATAAATGGAGACACGGGGCAGGATGAAAGACATGGGGGCATGATTGTAGACACTGGGGGCAGGATTGGAGACAGATGGGTCAGGGTTGGAGACAGATCGTGCAGGATCATGGGGAAGGATGGATACGATGGAGACAGATGGGGCAGGATGGGGAGATCATATGGGGCAGAATGGATACTCATGAGGGCAGGATGGGAGAACTTATGGCTGAAGCCAGGAATGAGATACACGGGGGCTAGGATGAGGAATATTATTACCATAGGGGCTAATTAAGGGATATTATTACTGCAGTGATGTATTTATTTTTTGAGTATACTGTTTTAAATTGGGGGCGGTCCTGTTACTGTGTAGAGTGATACTATGATGCCTTTTTTCCCGCGGGGTTTCACAGGGAGACTTACTTGAATAAATGTAGAGTCTCAAGACCTATCATCCATGACTATTTAAATCAAATATTTCAGGGAGTGGAACCTCCTACTGGCACCTGGTTTTTCTACGAACAATTAAAAACCTTCATAAATAAGACATCTAAGCAAAATAATATTATTAGAACATTAACTCCTTTTGAAAAACTTTGCATTACTAGGGAGTCTCCGGTCCACACGGTCTCTCTGCTATATAATCTTTTCCAAAGAGGTCAAACCCCATCGCACAATTTCCCAATATTTTTCTCAAAATGGGAGAATGATCTGGGGATATCTCTATCTCAAGAGGAGAGAGACAAGATCCTGTTATTTACATTCAGGACCTCGTTGTCCTCTGTGTCAAAGGAGAGGATCTATAAGATCTTATCAAGGTGGTATAGATGCCCTTCCTTGGTGCATGCCATGTTCCCGGTGATCCCAGATACATGCTGGAGATGCATAGAAGAAAAGGGAACATATGTCCATATCTGGTGGGATTGCCCGCCTATAAAGAAATTATGGATGTCAATTTTTGATCTCTATAATAAACTATCTATTCGTAAGGTCCGGCCCACAGTAGAACTAGCTCTTTTGTCCTTATGTGACTTGTCGATATCTAAGTATAAGAAGAATCTCCTCAGACACTTCCTCACGGCTGCTAGGAACTTGATCCATCGGTATTGGAAACAAGAGAAATTTCCCTCACGTTCTGAATTTCTTGCGGAACTTAATGATATTTACAGAATGGAACGATTGATAAACCAGACTACCGGGGATCCTGAAAAAATTTACAATACTTGGGTTCACTGGATCACATTTAGGGAAACCCCAGAATTAGACTTCTGGTTATCTAGACCCTGACTTACATTTGAAGTGGCTTCAGATGTTTATATATTCTGTACACTGTTCACTTGATTTAACTTGCCTCCATAATTTGGAACTGATTTTAAAGAATTTATTATCTTCCCCATTGTCGGTCGGGGATGTGGACCTGCTCGGGGGGGGGATGCGGGGTGAACCCAGTCCCCTCATACCCAATTTCATACAACATACCTTCTTGTCTTTATCTCTCTCCTTTTCTCTTCCCCTTCTCTCCTCTCTTCACTCATCTCCTTCTTTATTTTCCTAAAAATTTCCTTACTTTGCATATTTTGATTTATACCAATATATGTAACTTAGTTTTTGGAGTTATGATTGGTTTTCTTATTGATAATAATAATAATAATAATAATAATAATAATAATAATAATAATAATTACTAATGTTATTAAACTGAAGAAGAGATAATCTTGGCTCTGGCCAATAAAAATCCTGAAAATGATAGGTTATTAACCTTATGCTAGAAATGTAGGTATGATTCTATTAATTAGACTGATTATGTTCTTATTCTACTTTGTTTTTGTATTGTTTATTCGCTTTAATAAACATGATTTACACAGAAACATAATCCATTGAGCAAGCAGAGGTCAGGGCAGGCGGCAGTGCAGTAACATAATCCATTGAGCAAGCAGAGGTCAGGGCAGACGGCAGTGCAGAAACATAATCCATTGAGCAAGCAGAGGTCAGGGCTGGCGGCAGTTCAGAAACAATCCATTGAGCAAGCAGAGGTCAGGGCAGGCGGCAGTGCAGAAACATATCCAGAAACAAGCAGACGTCAGGGCAGGCGGCAGTGCAGAAACATAACCGGAAACAAGCAGAGGTCGGGGCAGGCGGCAGTGTAGAAACATAATCCATTGAGCAAGCCATAGTCAAAACCAGAAAATCTGTCCAAGAACCAGCTGTGCAGAAGTTGTTATGGGCATGCTGCTAGCCACTCGCCACTACATTTTCCTCCGGCTAAATGATAGTGTCCCGCGGATTTCTCTTCTCGGGAGAATGAGATTCCTGGCACTTGGAAGGTAGCCCCCATCTCTCATGTAGGTCCGGCGTACATCCTGTGGGCTCTTCAGCATTGCTTGCATGATGTTTCTAGCAGCATAGCTGACTGGCATGTGTGGTGGTATAGGATTGTAGCCTTCTCTAGCTGTCACCTTAATACGCGGTTGATAGGCGTAAGGCATACCTAAGAGTTTCAGTATTTGAGAGGAAGTTAGGTGTTGGAATAAGTTTAAATGCAACAACTCCATTCCTGTTGTAGTCTGCATTGAATGTCTATGAGTGTTCATTTGTCAGCTATGCTGTGATTGTTAAAGTTTGTAAAAAAAAAAAAAAGGTCACAGGACACTCACTGATTGCATCATTCTGCTGCTGTTTCCTTCACAGAGAGACATGTGTTACATGGACTAGATTATATCGGTAGTTACTGTCAAAGCTTTCTTATTTTGTTCCAGTTCAAGCTGCATATATTAAACACAGTTTGCCTTACGTTGGATTCTGCTGCTTATATGAAGCAACACGCGCTGCTGTGGTAATACTCCGGCTAACAGGTTATGGGCCCAGCCACCGGAAAGTAAATGGTAAAAAGCCCAGTCACCGGAATAAGCAGCGAGCCAAGCGCAGACAGCACAGAGGAACCCCCGGAATACAAGGACACCGGAACGCAAAGGTACCGCAGTGTACAGAGCACCGGACAGCGCAGCTTAAAGGGCCAGTAACAAACAAAAAAAAAAGTGGTACAAGAGACAAGAATGTCTACAGAAAGGAATGCAGTGAAGTACACAGTGCCAAGTCTCACAAATCACAATTACAGCTCCTGGAAATTCAAGGTAAAGATGTTACTTATAAGAGAGGGTACATGGAAATGTATTGAACAGCCTGTGCCTGACCCAGTACCGGGTGATTGGCTAGAGACTGATCAGAAAGCACAAAGCACTATTTCCCTCAGCATAGATGATAACCAGATTGTACATGTATGCAAATGTGATACTGCAAAGAAAATGTGGGAAGAATTACAGAAAGTGCATGAAAGGTCAAATCTCAGCAATAAGCTATATCTTATGAGAAAGCTGTATCAGTCTAAATTAAGTGATGGCCAGCATATGCAGGACTATATCAGAAACACCCTAGAGATTGTCGAACGCCTAAGGGGTATTGGTGAAGAAATTAAAGATTTTCATGTTGCTGCATTACTATTAAGTGGTCTTCCAGAAAGTTATGACACGCTTGTGACTGCATTAGATGCCAGACCAGATGATGAACTCACACTAGAATATGTGAAAGGGAAACTTGCAGATGAATACAAGAGAAAGTCAGAGACTATTAGCAATAATATATGCAAAGCAGAAACAGCATTAAAGACACAGTACTTTTCTAAAGCTCAGAGTCATTTAAAGGAAACTCGTGAATGTTTTGTCTGTAAAAAGCCTGGTCACCTTAAAGCAGACTGCAGAGTGTGGAAAGCAAGAATGAATCAGTTTAAAAAGCAGGACAGTCATCAAAAGGTTAAAACAGCTGTAAAGAAGGAAGATGCATGTATTGCGACTGCATTTGGGGTCAGCACAAGCCCATATGCAAACCATGTTTGGTGTATTGACTCTGGAGCGACTGCTCACATGACACGTGATAAGGATTTCTTCATTAATCTAGATGAAAGCAAGTCTGAAAAGGTAATTTTAGCTAATGGTCACTATATGACATCAGAAGGAATAGGAGATGGTTATTTCCATTGTCAAGTTCAATCCTCAGCACAAGTCAGAAAAATCCCAGTTAAAGACGTGCTGTATGTTCCCAAACTTGAAAGTAACCTTTTATCTGTAAAGAAGCTTGCACAACAAGGAAATATAGTTACATTTAAGGATGACAGATGCATCATTTCAAAGAAGGGTCATACCCTTGCCGAAGGAAAAATCAAAGATGAACTTTATCAGCTGAAATGCAATGAAACTGTTTACAGTGCTAGACAAGATTTTCATAAGGACTGTATTCATGTGTGGCACAGACGCCTAGGCCACAGAGATCCAGAAGCAGTAAAGAAACTAGCTCAACTTGCAAATGGTATTGCAATCAACCAGTGTAATCAAACAATGAAGTGCACAAGTTGCCTAAAAGGGAAAATGTCCAGAAAATCGTTTCCTAAAGTAAGCACTACTAAATCTGCACAGATACTGGATTTGATACATACAGATGTGTGTGGTCCAATGAGTGTTCTTACTCCCAGCAAGAAGAGATATTTTCTCACATTCATTGATGATTATTCCAGATATACTGTTACTTACCTACTTCAAAGTAAAGATGAAGTTCCACAGAAACTTGAAGAATATCTTGCTGCAGTTCTTAACAAATTTGGAAGAATACCAAAGGTACTGCGAGCAGATAATGGAACTGAATATACAAGTGGTAAAGTGCAAACCATCCTGAAAAAGAATGGAATCGTGTTCCAGACAACCGTTCCATACAACCCAGAGCAGAATGGCACAGCAGAGAGAAAGAACCGAACTCTTTGTGAAAGTGGAAGAAGTATGCTATTTGATGGAAACCTACCTACAACATATTGGGGAGAAGCCATCATGACTGCTACCTATCTTCAAAATCGACTGCCAAGTAAAGCTACAAGTAAAACTCCATATGAGTTATGGAACTGTGAGAAGCCCAACCTGAAGCATCTCAGGATATTCGGAAGCAAAACTTTTGTGCATGTTCCCAAAGAAAAACGTTCTAAGTGGGAATCTCATGCAAAGGAAGGAGTTCTTGTGGGGTACAGTGAAACTCAGAAAGGATACAGAATCCTGCATCCACAGACCAACACAGTAACAATCAGCAGAGATGTAGTGATTGATGAAAACTCAGTATCGCTCAAATTTCATGAGGTTACGCAAATAATTCAACCTAAGGAACAAGAATTTCAGTCAGTGATTCCAGACATTGAAGAGAATCTCAAAGAAAATACTGAAGTCTGGATATGCTCTGAAAGTACTGAAAAAGAAACAGAAGAACCAAGCCAACCTCAGGAGATCAGAAGATCAGAAAGATCAAATAAAGGAATTCCAGCTAAACGCCTTTCTTATATGGTCAGATCAATTCCAGAAGAAGAGCCACAGTCATGGCAGGAAATGCAAAAACTGCCTATTCATAAGAAGCAAAAATGGATAAAAGCTGCTGATGAAGAAATGGAATCCCTTCATAAGCTCAAAACATGGGAGGAGCTCACAGAGCTACCTCAAGGCAAGAAAGCAATTGGATGTAAGTGGGTCTTTAAGAACAAATATGACTCTGAAGGTAATATTCACCGTTTTAAAGCAAGATTGGTCGCAAAAGGATATTCACAAAAATATGGTGAAGATTATGATGCTACTTTTGCTCCAGTTGCCAAGCAAACTACATTCAGAACTTTATTATCCATAGCTGCTGTTCAGCAGATGAAAGTAAGACATTTTGACATCAAAACAGCCTTTCTACATGGAGACATTGAAGAAGAGCTGTACATGACTCAACCAGAAGGCTATGTTAAAAGGGGTAAAGAGAACCTTGTTTGCAGAATGCAAAAATCTCTCTACGGCCTTAAGCAATCAGCAAGAGCATGGAACACTAAGATGAACAAAGTGTTAATCGACGAAGGATTTAAAAGGTCTCAAGCGGATCCATGTTTGTATACAAAAGGTGTATCACAAGATTGGATGTATGTTATTCTATATGTGGATGATGTAATAATAGCGCATCAAGAAGAGAGAGAAATTTCAAAACTAGGTCAAATTCTGAACAAGCATTTCGAGACCAAGGACCTTGGAGATGTGACATACTATTTGGGAATCCAAATCCAGAGAGAGGAAGATGGAAGTTTTCTTCTTAATCAAAATTCTAAAATCTCCACAGTTTTAAACCAGTTTGGAATGTCAGAAGCCAAAGGCATATCAACTCCAATGGATCCATCTTACCTAAAATTGGAAGGAGAAGAAGATCTGCTACCCACAAATGACAGTTACAGACAAGCAGTGGGGGCACTTCTATACATAGCAACCACAACCCGTCCAGATATCTCAGCCACAGTGGGAATTCTCTGCCGACGTGTAAGCAAGCCACGCCAAAGAGATTGGAATGCAATTAAGAGACTTCTTCAGTATCTTAAGGCAACCCAAGAGTTAAGTCTAAAGATTTCTGCATCAGGAGATCTAATTCTCAGAGGATATGTAGATGCAGATTGGGCTGGAGACTCAAGTGATCGAAGATCAACAAGTGGTTACTTGTTCAAGTTAGGACACACTTCAATCTCATGGTCGAGTAGAAAACAAGTGTCAGTTGCATTGTCTTCTACAGAAGCAGAATATACATCAGCTGCTCATGCAAGTCAAGAGTTAATTTGGTTGAAGCAACTTTTGGAAGAATTCGGCAAACCACTAGCTGAACCAACTGTTATCTATGAGGACAACCAAGGATGTATCAAGCTCGCCAGCAGTGAAAGGATAAGTGCAAGAACAAAGCACATTGATGTTAAACATCATCACTTGCGTGACTTAGTAGAGCGTGAAGTTCTAAAGTTTGTTTACTGTGAATCTGACAAGATGTTAGCAGATGTTTTGACAAAGCCATTGTCAAGAGCCAAGTTTGAAGAATTCAGAACTGCAATGGGACTAACAGGATAAGCAGTTGTTGAGTGGGGGTGTTGGAATAAGTTTAAATGCAACAACTCCATTCCTGTTGTAGTCTGCATTGAATGTCTATGAGTGTTCATTTGTCAGCTATGCTGTGATTGTTAAAGTTTGTAAAAAAAAAAAAAAGGTCACAGGACACTCACTGATTGCATCATTCTGCTGCTGTTTCCTTCACAGAGAGACATGTGTTACATGGACTAGATTATATCGGTAGTTACTGTCAAAGCTTTCTTATTTTGTTCCAGTTCAAGCTGCATATATTAAACACAGTTTGCCTTACGTTGGATTCTGCTGCTTATATGAAGCAACACGCGCTGCTGTGGTAATACTCCGGCTAACATTAGGGCCTTCCAGGGGGATGAGCTCCTGGGCGGTGTGGCTTCTGTCTCTACCTCATCTTCTGTTCTGGTAATTATCAGGCGTTTCTTCGTAACCTCTGGCTCTGCGCTGATGTTTGCTGCAGGTTGTACATATCGGCCAATTTCGGGTACTGAAGGATATGGTTGTGGTCTTCTCTTTCTCAAATATCGGTCCGATGCCTTTTCCGGTCTTTTGAACAGGGAGGTAATAAATGGCACGATGTTACCAAGTGCTGCCATCACATACCCAGTGAAGCCAGTTTGCCTTTGGTGGTGTTCAGGCCTCTGGCTGTATGGGGATGTTCTGGCATATGGGAGATGTCTGCGTGGCTGGAACTTTCCTCCAGCTACGGGTGCAGCCATTAGGCTGCTTTCCCCTCCACACACACAAAAGTGTGTGTGGATGGTAGATAACACTCCCAAAAAAAGAAATAAAGTAAAAAAAATACAATAAAGAAAATAATAATATACAAGTCGCTCTGAGTTAGTGTTCAGCTCTCCTCTCTACCTCTGATTGCCTCGCACTGACCGTTCTTGCGGAACATTCCATGACTCGTGGACAACACTTCTGTGATGTCATAAAGCCAAACATGGCAACGGGTCTAATATAGGAGAACTAGGTATGTCACCCATGGCAGACAATCCAATACCAGCTGTCACTGTACGGATAGGGGTTAGCTGGATTGGGATGAGATGTATAAAAACTTACTAGAGCACAAGTCATTGCTTTAAGTTACTGTTTTTTGTTGTTTTTTTTACCTGTTTATTTCAGATTTACAAAATTGTAGAATTCTGTAGCCTCATATGTGAGCAATGTGATCTATATATTGTCAGCTCCTTCCAGAAATTTAAATTTGTCTGTAATTCCAAGTAGTGATCAAAAAAGAAATAACCACAAGTGTGACCCTGGTGTAGAAGGTACAAATTGTCCAGAGTCTCTCCTGGGCGGGCCATGTTCACAAGTGCAGAAGTGCTGTATTGTTTCCATACGTATTTGCACCAAAATAATCAAAACTTTTTATTGTATTTTTGTTGCAGCTTTTTACAATGCACTTTTTTTTAGTAGAGCAATGCTTCAGTTCCACAATTGGAGATTTCATTGGAATTTTGCATGCATTTTTTATGCTCTGCATATACTATAATGGCAAATTTTTAAAAAAGCATCAAAAAGTTCACCGTTCTGCTGCATCATGAACCCCTGTATGTAGTACAGCTTAGGAGGCGATAAAAAATGAACATAATAATAAAAAAATAGTCAAGTGATATCACCGCATCAAGCAAAGTCCGTGCGATCAAAATATAAAGATAATTAACCCAACTGGTAAACTCCGGAAACAGTAAAAAAATTTAAAAATGCCAACATGGCGGTATTGTTTGGTCGCTGCCATACCACTAAAAATGCTGGAAGAAACAATTAAAATGTCATATCTATCCCAAAGTAATATCAATAAAACATTGTCTCACCTGACAAAAAAATAACTCCTCACACAGCTTTATTGGCTGAAAAATTAAAACAAGGGGTCTCGGAAAATGGCAACACAATCTCCCAATTTTTTTATTTCAAAGTCCTGATTTTTTTCCACCACTAAAATAATAAAAAAGCTGATCAAGTTTAGTATCGCTGTAATCATACTGATGTGGAGAATCATAGTGCAATGTCATTTTTACCACAAAATGTACTCCGTAAACATAATTCCCAAAAAACAATGTCAGAATTGTGTTTTTTTCACAATTTTCCAAATTCCCTGTACATCATGTGTCAGGATAAGCTACAACCGCTGCCACCAATGTTTCTTGAACACTACTTGCTCACGACACACCTGCCTGGGATGCTACTATACAGGGGACTTCCCACACTCACTCGTCCACTCACCTAAGTGCACCCCACAGACAGTTCTCACATCCACATCACACTTATTGCTTCTATCACTCACCGTTTTGATAGGCCAGCGAGACGTCTGCACTGAGTCACACACTAGCACACATGCCACCCAGCTTTTCTCAGCACCTGATAGGTGCCCTCCTCAGGGTTTGAGGGTACTTCTAGAGCAGAAAACGACAAACTTATTAAACTTTAGATTTAAAGGGAACCTGTCAGCAGGATTGTGCACAGTACACTTGGCCTGGGACAAATCATAAAGTCCCATGGATTCCAGTACCACCTGTATGCTGATGACACTCAGATCTACCTCTCTGGCCCAGACGTCACCTCTCTGCTGTCCAAAATCCAGAAGTGTCTATCAGCCATATCCTCCTTCTTCTCCTCTCGCTTCCCCAAACTCAATGTGGACAAATCTGAACTCATCATCTTTCCTGTATCTCTCTTCCTTACCTGACCTATCTATCACTTTTAACGACATCACGCTTTCCCCCGTACCAGAAGTCCGCTGCCTCGGAGTAACCCTTGACTCTGCCCTGTCCTTCAAACCGCACATCCAAGCTCTTTCCACCTCCTGTCACCTCCAGCTCAAAAATGTCTCCATGATCCGTCCTTTCCTCAACTGTCAATCTACTAAAATGCTTGTGCATGCCCTCATTATCTCCCGCCTTGACTACGGCAACATCCTTTTCTGCGGCCTCCCTGCTAACACTCTCGCACATCTCCAGTCCATCCTTAACTCTGCTGCCCGACTAATTCATCTTTCTCCTCGCTACTCCTCCACTTCCCCCCTCTGCAAATCTCTTCACTGGCTCCCATTCCCTCAGCGTATCCAGTTCAAATTACTTATACTGACCTACAAAGCCATCCATAACCTATCTCCTCCATATATCTCTGAACTAATCTCCCAAGTCCTCCCAAGACCTCCTTCTCTAATCCACACTCCACACTTCTCCGTTCCTCACCCAACCGCCTCCAACACTTCTCCCGAATATCTCTCATCCTCTGGAATTCTTTGCCCCAACACATCCGACTATCAACCACATTCGGATCGTTCAGACGGAACCTGAAAACCCACCTCTTCAGGAAAGCCTACAGCCTGCACTGACCCCGCTGCCTCCACACCACTACTGAAGCTACCGCCTCACCAACACCGGAGCTGCTGCAACCCTCAACGTATTGTCTCCTTCCCCACCATCCAGTAGAATGTAAGCCCCAAGGGCAGGGTCCTCGCCCCTCTGTATCAGTCTGTCATTGTTAGTTTGCTTACTATAAGTGATATCTGTAATTTGTATGTAACCCCTTCTCATGTACCATGGAATCAATGGTGCTATATAAATAAATAATAATAATGATAATAATAATAATAGAAATAAAGGACAGACAGTATCAGGACGGCGCCGTTATACTGATTAAAATGATACCTGGGTGATGAAATCCGTCTTGTGGTTGTTGTGCAATCTGTATTTGTAGTTTTCAATTATAAGAGTTTGGTGCTCCGGGGCGGGGCTGTGGGAGGTCCTGTGGGCGGGGCTTTATGTAGTGCTCAGATGTTTGGGCTTATGACAGGTTACTGATCCCTGATGCAAAAAAGGTCTGTATCTGTATCATCAATATGCCAAGCAACCACACCCTCCATGGATTGGCAGGCTGTGAGTGGTTGTCTCATCGGTATTTTTGCACCTGTGTTAAATGGGTCCACTGCATCCTTTTAGTGCATTTGTTTGGAGGCCTGGGCAGGTAAATATCTCTGCCTTTTTTCTGCCGTTTTCTGGATATTTCATAACAGGCGGCATTGGGATAACGCCCTGATGGCATCTGAGTGTGACCTGTTTCTTCCTAGGACCCATTCACTTAATAGGGTGAGTTCGATTCACAAATTGGATCTAAAACTGACATGTTTCTGCTCTTTCTTTTTGCAGACAATCGATCTGCCCTGTGAGCATCCACATGAACTATAAATGCCTGGTCACGCATCCGTAGTTTTGGTCCAAGTGAAAAGAACAGGCTGTACTTGGCCCAATGTTACTCAATGAGGCAGTGCAGATTAGTGTTTTTTTCCACGGACTGAATGCAGCATGCACGAGTTTCTTCTGTAAATCGGATGAGACTTACCCATTCAAGTCTATGGGTGGAGGAAAAAAAATCGGATGCCATACAGAGCTACAGTAAAGTATCCGAACTGTAAAAGGTCCTGTAAGTGATTAATAGCTGCTGCAGTAAAATATGGACAGATGACAAGTGAGAAAAAAAATCAACCAAGTCATTTCTGGATGAAACTCCATTAACAATTTTTGTGTAACTGGATCGCCCCTCAGGGCAGTGGGGTACTCAGTACCGGGTCCTGAGTTCACAGGGGGATGTCACAGTGGCAACCCGGTCCATGGCCCTGGAGTGTCAATGTAAAAGGGAAAGGTCTTTAAAGGGAATAAAGTTTGTGTTCGTGGCACCACCTGTGGTATTCGGTCAGTGGGGACCGACGCTGCTTTAAGGGGTCCTCTGGGTGATGTTATGGCAGCTAGATGGTATACCTTCCCACAGGTGAAGTTTATCCCCAGGGCTCCGGTGGTGTAGGTGGAAGATGGTGAGGAGTGCAGTAAAGAACAAGAACACAGGTTTACAGACTCTTTACCTTGGTTTACTGAAGACTTCAGCATCCACAGTCCAGAGCACCAGATCACAGGGCAGGCAAGGTCCAGCCGGCTTGAAGGCAAGTTAGGACTCCCCTTACCCAGGTGGAAATCAAAGGCCTTCCTTTGGCGCCGTAGTGTTGTAGTTCCTTACTGATAAGAGCTCACATAAGGTCCTCACAGATGTTATCTCTCTCACTGTCCCCCGGGTAGGATAGGACATAACCCGTGTGACTGGTGACTTGAGGCGGTTTATAGGGACTCTAGCACGCCCCAGCCTCTAAGGTTGTCACCGTGCCTCCTGGCTGTTAGGTCGGACAGGTAACGTAAAGTTCAGCTGTCCTGCTGGTCTCTGATGTAAGCCATAGAGGTCCTTACACCCTCTATGTTCCAGCTACTGGTCCTGCGCCTCAGAAGGAGGCAGCCTGCTCGGAGCTGGTCTCCCTCTGATATCGACTTCTGTGCTTTGCTCTCCTGAACGTTCGCTGCAATCAATTCAGCTTTCTGTATGTCTCTTTCCAGGAACTGCTGCCCTGGGGTTACACAGCTCCGTAAAACCTTCGTCTCCCTCAGATGGCTTCTGTCTGTTTTCTGGCAGGAACCCTGTGGAAAACTGACAAACTTTCCCTACAGACTACCAGTTATATATATATGGGGAGTCACCTAGCAAGTAGGATCAAAAGCTCCCCCTGGTGGCCTGGAGTGTGAATGTGTTGCATGTTTGTGGTACCTGGTTGCAGTTATCCCTTCTTGCCTTCAAGCGTAACATCACTCTCCCCTTGAGGAAAACAATGCTACTGTGACGACCAGGACCCTGGGGCGCCACATAACCCTACCCTAGCAGGCACTGTCCTACCTGTCAAAAACAGACATCTGAACAGTGGCGGATTATAATGAGGTTAATCTGGGCGGTAGCCCACGGCCCAGTGGTGTGGGGGGGGGCCCACCACAGGGCTGCCATCAGGGCCGGCATCTGCACCCGCACATCTGGGCAAGTGCCGGGGCCCTAGAGAGACTGGGGGGCCCATTTTGACAAGTGTGACCAACTTTTTACTATTGACGCTGCCTATGCAGCATTAATAGTAAAAAGATATAATGTTAAAAATAATTAAAAAAATAACAAATCGTGCTATTCTCACCTTCCCGCGGCCTCCGCAGCCTTCCAGATCCTCGCGATGCTCTCGGCAGCTCCCGTTCCCAGCGAAGCCATGCGAAATGACCCCAGATGATGCAGGATCATGCGAGACCGCTACGTCATCACAGGTCATTGTCGCAAAGCATCACTGGGAACAGGAGCTGCCGGGAGCATCGCTAAGGCCTGGGCCATAAAGCACAGCACAGCGGTGACGTCACCGCTATGCTCTGCTTTTACTTTACGGCCGGCCGGAGCTCACAGTCAGTGCAGGAAGCAGATGGCCAGGGACCTGACGGACATCAGAAGGTGAGTATGTACTGGTTTTTTTTTACATTTTACACTGGTAACCAGGGTAAACATCGGGTTACTAAGCGCGGACCTGCGCTTAGTAACCCGATGTTTACCCTGGTTACCCGGGGACTTCGGCATCGTTGGTCGCTGGAGAGCTGTCTGTGTGACAGCTCTCCAGCGACCACACAGCCACGCTGCAGCGATCGGCATCGTTGTCGATATCGCTGCAGCGTCGCTTAATGTGACGGTACCTTTACTTGAATAAATGTAGAGTCTCAAGACCTATCATCCATGACTATTTAAATCAAATCGGCATCAAATCCCTACATTAAATATTTCAGGGAGTGGAAGCTCCTACTGGCACCTGGTTTTTCTACGAACAATTAAAAAGCTTCATAAACACAACATCTAAACAAAATAATATTATTAGAACATTAACTCCTTTTGAAAAACTTTGCATTACTAGGGAGTCTCTGGTCCACACGGTCTCTCTGCTATATAATCTTTTCCAAAGGGGTCAAACCCCGATGCACAATTTCTCAATATTTTTCTCAAAATGGGAGAATGATCTGGGGATATCTCAATCTCAAGAGGAGAGAGACAAGATCCTGTTATTTACATTCAGGACCTCGTTGTCCTCTGTGTCACAGGAGAGGATCTATAAGATCTTATCAAGGTGGTATAGATGCCCTTCGTTGGTGCATGCCATGTTCCCGGTGATCCCAGATACATGCTGGAGATGCGTAGAAGAAAAGGGAACATATGTCCATATCTGGTGGGATTGCCCGCCTATAAAGAAATTATGGATGTCAATTTTTGATCTCTATAATAAACTATCTATTCGTAAGGTCCGACCCACAGTAGAACTAGCTCTTCTGTCCTTATGTGACTTGTCGATATCTAGGTATAAGAAGAATCTTCTCAGACACTTCCTCACGGCTGCTAGGAACTTGATCCCTCGGTATTGGAAAGAAGAGAAATTTCCCTCACGTTCTGAATTTGTTGCAGAACTTAATGATATTTACAGAATGAAACGATTGATAAACCAGACTACCGGGGATCCTGAAAAAATGTACAATACTTGGGCTCCCTGGATCGTATTTAGGGAAACCCCAGAATTAGACTTCTGGTTATCTAGACCCCGACTTACATTTGAAGTGGCTATTGTCTTCCCCATTGTCGGTCGGGGATGTGGACCTGCTCGGAGGGGGGGGGGGATGCAGGGTGAACCCAGTCCCCTCATACCTAACTTCATACAATATACCTTCTTGTCTTTATCTCTCTCCTTTTCTCTTCCCCTTCTCTCCTCTCTTCACTCGTCTCCTTCGTTATTTTCCTAATAATTTCCTTACTTTGCATATTTTGATTTATACCAATATATGTAACTTAGTTTTTGGAGTTATGACTGGTTTTCTTATTGATTGATTATAATAGTAATAATAATAATAATAACTAACGTTATTAAACAGAAGAAGAGATAATCTTGGCTCTGGCCAATAAAAATCCTGACAATGATAGGTCATTAACCTTATGCTAGAAATGTAGTTATGATTCTATTAATTAGACTGATTATGTTCTTATTCTACTTTGTTTTTGTATTGTTTATTCGCTTTAATAAATATGATTTACACAGAAACATAATCCATTGAGTGAGCAGAGGTCAGGGCAGGCGGCAGTGCAGTAACATAATTTATTGAGCAAGCAGAGGTCAGGGCAGGCGGCAGTGCAGAAACATATCCAGAAACAAGCAGAGGTCAGGGCAGGCGGCAGTGCAGAAACATATCCAGAAACAAGCAGAGGTCAGGGCAGGCGGCAGTGCAGAAACATATCCAGAAACAAGCAGAGGTCAGGGCAGGCGGCAGTGCAGAAACATATCCAGAAACAAGCAGAGGTCAGGGCAGGCGGCAGTGCAGAAACATATCCAGAAACAAGCAGAGGTCAGGGCAGGCGGCAGTGCAGAAACATATCCAGAAACAAGCAGAGGTCAGGGCAGGCGGCATTGTAGTAACATAATCCATTGAGCAAGCCATAGTCAAAACCAGAAAATCTGTCCGAGAAGCAGCTTTGCAGAAGTTGTTATGGGCATGCTGCAAGCCACTCGCCACTAGATTTTCCTCCGGCTAAATGATAGTGTCCCGCGGATTTCTCTTCTTGGGAGAATGAGATTCCTGGCACTTGGAAGGTAGCCCCCATCTCTCATGTAGGTCCGGCGTACATCCTGTGAGCTCTTCAGCATTGCTTGCATGATGTTTCTAGCAGCATAGCTGACTGGCATGTGTGGTGGTATAGGATTGTAGCCTTCTCTAGCTGTCACCTTAATACGCGGTTGATAGGCGTAAGGCATACCTAAGAGTTTCAGTATTTGAGAGGTAGTTAGGGCCTTCCAGGGGGATGGGCTCCTGGGCGATGTGGCTTCTGTCTCTACCTCATCTTCTGTTCTGGTAATTATCAGGCGTTTCTTCGTAACCTCTGGCTCTGCGCTGATGTTTGCTGCAGGTTGTACATATCGGCCAATTTCGGGTACTGAAGGATATGGTTGTGGTCTTCTCCTTCTCAAATATCGGTCCGATGCCTTTTCCGGTCTTTTGAACAGGGAGGTAATAAATGTCACGATGTTACCAAGTGCTGCCATCACATACCCAGTGAAGCCAGTTTGCCTTTGGTGGTGTTCAGGCCTCTGGCTGTATGGGAATGTTCTGGCATATGGGAGATGTCTCCGTGGTTGGAACTTTCCTCCAGCTACGGGTGCAGCCATTAGGCTGCTTTCCTCTCCACACACACAAAAGTGTGTGTGGATGGTAGATAACACTCCCAAAAAAAGAAATAAAGTAAAAAAAAATACAATAAAGTAAACAAGCAGTATACAAGTCGCTCTGGGTTAGTGTTCAGCTCTCCTCTCTACCTCTGATTGCCTCGCACTGACCGTTCTTGCGGAACATTCCATGACTCGTGGACAACACTTCTGTGATGTCATAAAGCCAAACATGGCAACGGGTCTAATATAGGAGAACCAGGTATGTCACCCATGGCAGACAATCCAATACCAGCTGTCACTGTACGGATAGGGGTTAGCTGGATTGGGATGAGATGTATAAAAACTTACTAGAGCACAAGTCAAGTTTAAGTTACTGTTTTTTGTAGTTTTTTTTACCTGTTTATTTCAGATTTACAAAATTGTATAATTCTGTAGCCTCATATGTGAGCAATGTGATCTATATATTGTCAGCTCCTTCCAGAAATTTAAATTTGTCTGTAATTCCAAGTAGTGATCAACAAATAAATAACCACAAGTGTGACCCTGGTGTAGAAGGTACAAATTGTCCAGAGTCTCTCCTGGGCCATGTTCACAAGTGCAGAAGTGCTGTATTGTTTCCATACGTATTTGCACCAAAATAGTAAAAACTTTTTATTGTATTTTTTTTGCAGCTTTTTACAATGCATTTTTTTTTAGTAGAGCAATCCTTCAGTTCCACAATTGGAGATTTCATTGGAATTTTGCATGCATTTTTTATGCTCTCCATATACTATACTATACTATTAATGGCAAATTTTTAAAAACGCATCAAAAAGTTCACCGTTCTGCTGCATCATGAACCCCTGTATGTAGTACAGCTTAGGGAGCGATAAAAAATGAACATAATAATAAAAAAATAGTCAAGTGATATCACCGCATCAAGCAAAGTCCGTGCGATCAAAATATAAAGATAATTAACCCAACTGGTAAACTCCGGAAACAGTAACAAATTTAAAAATGCCAATATGGCGGTATTGTTTGGTCGCTGCCATACCACTAAAAATGCTGGAAGAAACAATTAAAATGTCATATCTATCCCAAAGTAATATCAATAAAACATTGTCTCACCTGACAAAAAAATAACTCCTCACACAGCTTTATTGGCTGAAAAATTAAAACAAGGGGTCTCGGAAAATGGCAACACAATCTCCCAATTTTTTTATTTCAAAGTCCTGATTTTTTTCCACCACTAAAATAATAAAAAAGCTGATCAAGTTTAGTATCGCTGTAATCATACTGATGTGGAGAATCATAGTGCAAGGTCATTTTTACCACATGATGTACGCCGTAAACATAATTCTCAAAAAACAATGTCAGAATTGTGTTTCTTTCACAATTTTCCAAATTCCCTGTACATTATGTGTCAGGATAAGCCACAACCGCTGCCACCAATGTTTCTTGAACACCACTTGCTCACGACACACCTGCCTGGGATGTTACTATACAGGGGACCTCCCGCACTCACTCGTCCACTCACCTAAGTGCACCCCACAGACAGTTCTCACATCCACGTCACACTTATTGCTTCTATCACTCACCGTTTTGATAGGCCAGCGAGACGCCAGCACTGCGTCACACACTAGCACACATGCCACCTAGCTTTTCTCAGCACCTGATAGCTGCCCTCCTCAGGGTTTGAGGGTATGTCTAGAGCAGAAAACAACAAACTTATTAAACTTTAGATTTAAAGGGAACCTGTCAGCAGGATTGTGCACAGTACACTTGGCCTGGGACAACTCATAAAGTCCCATGGATTCCAGTACCATCTATATGCTGATGACACTCAGATCTACCGCTCTGGCTCAGACGTCACCTCTCTGCTGTCCAAAATCCCGAAGTGTCTCAGCCATATCCTCGTTCTTCTCCTCTCGCTTCCTCAAACTCAATGTGGACAAATCTGAACTCATCATCTTTCCTCCATCTCATAGATCTTCCTTACCTGACCTATCTATCACTTTTAATGACATCACGCTTTCCCCCGTACCGGAAGTCCGCTGCCTCGGAGTAACCCTTGACTCTGCCCTGTCCTTCAAACCGCACATCCAAACTCTTTCCACCTCCTGTCGCCTCCAGCTAAAAATATCTCCAGAATCTGTCCTTTCCTCAACTGTCAATCTACTAAAATGCTTGTGCATGCCCTAATCATCTCCCACCTTGACTACTGCAACATCCTTTTCTGTGGCCTCCCTGTTAATACCCTTGCACCTCTCCAGTCCATCCTTAACTCTGCTGCCCAACTAATTCATCTCTATCCTCACTACTCCTCCACTTCCCCCCTCTGCAAATCTCTTCACTGGCTCCCATTCCCTCAGCGTATCCAGTTCAAATTACTTATACTGACCTACAAAGCCATCCATAATCTGTCTCCTCCATATATCTCCAAACTAATATCTCAAGTCCTCCCAACACCTCCTTCTCTCCTCCACACTTCTCCGCTCCTCACCCAACCGCCTCCAAGACTTCTCCCGAATATCCCCCATCCTCTGGAATTCTTTGCCCCAACACATCCGACTATCAACTACATTCGGATCCTTCAGACGGAACCTGAAAATCCACCTCTTCAGGAAAGCCTACAGCCTGCACTGACCCCGTTGCCTACTCACCACTAGCGGAGCTACCGCCTCACCAACACCGGAGCTGCTACAACCCTCAACCTATTGTCTCCATCCCCACCATCCTGTAGAATGTAAGCCCCAAGGGCAGGGTCCTCGCCCCTCTGTATCAGTCTGTCATTGTTAGTTTGCTTACTATAAGTGATATCTGTAATTTGTATGTAACCCCTTCTCATGTACCATGGAATCAATGGTGCTATATAAATAAATAATAATAATGATAATAATAATAATAGTAATAAAGGACAGACAGTATCAGGTTGGCGCCGTTATACTGATTAAAATGATACCTTTGTGATGAAATCCATCTTGTGGTTGTTGTGCAATCTGTATTTGTAGTTTTCAATTATAAGAGTTTGGTGCTCCGGGGCGGGGCTGTGGGAGGTCCTGTGGGCGGGGCTTTATGTAGTGCTCAGATGTATGGGCTTATGACAGGTTACTGATCCCTGATGCAAAAAAGGTCTGTATCTGTATCATCAATATGCCAAGCAACCACCCTCTCCATGGACTTGCAGGCTGTGAGTGGTTGTCTCATCGGTATTTTTGCACCTGTGTTGAATGGGTCCACTGCATCCTTTTAGTGCATTTGTTTGGAGGCCTGGGCAGGTAAATATCTCTGCCTTTTTTCTGCCATTTTCTGGATATTTCATAACAGGCGGCATTGGGATAACGCCCTGATGGCATCTGAGTGTGACCTGTTTCTTCCTAGGACCCATTCACTTAATAGGGTGAGTTTGATTCACAAATTGGATCTAATACTGACATGTTTCTGCTCTTTCTTTTTGCAGACAATCGATCTGCCCTGTGAGCATCCACATGAACTATAAGTGCTCGGTCACGCATCCGTAGTTTTGGTCCAAGTGAAAAGAACAGGCTGTACTTGGCCCAATGTTACTCAATGAGGCAGTGCAGATTAGTGTTTTTTTCCATGGACTGAATGCAGCATGCACGAGTTTCTTCTGTAAATCGGATGAGACTTACCCATTCAAGTCTATGGGTGGAGGAAAAAAAAAATCGGATGCCATACAGAGCTACAGTAAAGTATCCGAACTGTAAAAGGTCCTGTAAGTGATTAATAGCTGCTGCAGTAAAATATGGACAGATGACAAGTGAAAAAAAAACAACCAAGTAATTTGTGGATGAAACTCCATTAACAATTTTTGTGTAACTGGATTGTCCCGTCAGGGCAGCTGGGTACTCAGTACCGGGTCCTGAGTTCACAGGGGGATGTCACGGCGGCGACCCGGTCCATGGCCCTGGAGTGTCCATGTAAAAGGGAAAGGTCTTTAAAGGGAATAAAGTTTGTGTTCGTGATGCCACCTGTGGTATTCGGTCAGTGGAGACCGACGCTGCTTTAAGGGGTCCTCTGGGGTGATGTTATGGGAACTTGATAGTATAACTTCCCACAGGTGAAGTGTATCCCCAGGGTTCATGTGGTGTAGGTGGAAGATGGTGAGAAGTGCAGTAAAGAATGAGAACACAGGTTTGCAGTCTCTTTACCTTGGTTTACTGAAGACTTCAGCATCCACAGTCCAGAGCACCAGATCACAGGGCAGGCAAGGTCCAGCCGGCTTGAAGGCAAATTAGGACTCCCCTTACCCAGGTGGAAATCAAAAGCCTTCCTTTGGCGCCGTAGTGTTGTAGTTCCTTACTGATAAGAGCTCACATAAGGTCCTCACAGATGTTATCTCTCTCTCTGTCCCCCGGGTAGGATAGGACATAACCCGCATAACTAGGGTTGAGCGAAACGGGTCGATCATTTTCAAAAGTCGCCGACTTTTGGCTAAGTCGGCGTCTCATGAAACCCGATCCGACCCCTGTGCTTGTCGGCCATGCGGTACGCGACTTTCGCGCCAAAGTCGCGTTTCAATGACGCGAAAAGCGCCATTTCTCAGCCAATGAAGGTGAACGCAGAGTGTGGGCAGCGTGATGACATAGATCCTGGTCCCCACCATCTTAGAGAAGGGCATTGCAGTGATTGGCTTGCTGTCTGCGGCGTCACAGGGGCTATAAAGGGGCGTTCCCGCCGACCGCCATCTTACTGCTGCTGATCTGAGCTTAGGGACAGGTTGCTGCCGCTTCGTCAGAAGCAGGGAGAGCGTTAGGCAGGGTCCACTAACCACCAAACCGCTTGTGCTGCAGCGATTTCCACTGTCCAACACCACCTTCGGTGTGCAGGGACTGTGGAAGCTATTTTTTTTTTTTTTTCCCCTCAGCGCTGTAGCTCATTGGGCTGCCCTAGAAGGCTCCGTGATAGCTGTATTGCTGTGTGTACGCCACTGTGGAAACCAACTGCTTTTTTCAAAGCACATATCCTCTTGTTCCTTCCTTTCTGCACAGCTATCTTTTTTGTTTGTCCACACTTTTTATTTAATTTGTGCATCAGTCCACTCCTATTGCTGCCTGCCATACCTGGCTTACATTACTGCAGGGAGATAGTAATTGTAGGACAGTTTTTTTTTTTGTTTTGTTTTTTTTTGTGGGAGATTAAGATTGGCATTTCTGCTACAGTGCCATCCCTGTGTGTGCCATCTCTCACTGAGTGGGCCATAGAAAGCCTATTTATTTTTTCCGTGATTTGTGTTCTAAAATCTACCTCAACACAAAAACACTACATCAATCAGTGGGAGAAAAATATTGGCCTCAGTCAGGGCTTGTGTGCCACTGCTGTGTGTGCTATCTCTCATTCAGTGGGCTATAGCAAGCCTATTTTTTTTTTTTTTTTTTTTTTTAATATTATTTGGTTTCTAAAGTCTCCCTGAAAAAAAAAAAAAAACCTAAAAAAACAGTGGGAGAGTAATATTGCCCTTTCAGCTTGTGTGCCAGTCTTGACTCCTGGGTGTGCCACCTCTCTCCCTTTCATTCAGTGGGCCATAGAAAGCCTATTTATTTTTTTTTTTAAATATTATTGGGTTTCTAAAGTCTCCCTTAAAAAACAAAAAATACATAAAAAAACAGTGGGAGAGTAATATTGCCCTTTCAGCTTGTGTGCCAGTCTTGACTCCTGGGTGTGCCACCTCTCTCCCTCTCATTCAGTGGGCCATAGAAAGCCTATTTATTTTTTCCGTGATTTGTGTTCTAAATTCTACCTCAACACAAAAACACTACATCAATCAGTGGGAGAAAAATATTGGCCTCAGTCAGGGCTTGTGTGCCACTGCTGTGTGTGCTATCTCTCATTCAGTGGGCTATAGCAAGCCTATTTTTTTTTTTTTTTTTTTAATATTATTTGGTTTCTAAAGTCTCCCTGAAAAAAAAAAAAAAAACCCTAAAAAAACAGTGGGAGAGTAATATTGCCCTTTCAGCTTGTGTGCCAGTCTTGACTCCTGGGTGTGCCACCTCTCTCCCTCTCATTCAGTGGGCCATAGAAAGCCTATTTATTTTTAAAAAAAATATTATTGGGTTTCTAAAGTCTCCCTTAAAAAACAAAAAATACATAAAAAAACAGTGGGAGAGTAATATTGCCCTTTCAGCTTGTGTGCCAGTCTTGACTCCTGGGTGTGCCACCTCTCTCCCTCTCATTCAGTGGGCCATAGAAAGCCTATTTATTTTTTCCGTGATTTGTGTTCTAAATTCTACCTCAACACAAAAACACTACATCAATCAGTGGGAGAAAAATATTGGCCTCAGTCAGGGCTTGTGTGCCACTGCTGTGTGTGCTATCTCTCATTCAGTGGGCTATAGCAAGCCTATATATATTTTTTTTTTTTAATATTATTTGGTTTCTAAAGTCTCCCTGAAAAAAAAAAAAAAAACCTAAAAAAACAGTGGGAGAGTAATATTGCCCTTTCAGCTTGTGTGCCAGTCTTGACTCCTGGGTGTGCCACCTCTCTCCCTCTCATTCAGTGGGCCATAGAAAGCCTATTTATTTTTTTTTTAAATATTATTGGGTTTCTAAAGTCTCCCTTAAAAAACAAAAAATACATAAAAAACAGTGGGAGAGTAATATTGCCCTTTCAGCTTGTGTGCCAGTCTTGACTCCTGGGTGTGCCACCTCTCTCCCTCTCATTCAGTGGGCCATAGAAAGCCTATTTATTTTTTTTTAAAAAATATTATTGGGTTTCTAAAGTCTCCCTTAAAAAACAAAAAATACATAAAAAAAACAGTGGGAGAGTAATATTGCCCTTTCAGCTTGTGTGCCAGTCTTGACTCCTGGGTGTGCCACCTCTCTCCCTCTCATTCAGTGGGCCATAGAAAGCCTATTTATTTTTTCCGTGATTTGTGTTCTAAATTCTACCTCAACACAAAAACACTACATCAATCAGTGGGAGAAAAATATTGGCCTCAGTCAGGGCTTGTGTGCCACTGCTGTGTGTGCTATCTCTCATTCAGTGGGCTATAGCAAGCCTATTTTTTTTTTTTTTTTTTTTAATATTATTTGGTTTCTAAAGTCTCCCTGAAAAAAAAAAAAAAAACTAAAAAAACAGTGGGAGAGTAATATTGCCCTTTCAGCTTGTGTGCCAGTCTTGACTCCTGGGTGTGCCACCTCTCTCCCTCTCATTCAGTGGGCCATAGAAAGCCTATTTATTTTTTTTTTAAATATTATTGGGTTTCTAAAGTCTCCCTTAAAAAACAAAAAATACATAAAAAAACAGTGGGAGAGTAATATTGCCCTTTCAGCTTGTGTGCCAGTCTTGACTCCTGGGTGTGCCACCTCTCTCCCTTTCATTCAGTGGGCCATAGAAAGCCTATTTATTTATTTTTTTTAATATTATTGGGTTTCTAAAGTCTCCCTTAAAAAACAAAAAATACATAAAAAAACAGTGGGAGAGTAATATTGCCCTTTCAGCTTGTGTGCCAGTCTTGACTCCTGGGTGTGCCACCTCTCTCCCTTTCATTCAGTGGGCCATAGAAAGCCTATTTATTTTTTTTTTTAAATATTATTGGGTTTCTAAAGTCTCCCTGAAAAAAAAAAAAACATAAAAAAACAGTGGGAGAGTAATATTGCCCTTTCAGCTTGTGTGCCAGTCTTGACTCCTGGGTGTGCCACCTCTCTCTCTCTAATTGTGGGCCATAGAAAGCCTTTTTTTTTTTTTTTTTTTTAATATTATTTGGTTTCTAAAGTCTCCCTGAAAAAAAAAAAAACATAAATTAGGTGGGAGATTAATATTGACATTAGTGCTTGAGTGACAGTCCTGCGTGTGTGTCATCTCTGTGATTTTGTGCCACAGAAAACAGAGTGTGTAACATTGTGCCTGATTTTCCTTGTGGTCTCACCAACCTGTTAAGGGATATTGAAATCATACTGAAGTTATAGCTCACCGTGTAAGTTGTTTGACAGCAACAAATAAAGTTACTTTGGTTAAGATTTTAAAACAATGAGGAAGTCTGGTGCAAGAGGTCGTCGTGGGCGTTCATTGTCAGCTGGTAATGATGGTAGTGGTAGTGGAGCATCAGGTGGTCGTGGGGATAAAAATATTCCACCTAAGTCTGGAGCTGTGGAGCCAGTTTCGTCGTCAGGCTACACAAGGCCTCGAACGCTCTCTTTTCTGGGAGTAGGAAAACCGCTTTTAAAGGCGGAGCAGCAACAGCAAGTTTTGGCTTACATTGCAGACTCAGCCTCTAGCTCTTTTGCCTCCTCTTCCGAAACTGGTAAATGTAAAAGCAGCGCGTCGCTTGTGGATGTTCACGGTCAGGGACAAGTCGCTTCCTTGTCCTCCTCAGCAAAAACTACAACAAGAGAGAAGGATGCAGCAGGCGACACAACGGGTCACTCCATGGAGCTCTTTACACATACCGTCCCTGGCTTAGAAAGTGAAACATTTAACAGGCCATGCCCATTACAAGTATATTCTGACATGGAGTGCACTGATGCACAGCCACAGCCAGAGTACTATGCTGCTCCTTTGACTCAGACCACCACATTGCCCTCTCAGGGTACAGATCCACAATCAGACCCTGATGAGACTATGTTGCCCCGCCACGAACGCTATACCACCGACCGACACAGTGACACAGACGAAGTTGCACACGAGCTCGAAGAGGAGGTAATAGATGACCCAGTTATTGACCCCGATTGGCAGCCATTGGGGGAACAGGGTGCAGGCGGCAGTAGTTCAGAAGCGGAGGTGGAGGAGGGGCCGCAGCAGGCATCAACATCGCAACAGGTTCCATCTGCCGGGCCCGTATCTGGCCCAAAACGCGTGTCAAAGCCAAAACCTGTTGGAGCACAGCGTTGCCATCCGGTTAAAGCTCAGTCTGCAATCCCTGAAAAGGGATCCGAGTCTAGGAAGAGTGCAGTCTGGCATTTTTTTAAACAACATCCAACTGATCAGCGCAAAGTCATCTGTCAAAAATGTTCAACTAGCTTAAGCAGAGGTCAGAATCTGAAAAGTCTAAATACTAGTTGCATGCATAGACACTTAACCACCATGCATTTTCAAGCCTGGACTAACTACCAAACGTCCCTCAAGGTTGTAGCACCCTCGGCCAATGAAGCTAGTCAGCAACGCAACATCCCTTCCGTCACTGTAAGGCCACCATTTTCCGCACCACCGGCAGTATCTGTGCAGGTTTCTTTGCCAGCCAAAAGCAGTCAGGGTCAGGGAATCACCAGTTTTGTAGGAGGAAATATTGCATCTAGGGCACCGGCGGAAACAATACCGTCTCCAACCGTCTCTCAGTCTGCCATGTACACCGGCACACCCGAAAGTTCCACGATCTCCAGCTCTCCAGTCCAGCTCACCCTACATGAGACTCTGGTTAGAAAAAGGAAGTACTTATCCTCGCATCCGCGTACACAGGGTTTTAACGCCCACATAGCTAGACTAATCTCGTTAGAGATGATGCCCTACCGGTTAGTTGAAAGCGAAGCTTTCAAAGCCCTGATGGAGTACGCTGAACCACGATACGAGCTACCCAGTCGACACTTTTTTTCCAGAAAAGCCATCCCAGCCCTGCACCAGCATGTTAAACAGCGCATCGTCCATGCACTCAGGCAATCTGTGAGTACAAAGGTGCACCTGACTACAGATGCATGGACCAGTAGGCATGGCCAGGGACGTTATGTGTCCATCACGGCACACTGGGTGAATGTGGTGGATGCAGGGTCCACAGGCGACATCAATTTAGGGACAGTTGTGCCTAGCCCACGGTCTAGGAAACAGTTGGCTGTAGGCGTTCGCACCCCCTCCTCCTCCTCCTCCTCGTCCTCCTGCAGAAGCTACAGCTCTTCCACAGAACGCAGTCTGCCAACCACTCCATCGGCAGATGACACTGTTGCACACCAGTTGTCCCATTATGGGCCAGCTACTGCCAAGCGTCAGCAGGCTGTATTGGCTATGAAGTGCTTGGGCGACAACAGACACACCGCGGAAGTTCTGTCCGAGTTCTTGCAACAAGAAACACAGTCGTGGCTGGGCACAGTAGATCTTGAGGCAGGCAAGGTAGTGAGTGATAACGGAAGGAATTTCATGGCTGCCATCTCCCTTTCCCAACTGAAACACATTCCTTGCCTGGCTCACACCTTAAACCTGGTGGTGCAGTGCTTATTGAAAACTTATCCTGGGTTCTCCGACCTGCTCCTCAAAGTGCGTGCACTTTGCTCACATATCCGACGTTCGCCTGTACACGCCAGCCGTATGCAGACCTATCAGCGGTCTTTGAACCTTCCCCAGCATCGCCTAATCATAGACGTTGCAACAAGGTGGAACTCAACACTGCACATGCTTCAGAGACTGTGCGAACAGAGGCGTGCTGTTATTTATTTGTGGGAGGATACACGGGCAGGCAGTAGGATGGCAGACATGGAGTTGTCAGGTGTGCAGTGGTCGAAGATACAAGACATGTGTCAAGTCCTTCAGTGTTTTGAGGAATGCACACGGCTGGTTAGTGCAGACAACGCCGTAATAAGCATGAGCATCCCCCTAATGCGTCTGCTGATGCAAAGTTTGACGCACATAAAGGAGCAGGCGTCTGCACCAGAGGAAGAGGAAAGCCTTGATGACAGTCAGCCATTGTCTGGTCAGGGCAGTGTACAGGACGAGGTAGCGGGCGAAGAGGAGGTGGAGGACGAGGAGGATGATGGGGATGAGTATATTTTTAATGCCGAACCTTTCCCGGGGGCACAGGAAATTGGTTGCGTGTCACGGCCGGGTTCTGGTTTTTTGAGGGACACAAGTGACGTAGATTTGCCTGCAACTGCCCCTCAACCAATCACAACCGGAGATTTGACAACTGGAACTTTGGCCCACATGGCGGATTATGCCTTACGTATCCTAAAAAGGGACACACGCATTACGAAAATGATGAACGATGACGATTACTGGTTGGCCTGCCTCCTTGATCCACGCTATAAAGGCAAATTGCAAAATATTATGCCACATGAGAACTTGGAACTAATATTAGCAACCAAACAATCAACTCTTGTTGACCGTTTGCTTCAGGCATTCCCAGCACACAGCGCACGTGATCGTTCTCACACGAGCTCCAGGGGGCAGCAGACTAGGAGTGTTAGGGGTGCACACATCAGAAGTGGCGTTGGACAGAGGGGTTTTCTGACCAGGTTGTGGAGTGATTTTGCTATGACCGCAGACAGGACAGGTACTGCTGCATCAATTGAAAGTGACAGGAGACAACATTTGTCCAGTATGGTTACTAACTATTTTTCATCCCTTATCGATGTTCTTCCTCAACCGTCATTCCCATTTGATTACTGGGCCTCCAAATTAGACACCTGGCCAGAATTGGCAGAATATGCATTGCAGGAGCTTGCTTGCCCGGCAGCAAGTGTCCTATCAGAAAGAGTATTCAGTGCTGCAGGTTCAATATTAACCGAAAAAAGGACTCGTCTGGCTACCCAAAATGTTGACGATCTAACATTCATTAAAATGAACCACAACTGGATTTCGAAATCTTTTGCCCCACCTTGCCCGGCCGACACCTAGCTTTCCTATGAAAAGCTCTTGCCTGTGAATTACTTTTCTAATGTCTAATTTGCTGCAGCTGATTGTACAGCATACGACATGTTTACACCTCCCTAAATGGCAAAACTCCCCACACGGGGCCGTGGTATCGCGACTTGGCGCAAGCACCCGTGAGACTGCTGTTTGTCTGAAGAGGTGGGTGTGCTCGCTTTTGGTTGACGGCATTGCTACTGGGTCCCTCATAGTACAATGTAGTGTCTCTGGCGGTGGTGGTGCGCACCCAACGTCAGACACACCGTTGTAACATGAGGGGCCCTGGGGCGGTCCCGCCGGCCTCAAGAGAGTTCCCCCCTACCCCAGCTCAAAATGTGCTCTACCACGTCCAAAATTATGTCGCACAGCTCCACCAATCTTTAGTCTATTCGCTGACATCATTCAATGTCTGGCACTGACAATACAAATTTGTAGACATCTATGATGCAACTTAAAGTAGTCTGTGTCTGTGTCCTATATTGGCACCATTAAATAGTTACTGCCAAATTACTATGTCAGAAACTCAGTAGATGAGCCCACCCCTGTACCTAAGTATGCCACCTTTTTTTTTGTTTTGGTTGTTTTGCGAGACATTAACATCTATTTATATTTTGGGAGTACTGGGACAGACACTCCTTGCACTACTCCTCCACTCACCACCAAGCTGCCTGTGTATCCATGTAACCGCTGTAAAGCTGCCATGAGCCTATTGTTTGTTATTTTAGGCCTTTGATAGCCTGTCTGCGGTCCCTACTTTAAATACTCCTCCACTCACCACCAAGCTGCCTGCCCGTGTATCCATGTAACCGCTGTAAAACTGCCATAAGCCTATTGTTTGTTATTTTAGGCCTTTGAAGCCTGTCTGCGGTCCCTCCTTCCACTAGTCCTCCACTGACCAGACCACTGCTGCCCGTGTACCCCTGGAACCAATTATAAAGTGCCTACAGCCAGCCCATTTTCTTATGTTAGGCCTTTGATAGCCTGTCTGCGGTCCCTACTTTAAATACTCCTCCACTGACCACCAAGCTGCCTGCCCGTGTATCCATGTAACCGCTGTAAAACTGCCATGAGCCTATTGTTTGTTATTTTAGGCCTTTGAAGCCTGTCTGCGGTCCCTCCTTCCACTAGTCCTCCACTGACCAGACCACTGCTGCCCGTGTACCCCTGGAACCAATTATAAAGTGCCTACAGCCAGCCCATTTTCTTATGTTAGGCCTTTGAAGCCTGTCTGCGGTCCCTACTTTAAATACTCCTCCACTGACCACCAAGCTGCCTGCCCGTGTATCCATGTAACCGCTGTAAAACTGCCATGAGCCTATTGTTTGTTATTTTAGGCCTTTGAAGCCTGTCTGCGGTCCCTCCTTCCACTAGTCCTCCACTGACCAGACCACTGCTGCCCGTGTACCCCTGGAACCAATTATAAAGTGCCTACAGCCAGCCCATTTTCTTATGTTAGGCCTTTGAAGCCTGTCTGCGGTCCCTACTTTAAATACTCCTCCACTCACCACCACCAAGCTGCCTGCCCGTGTATCCATGTAACCGCTGTAAAACTGCCATGAGCCTATTGTTTGTTATGTTAGGCCTTTGATAGCCTGTCTGCGGTCCCTACTTTAAATACTCCTCCACTCACCACCAAGCTGCCTGCCCGTGTATCCATGTAACCGCTGTAAAACTGCCATGAGCCTATTGTTTGTTATTTTAGGCCTTTGATAGCCTGTCTGCGGTCCCTACTTTAAGTACTCCTCCACTGACCAGACCACTGCTGCCCGTGTACCCCTGGAACCAATTATAAAGTGCCTACAGCCAGCCCATTTTCTTATGTTAGGCCTTTGAAGCCTGTCTGCGGTCCCTACTTTAAATACTCCTCCACTGACCACCAAGCTGCCTGCCCGTGTATCCATGTAACCGCTGTAAAACTGCCATGAGCCTATTGTTTGTTATGTTAGGCCTTTGATAGCCTGTCTGCGGTCCCTACTTTAAATACTCCTCCACTCACCACCAAGCTGCCTGCCCGTGTATCCATGTAACCGCTGTAAAACTGCCATGAGCCTATTGTTTGTTATGTTAGGCCTTTGATAGCCTGTCTGCGGTCCCTACTTTAAATACTCCTCCACTCACCACCAAGCTGCCTGCCCGTGTATCCATGTAACCGCTGTAAAACTGCCATAAGCCTATTGTTTGTTATTTTAGGCCTTTGAAGCCTGTCTGCGGTCCCTCCTTCCACTAGTCCTCCACTGACCAGACCACTGCTGCCCGTGTACCCCTGGAACCAATTATAAAGTGCCTACAGCCAGCCCATTTTCTTATGTTAGGCCTTTGATAGCCTGTCTGCGGTCCCTACTTTAAATACTCCTCCACTGACCACCAAGCTGCCTGCCCGTGTATCCATGTAACCGCTGTAAAACTGCCATGAGCCTATTGTTTGTTATTTTAGGCCTTTGAAGCCTGTCTGCGGTCCCTCCTTCCACTAGTCCTCCACTGACCAGACCACTGCTGCCCGTGTACCCCTGGAACCAATTATAAAGTGCCTACAGCCAGCCCATTTTCTTATGTTAGGCCTTTGAAGCCTGTCTGCGGTCCCTACTTTAAATACTCCTCCACTCACCACCACCAAGCTGCCTGCCCGTGTATCCATGTAACCGCTGTAAAACTGCCATGAGCCTATTGTTTGTTATTTTAGGCCTTTGATAGCCTGTCTGCAGCCCCTACTTGCAATACTCCTCCACTGACCACACCAATGCTGCCCGTGTACCCCTGGAACCTATTTAAAAGTTCATAGAGCCTAGTTATATATTTTATTTACTATTAATAAGGCCATGATGGACTACGCTGTACCACGCTACAAGCTAACCAGTCGACACTAGGGTTGAGCGAAACGGGTCGATCATTTTCAAAAGTCGCCGACTTTTGGCTAAGTCGGCGTCTCATGAAACCCGATCCGACCCCTGTGCTTGTCGGCCATGCGGTACGCGACTTTCGCGCCAAAGTCGCGTTTCAATGACGCGAAAAGCGCCATTTCTCAGCCAATGAAGGTGAACGCAGAGTGTGGGCAGCGTGATGACATAGATCCTGGTCCCCACCATCTTAGAGAAGGGCATTGCAGTGATTGGCTTGCTGTCTGCGGCGTCACAGGGGCTATAAAGGGGCGTTCCCGCCGACCGCCATCTTACTGCTGCTGATCTGAGCTTAGGGACAGGTTGCTGCCGCTTCATCAGAAGCAGGGAGAGCGTTAGGCAGGGTCCACTAACCACCAAACCGCTTGTGCTGCAGCGATTTCCACTGTCCAACACCACCTTCGGTGTGCAGGAACAGTGGAAGCTATTTTTTTTTTTTTTTCCCCTCAGCGCTGTAGCTCATTGGGCTGCCCTAGAAGGCTCCGTGATAGCTGTATTGCTGTGTGTACGCCACTGTGGAAACCAACTGCTTTTTTCAAAGCACATATCCTCTTGTTCCTTCCTTTCTGCACAGCTATCTTTTTTGTTTGTCCACACTTTTTATTTAATTTGTGCATCAGTCCACTCCTATTGCTGCCTGCCATACCTGGCTTACATTACTGCAGGGAGATAGTAATTGTAGGACAGTTTTTTTTTTTTTTTTGATTTTTTTTTGGGGGAGATTAAGATTGGCATTTCTGCTACAGTGCCATCCCTGTGTGTGCCATCTCTCACTGAGTGGGCCATAGAAAGCCTATTTATTTTTTCCGTGATTTGTGTTCTAAAATCTACCTCAACACAGAAACACTACATCAATCAGTGGGAGAAAAATATTGGCCTCAGTCAGGGCTTGTGTGCCACTGCTGTGTGTGCGCTATCTCTCATTCAGTGGGCTATAGCAAGCCTATATTTTTTTTTTTTTTTTTTTTTTTAATATTATTTGGTTTCAAAAGTCTCCCTGAAAAAAAAAAAAAACCTAAAAAAACAGTGGGAGAGTAATATTGCCCTTTCAGCTTGTGTGCCAGTCTTGACTCCTGGGTGTGCCACCTCTCTCCCTCTCATTCAGTGGGCCATAGAAAGCCTATTTATTTTTTTTTTAAAATATTATTGGGTTTCTAAAGTCTCCCTGAAAAAAACAAAAAATACATAAAAAAACAGTGGGAGAGTAATATTGCCCTTTCAGCTTGTGTGCCAGTCTTGACTCCTGGGTGTGCCACCTCTCTCCCTCTCATTCAGTGGGCCATAGAAAGCCTTTTTTTTTTTTGGTTTTTTTAATATTATTTGGTTTCTAAAGTCTCCCTGAAAAAAACAAAAAAAAACATAAAAAACAGTGGGAGAGTAATATTGCCCTTTCAGCTTGTGCGCCAGTCTTGACTCCTGGTTGTGCCACCTCTCTCTCTCTAATTGTGGGCCATAGAAAGCCTTTTTTTTTTTTGGTTTTTTTAATATTATTTGGTTTCTAAAGTCTCCCTGAAAAAAACAAAAAATACATAAAAAAACAGTGGGAGAGTAATATTGCCCTTTCAGCTTGTGTGCCAGTCTTGACTCCTGGGTGTGCCACCTCTCTCCCTCTCATTCAGTGGGCCATAGAAAGCCTATTTATTTTTTTTTTAAAATATTATTGGGTTTCTAAAGTCTCCCTGAAAAAACAAAAAATACATAAAAAAACAGTGGGAGAGTAATATTGCCCTTTCAGCTTGTGTGCCAGTCTTGACTCCTGGGTGTGCCACCTCTCTCCCTTTCATTCAGTGGGCCATAGAAAGCCTATTTTTTTTTTTTTTAATATTATTTGGTTTCTAATTCTCCCTGAAAAAAAAAAAAAAACCTAAAAAAACAGTGGGAGAGTAATATTGCCCTTTCAGCTTGTGTGCCAGTCTTGACTCCTGGGTGTGCCACCTCTCTCCCTCTCATTCAGTGGGCCATAGAAAGCCTATTTATTTTTTTTTTTAAATATTATTGGGTTTCTAAAGTCTCCCTGAAAAAACAAAAAATACATAAAAAAACAGTGGGAGAGTAATATTGCCCTTTCAGCTTGTGTGCCAGTCTTGACTCCTGGGTGTGCCACCTCTCTCCCTCTCATTCAGTGGGCCATAGAAAGCCTTTTTTTTTTTTGGTTTTTTTAATATTATTTGGTTTCTAAAGTCTCCCTGAAAAAAACAAAAAAAACATAAAAAACAGTGGGAGAGTAATATTGCCCTTTCAGCTTGTGCGCCAGTCTTGACTCCTGGTTGTGCCACCTCTCTCTCTCTAATTGTGGGCCATAGAAAGCCTTTTTTTTTTTTTTTTTTAATATTATTTGGTTTCTAAAGTCTCCCTGAGAAAAAAAAATAAATAAATTAGGTGGGAGATTAATATTGACATTAGTGCTTGAGTGACAGTCCTGCGTGTGTGTCATCTCTGTGATTTTGTGCCACAGAAAACAGAGTGTGTAACATTGTGCCTGATTTTCCTTGTGGTCTCACCAACCTGTTAAGGGATATTGAAATCATACTGAAGTTATAGCTCACCGTGTAAGTTGTTTGATAGCAACAAATAAAGTTACTTTGGTTAAGATTTTAAAACAATGAGGAAGTCTGGTGCAAGAGGTCGTCGTGGGCGTTCATTGTCAGCTGGTAATGATGGTAGTGGTAGTGGAGCATCAGGTGGTCGTGGGGATAAAAATATTCCACCTAAGTCTGGAGCTGTGGAGCCAGTTTCGTCGTCAGGCTACACAAGGCCTCGAACGCTCTCTTTTCTGGGAGTAGGAAAACCGCTTTTAAAGGCGGAGCAGCAACAGCAAGTTTTGGCTTACATTGCAGACTCAGCCTCTAGCTCTTTTGCCTCCTCTTCCGAAACTGGTAAATGTAAAAGCAGCGCGTCGCTTGTGGATGTTCACGGTCAGGGACAAGTCGCTTCCTTGTCCTCCTCAGCAAAAACTACAACAAGAGAGAAGGATGCAGCAGGCGACACAACGGGTCACTCCATGGAGCTCTTTACACATACCGTCCCTGGCTTAGAAAGTGAAACATTTAACAGGCCATGCCCATTACAAGTATATTCTGACATGGAGTGCACTGATGCACAGCCACAGCCAGAGTACTATGCTGCTCCTTTGACTCAGACCACCACATTGCCCTCTCAGGGTACAGATCCACAATCAGACCCTGATGAGACTATGTTGCCCCGCCACGAACGCTATACCACCGACCGACACAGTGACACAGACGAAGTTGCACACGAGCTCGAAGAGGAGGTAATAGATGACCCAGTTATTGACCCCGATTGGCAGCCATTGGGGGAACAGGGTGCAGGCGGCAGTAGTTCAGAAGCGGAGGTGGAGGAGGGGCCGCAGCAGGCATCAACATCGCAACAGGTTCCATCTGCCGGGCCCGTATCTGGACCAAAACGCGTGTCAAAGCCAAAACCTGTTGGAGCACAGCGTTGCCATCCGGTTAAAGCTCAGTCTGCAATCCCTGAAAAGGGATCAGAGTCTAGGAAGAGTGCAGTCTGGCATTTTTTTAAACAACATCCAACTGATCAGCGCAAAGTCATCTGTCAAAAATGTTCAACTAGCTTAAGCAGAGGTCAGAATCTGAAAAGTCTAAATACTAGTTGCATGCATAGACACTTAACCACCATGCATTCTCAAGCCTGGACTAACTACCAAACGTCCCTCAAGGTTGTAGCACCCTCGGCCAATGAAGCTAGTCAGCAACGCAACATCCCTTCCGTCACTGTAAGGCCACCATTTTCCGCACCACCGGCAGTATCTGTGCAGGTTTCTTTGCCAGCCAAAAGCAGTCAGGGTCAGGGAATCACCAGTTTTGTAGGAGGAAATATTGCATGTAGGGCACCGGCGGAAACAATACCGTCTCCAACCGTCTCTCAGTCTGCCATGTCCACCGGCACACCCGAAAGTTCCACGATCTACAGCTCTCCAGTCCAGCTCACCCTACATGAGACTCTGGTTAGAAAAAGGAAGTACTTATCCTCGCATCCGCGTACACAGGGTTTTAACGCCCACATAGCTAGACTAATCTCGTTAGAGATGATGCCCTACCGGTTAGTTGAAAGCGAAGCTTTCAAAGCCCTGATGGAGTACGCTGAACCACGATACGAGCTACCCAGTCGACACTTTTTTTCCAGAAAAGCCATCCCAGCCCTGCACCAGCATGTTAAACAGCGCATCGTCCATGCACTCAGGCAATCTGTGAGTACAAAGGTGCACCTGACTACAGATGCATGGACCAGTAGGCATGGCCAGGGACGTTATGTGTCCATCACGGCACACTGGGTGAATGTGGTGGATGCAGGGTCCACAGGCGACATCAATTTAGGGACAGTTGTGCCTAGCCCACGGTCTAGGAAACAGTTGGCTGTAGGCGTTCGCACCCCCTCCTCCTCCTCCTCGTCCTCCTGCAGAAGCTACAGCTCTTCCACAGAACGCAGTCGGCCAACCACTCCATCGGCAGATGACACTGTTGCACACCAGTTGTCCCATTATGGGCCAGCTACTGCCAAGCGTCAGCAGGCTGTATTGGCTATGAAGTGTTTGGGCGACAACAGACACACCGCGGAAGTTCTGTCCGAGTTCTTGCAACAAGAAACGCAGTCGTGGCTGGGCACAGTAGATCTTGAGGCAGGCAAGGTAGTGAGTGATAACGGAAGGAATTTCATGGCTGCCATCTCCCTTTCCCAACTGAAACACATTCCTTGCCTGGCTCACACCTTAAACCTGGTGGTGCAGTGCTTATTGAAAACTTATCCTGGGTTCTCCGACCTGCTCCTCAAAGTGCGTGCACTTTGCTCACATATCCGACGTTCGCCTGTACACGCCAGCCGTATGCAGACCTATCAGCGGTCTTTGAACCTTCCCCAGCATCGCCTAATCATAGACGTTGCAACAAGGTGGAACTCAACACTGCACATGCTTCAGAGACTGTGCGAACAGAGGCGTGCTGTTATTTATTTGTGGGAGGATACACGGGCAGGCAGTAGGATGGCAGACATGGAGTTGTCAGGTGTGCAGTGGTCGAAGATACAAGACATGTGTCAAGTCCTTCAGTGTTTTGAGGAATGCACACGGCTGGTTAGTGCAGACAACGCCGTAATAAGCATGAGCATCCCCCTAATGCGTCTGCTGATGCAAAGTTTGACGCACATAAAGGAGCAGGCGTCTGCACCAGAGGAAGAGGGAAGCCTTGATGACAGTCAGCCATTGTCTGGTCAGGGCAGTGTACAGGACGAGGTAGCGGGCGAAGAGGAGGTGGAGGACGAGGAGGATGATGGGGATGAGTATATTTTTAATGCGGAAACTTTCACGGGGGCACAGGAAATTGGTTGCGTGTCACGGCCGGGTTCTGGTTTTTTGAGGGACACAAGTGACGTAGATTTGCCTGCAACTGCCCCTCAACCAATCACAACCGGAGATTTGACAAGTGGAACTTTGGCCCACATGGCGGATTATGCCTTACGTATCCTACAAAGGGACACACGCATTACGAAAATGATGAACGATGACGATTACTGGTTGGCCTGCCTCCTTGATCCACGCTATAAAGGCAAATTGCAAAATATTATGCCACATGAGAACTTGGAACTAATATTAGCAACCAAACAATCAACTCTTGTTGACCGTTTGCTTCAGGCATTCCCAGCACACAGCGCACGTGATCGTTCTCACACGAGCTCCAGGGGGCAGCAGACTAGGAGTGTTAGGGGTGCACACATCAGAAGTGGCGTTGGACAGAGGGGTTTTCTGACCAGGTTGTGGAGTGATTTTGCTATGACCGCAGACAGGACAGGTACTGCTGCATCAATTGAAAGTGACAGGAGACAACATTTGTCCAGTATGGTTACTAACTATTTTTCATCCCTTATCGATGTTCTCCCTCAACCGTCATTCCCATTTGATTACTGGGCCTCCAAATTAGACACCTGGCCAGAATTGGCAGAATATGCATTGCAGGAGCTTGCTTGCCCGGCAGCAAGTGTCCTATCAGAAAGAGTATTCAGTGCTGCAGGGTCAATATTAACCGAAAAAAGGACTCGTCTGGCTACCCAAAATGTTGACGATCTAACATTCATTAAAATGAACCACAACTGGATTTCAAAATCTTTTGCCCCACCTTGCCCGGCCGACACCTAGCTTTCCTATGAAAAGCTCTTGCCTGTGAATTACTTTTCTAATGTCTAATTTGCTGCTGCAGATTGTACAGCATACGACATGTTTACACCTCCCTAAATGGCCAAACTCCCCACACGGGGCCGTGGTATCGCGACTTGGCGCAAGCACCCGTGAGACTGCTGTTTGTCTGAAGAGGTGGGTGTGCTCGCTTTTGGTTGACGGCATTGCTACTGGGTCCCTCATAGTACAATGTAGTGTCTCTGGCGGTGGTGGTGCGCACCCAACGTCAGACACACCGTTGTAACATGAGTGGCCCTGGGGCGGTCCCGCCGGCCTCAAGAGAGTTCCCCCCTACCCCAGCTCAAACTGGGCTCTACTACGTGCAAAATTATGTCGCACAGCTCCACCAATCTTTAGTCTATTCGCTGACATCATTCAATGTCTGGCACTGACAATACAAATTTGTAGACATCTATGATGCAACTTAAAGTAGTCTGTGTCTGTGTCCTATATTGGCACCATTAAATAGTTACTGCCAAATTACTATGTCAGAAACACAGCAGATGAGCCCACCCCTGTACCTAAGTATGCCATCTTTTTTTTTGTTTTGGTTGTTTTGCGAGACATTAACATCTATTTATATTTTGGGAGTACTGGGACAGACACTCCTTGCACTACTCCTCCACTCAGCACCAAGCTGCCTGCCCGTGTATCCATGTAACCGCTGTAAAACTGCCATGAGCCTATTGTTTGTTATTTTAGGCCTTTGATAGCCTGTCTGCGGTCCCTACTCCTCCACTGACCACCAAGCTGCCTGCCCGTGTATCCATGTAACCGCTGTAAAACTGCCATGAGCCTATTGTTTGTTATTTTAGGCCTTCGAAGCCTGTCTGCGGTCCATACTTTAAATACTCCTCCACTCAGCACCAAGCTGCCTGCCCGTGTATCCATGCAACCGCTGTAAAACTGCCATGAGCCTATTGTTTGTTATGTTAGGCCTTTGATAGCCTGTCTGCGGTCCCTACTTTAAATACTCCTCCACTCACCACCACCAAGCTGCCTGCCCGTGTATCCATGTAACCGCTGTAAAACTGCCATGAGCCTATTGTTTGTTATGTTAGGCCTTTGAAGCCTTTCTGCGCTCCCTCCTTCCACTAGTCCTCCACTGACCAGACCACTGCTGCCCGTGTACCCCTGGAACCAATTTTAAAGTGCCTACAGCCAGCCCATTTTATTGTGTTAGGCCTTCGAAGCCTGTCTGCGGTCCCTCCTTCCACTAGGCCTCCACTGACCAGACCACTGCTGCCCGTGTACCCCTGGAACCAATTTTAAAGTGCCTACAGCCAGCCCATTTTATTGTGTTAGGCCTTCGAAGCCTGTCTGCGGTCCATACTTCCACTAGGCCTCCACTGACCAGACCACTGCTGCCCGTGTACCCCTGGAACCAATTTTAAAGTGCCTACAGCCAGCCCATTTTATTGTGTTAGGCCTTCGAAGCCTGTCTGCGGTCCATACTTCCACTAGTCCTCCACTGACCAGACCACTGCTGCCCGTGTACCCCTGGAACCAATTTTAAAGTGCCTACAGTCAGCCCATTTTATTGTGTTAGGCCTTCGAAGCCTGTCTGCGGTCCATACTTCCACTAGGCCTCCACTGACCAGACCACTGCTGCCCGTGTACCCCTGGAACCAATTTTAAAGTGCCTACAGCCAGCCCATTTTATTGTGTTAGGCCTTCGAAGCCTGTCTGCGGTCCATACTTTAAATACTCCTCCACTCAGCACCAAGCTGCCTGCCCGTGTATCCATGTAACCGCTGTAAAACTGCCATGAGCCTATTGTTTGTTATGTTAGGCCTTTGATAGCCTGTCTGCGGTCCCTACTTTAAATACTCCTCCACTCACCACCACCAAGCTGCCTGCCCGTGTATCCATGTAACCGCTGTGAAACTGCCATGAGCCTATTGTTTTTTTATGTTAGGCCTTTGATAGCCTGTCTGCGGTCCCTACTTTAAATACTCCTCCACTCACCACCACCAAGCTGCCTGCCCGTGTATCCATGTAACCGCTGTAAAACTGCCATGAGCCTATTGTTTGTTATGTTAGGCCTTTGAAGCCTTTCTGCGCTCCCTCCTTCCACTAGTCCTCCACTGACCAGACCACTGCTGCCCGTGTACCCCTGGAACCAATTTTAAAGTGCCTACAGCCAGCCCATTTTATTGTGTTAGGCCTTCGAAGCCTGTCTGCGGTCCATACTTCCACTAGTCCTCCACTGACCAGACCACTGCTGCCCGTGTACCCCTGGAACCAATTTTAAAGTGCCTACAGTCAGCCCATTTTATTGTGTTAGGCCTTCGAAGCCTGTCTGCGGTCCATACTTCCACTAGGCCTCCACTGACCAGACCACTGCTGCCCGTGTACCCCTGGAACCAATTTTAAAGTGCCTACAGCCAGCCCATTTTATTGTGTTAGGCCTTCGAAGCCTGTCTGCGGTCCATACTTTAAATACTCCTCCACTCACCACCAAGCTGCCTGCCCGTGTATCCATGTAACCGCTGTAAAACTGCCATGAGCCTATTGTTTGTTATGTTAGGCCTTTGATAGCCTGTCTGCGGTCCTTACTTTAAATACTCCTCCACTCACCACCTAGCTGCCTGTGTATCCATGTAACCGATGTAAAACTGCCATGACTGCCTACTGTTTGTTATTTTAGGCCTTTGATAGCCTGTCTGCGGCCCCTACTTGCAATACTCCTCCACTGACCACAATGCTGCCTGGAGTGCCTGCCTGTGTATCCATGTAACCGATGTAAAACTGCCATGACTGCCTACTGTTTGTTATTTTAGGCCTTTGATAGCCTGTCTGCGGTCCCTACTTTAAATACTCCTCCACTGACCACCAAGCTGCCTGCCCGTGTATCCATGTAACCGCTGTAAAACTGCCATGAGCCTATTGTTTGTTATTTTAGGCCTTTGATAGCCTGTCTGCGGCCCCTACTTGCAATACTCCTCCACTGACCACAATGCTGCCTGGAGTGCCTGCCTGTGTATCCATGTAACCGATGTAAAACTGCCATGACTGCCTACTGTTTGTTATTTTAGGCCTTTGATAGCCTGTCTGCAGCCCCTACTTGCAATACTCCTCCACTGACCACACCAATGCTGCCCGTGTACCCCTGGAACCTATTTAAAAGTTCATAGAGCCTAGTTATATATTTTATTTACTATTAATAAGGCCATGATGGACTACGCTGTACCACGCTACAAGCTAACCAGTCGACACTTCTTTTGCGAGAAAAGCCATCCCAACCCTCCACCAGCATGTAGAAGACCGCATTGTCCATGCACTCTGGCAATCTGTGAGTACAAAGGTGCACCTGACAACAGACGCATGGACCTGTAGGCATGGCCACGGAAGATTACGTGTCCATTACGGCGCAATGGGTTAATGTGGTGGATGCATGGTCCACAGGGGACAGCCTACTAAGTCTGTCTGCAGTCCCTAATTCAAATTGTCCTCCACTGTCTAAATCGGAACTTCCACCTTCTGGCTTTCGGCCTATAGTATCAGAAATTAAACTGCATTTGGCCTTCAACTTTGGTTAGGGCCTACTAACGGCTTCTGCCCCTCCCTGGTGTTGCCCTCAACTAAATAAAGCTGAGCTTCAACCTTCCGGCTCTCATTAAGTGGTTTTAAAAAAAAAAAAATTGGTGGTTAGGGCCTACTAACGGCTTCTGCCCCTCCCTGGTGTTGTCCTCAACTAAATAAAGCTGAGCTTCAACCTTCCGGCTCTCATTAAGTGGTTTTTAAAAAAAAATGGTGGTTAGGGCCTACTAACGGCTTCTGCCCCTCCCTGGTGTTGTCCTCAACTAAATAAAGCTGAGCTTCAACCTTCCGGCTCTCATTAAGTGGTTTTTAAAAAAAAATGGTGGTTAGGGCCTACTAACGGCTTCTGCCCCTCCCTGGTGTTGTCCTCAACTAAATAAAGCTGAGCTTCAACCTTCCGGCTCTCATTAAGTGGTTTTTAAAAAAAAATGGTGGTTAGGGCCTACTAACGGCTTCTGCCCCTCCCTGGTGTTGTCCTCAACTAAATAAAGCTGAGCTTCAACCTTCCGGCTCTCATTAAGTGGTTTTAAAAAAAAAAAAATTGGTGGTTAGGGCCTACTAACGGCTTCTGCCCCTCCCTGGTGTTGTCCTCAACTAAATAAAGCTGAGCTTCAACCTTCCGGCTCTCATTAAGTGGTTTTAAAAAAAAAAAAAATGGTGGTTAGGGCCTACTAACGGCTTCTGCCCCTCCCTGGTGTTGTCCTCAACTAAATAAAGCTGAGCTTCAACCTTCCGGCTCTCATTAAGTGGTTTTAAAAAAAAAAAAATTGGTGGTTAGGGCCTACTAACGGCTTCTGCCCCTCCCTGGTGTTGTCCTCAACTAAATAAAGCTGAGCTTCAACCTTCCGGCTCTCATTAAGTGGTTTTAAAAAAAAAAAAAATGGTGGTTAGGGCCTACTAACGGCTTCTGCCCCTCCCTGGTGTTGTCCTCAACTAAATAAAGCTGAGCTTCAACCTTCCGGCTCTCATTAAGTGGTTTTAAAAAAAAAAAAATTGGTGGTTAGGGCCTACTAACGGCTTCTGCCCCTCCCTGGTGTTGTCCTCAACTAAATAAAGCTGAGCTTCAACCTTCCGGCTCTCATTATGTGGTTTAAAAAAAAAAAATGGTGGTTAGGGCCTACTAACGGCTTCTGCCCCTCCCTGGTGTTGTCCTCAACTAAATAAAGCTGAGCTTCAACCTTCCGGCTCTCATTATGTGGTTTAAAAAAAAAAAATGGTGGTTAGGGCCTACTAACGGCTTCTGCCCCTCCCTGGTGTTGTCCTCAACTAAATAAAGCTGAGCTTCAACCTTCCGGCTCTCATTATGTGGTTTAAAAAAAAAAAATGGTGGTTAGGGCCTACTAACGGCTTCTGCCCCTCCCTGGTGTTGTCCTCAACTAAATAAAGCTGAGCTTCAACCTTCCGGCTCTCATTATGTGGTTTAAAAAAAAAAAATGGTGGTTAGGGCCTACTAACGGCTTCTGCCCCTCCCTGGTGTTGTCCTCAACTAAATAAAGCTGAGCTTCAACCTTCCGGCTCTCATTATGTGGTTTTAAAAAAAAAAAAAATGGTGGTTAGGGCCTACTAACGGCTTCTGCCCCTCCCTGGTGTTGTCCTCAACTAAATAAAGCTGAGCTTCAACCTTCCGGCTCTCATTATGTGTTTTTAAAAAAAAAATGGTGGTTAGGGCCTACTAACGGCTTCTGCCCCTCCCTGGTGTTGTCCTCAACTAAATAAAGCTGAGCTTCAACCTTCCGGCTCTCATTAAGTGGTTTTAAAAAAAAAAAAAATGGTGGTTAGGGCCTACTAACGGCTTCTGCCCCTCCCTGGTGTTGCCCTCAACTAAATAAAGCTGAGCTTCAACCTTCTGCTCCAAATTACCATTTTAAAAAATGCAATAGGCTTTTCCGGCCTACTAAAGGTGTCTGCCCCTCCCTGGTGTTGTCCTCAACTGAACAAAGCTGAGCTTCCACATTCTGGCTTTCGCCCTATACTATCAGATATTAAACTGCATTTGGCCTACTAGTGTGGTTAGGCCCTTGAAACAGTGTCTGCTGCTCTTGGGTTTGCTACTCCACTGAACAAAGCAATGCCGCCTGTTTAGTCCTGTTACCAATTTTGAACTGCATGTAGCCTACTTTATTCTTTGGCCCTATATCTGTTTCCTCCTCATCCTGCCCATTGCCCAGCCACTGCTAAATGAGTCTGCTGGTACATTGACCTAGACCACTACATTCCCCTTGTACTCTACACAGCCAGAATCTGTCCCTGCTGAAAGTAAGGTTCCCCTTCCCGCATGTTATACCACCTTACACAGGGACAAAGAGGAAGGTGCAGATGAAAGTGCAGGTTCCTTCATCAGGTGGGGGGGCATACTCGTTGGCGACGTCACTGGCACAGGGCCCCTCAGAGTACGCAAAAGTGTCGCTGCTGGTGGGAGGCGCCCCCGCCATGCAAACACACCGCCGTACTTTGAGGGGCCCTGTGCCAGTGGCAATGCGAACGAGTGGGCCCCCCCCTGCTTGCTCAGGATCACAGCACTTGCAACTTTTAAATACTTACCTTTCCCTGCAACACCGCCGTGACGTAGTCCGCATTTCCTGGGCCCACGAAAAACTTGAGCCAGCCCTACTCCCCCCACAACTTTCCCCCAATTCCCTATGCCCAACTATTATTATACAGTTAATTAAGATTGGCAAGCTTCAGAAACAAGAATGGATGTTTTTGGCATTAAAATGGGCACTGTAGGTGTTTTCCTGGCCTCCACTCACTGCCGACTATGCTTCCCCATTGACTTGCATTGGGTTTCGTGTTTCGGTCGATCCCCGACTTTTAGCGATAATCGGCCGACTGCACTCGACTCGACTCTGGACAAAATCGGGTTTCCCAAAACCCTACTCGATCTTAAAAAAATGAAAGTCGCTCAACCCTAGTCGACACTTCTTTTGCGAGAAAAGCCATCCCAACCCTCCACCAGCATGTAGAAGACCGCATTGTCCATGCACTCTGGCAATCTGTGAGTACAAAGGTGCACCTGACAACAGACGCATGGACATGTAGGCATGGCCACGGAAGATTACGTGTCCATTACGGCGCAATGGGTTAATGTGGTGGATGCATGGTCCACAGGGGACAGCCTACTAAGTCTGTCTGCAGTCCCTAATTCAAATTGTCCTCCACTGTCTAAATCGGAGCTTCCACCTTCTGGCTTTCGGCCTATAGTATCAGAAATTAAACTGCATTTGGCCTTCAACTTTGGTTAGGGCCTACTAACGGCTTCTGCCCCTCCCTGGTGTTGCCCTCAACTAAATAAAGCTGAGCTTCAACCTTCTGCTCCAAATTACCATTTTGAAAAATGCAATAGGCTTTTCCGGCCTACTAAAGGTGTCTGTCTGTGTGCCCCTGCCTGGTGTTGTCCTCAACTAAATAAAGCTGAGCTTCAACCTTCCGGCTCTCATTAAGTGGTTTTAAAAAAAAAAATGGTGGTTAGGGCCTACTAACGGCTTCTGCCCCTCCCTGGTGTTGTCCTCAACTAAATAAAGCTGAGCTTCAACCTTCCGGCTCTCATTAAGTGGTTTTAAAAAAAAAAATGGTGGTTAGGGCCTACTAACGGCTTCTGCCCCTCCCTGGTGTTGTCCTCAACTAAATAAAGCTGAGCTTCAACCTTCCGGCTCTCATTAAGTGGTTTTAAAAAAAAAAAATGGTGGTTAGGGCCTACTAACGGCTTCTGCCCCTCCCTGGTGTTGCCCTCAACTAAATAAAGCTGAGCTTCAACCTTCTGCTCCAAATTACCATTTTGAAAAATGCAATAGGCTTTTCCGGCCTACTAAAGGTGTCTGTCTGTGTGCCCCTGCCTGGTGTTGTCCTCAACTAAATAAAGCTGAGCTTCAACCTTCTGCTCCAAATTACCATTTTGAAAAATGCAATAGGCTTTTCCGGCCTACTAAAGGTGTCTGTCTGTGTGCCCCTGCCTGGTGTTGCCCTCAACTAAATAAAGCTGAGCTTCAACCTTCTGCTCCAAATTACCATTTTGAAAAATGCAATAGGCTTTTCCGGCCTACTAAAGGTGTCTGTCTGTGTGCCCCTGCCTGGTGTTGCCCTCAACTAAATAAAGCTGAGCTTCAACCTTCTGCTCCAAATTACCATTTTGAAAAATGCAATAGGCTTTTCCGGCCTACTAAAGGTGTCTGTCTGTGTGCCCCTGCCTGGTGTTGTCCTCAACTAAATAAAGCTGAGCTTCAACCTTCCGGCTCTCATTAAGTGGTTTTAAAAAAAAAAAATGGTGGTTAGGGCCTACTAACGGCTTCTGCCCCTCCCTGGTGTTGCCCTCAACTAAATAAAGCTGAGCTTCAACCTTCTGCTCCAAATTACCATTTTGAAAAATGCAATAGGCTTTTCTGGCCTACTAAAGGTGTCTGTCTGTGTGCCCCTGCCTGGTGTTGCCCTCAACTAAATAAAGCTGAGCTTCAACCTTCTGCTCCAAATTACCATTTTGAAAAATGCAATAGGCTTTTCCGGCCTACTAAAGGTGTCTGTCTGTGTGCCCCTGCCTGGTGTTGTCCTCAACTAAATAAAGCTGAGATTCAACCTTCCGGCTCTCATTAAGTGGTTTTAAAAAAAAAAAATGGTGGTTAGGGCCTACTAACGGCTTCTGCCCCTCCCTGGTGTTGCCCTCAACTAAATAAAGCTGAGCTTCAACCTTCTGCTCCAAATTACCATTTTGAAAAATGCAATAGGCTTTTCCGGCCTACTAAAGGTGTCTGTCTGTGTGCCCCTGCCTGGTGTTGTCCTCAACTAAATAAAGCTGAGCTTCAACCTTCTGCTCCAAATTACCATTTTGAAAAATGCAATAGGCTTTTCCGGCCTACTAAAGGTGTCTGTCTGTGTGCCCCTGCCTGGTGTTGCCCTCAACTAAATAAAGCTGAGCTTCAACCTTCTGCTCCAAATTACCATTTTGAAAAATGCAATAGGCTTTTCCGGCCTACTAAAGGTGTCTGTCTGTGTGCCCCTGCCTGGTGTTGCCCTCAACTAAATAAAGCTGAGCTTCAACCTTCTGCTCCAAATTACCATTTTGAAAAATGCAATAGGCTTTTCCGGCCTACTAAAGGTGTCTGTCTGTGTGCCCCTGCCTGGTGTTGTCCTCAACTAAATAAAGCTGAGCTTCAACCTTCCGGCTCTCATTAAGTGGTTTTAAAAAAAAAAAATGGTGGTTAGGGCCTACTAACGGCTTCTGCCCCTCCCTGGTGTTGCCCTCAACTAAATAAAGCTGAGCTTCAACCTTCTGCTCCAAATTACCATTTTGAAAAATGCAATAGGCTTTTCTGGCCTACTAAAGGTGTCTGTCTGTGTGCCCCTGCCTGGTGTTGCCCTCAACTAAATAAAGCTGAGCTTCAACCTTCTGCTCCAAATTACCATTTTGAAAAATGCAATAGGCTTTTCCGGCCTACTAAAGGTGTCTGTCTGTGTGCCCCTGCCTGGTGTTGTCCTCAACTAAATAAAGCTGAGATTCAACCTTCCGGCTCTCATTAAGTGGTTTTAAAAAAAAAAAATGGTGGTTAGGGCCTACTAACGGCTTCTGCCCCTCCCTGGTGTTGCCCTCAACTAAATAAAGCTGAGCTTCAACCTTCTGCTCCAAATTACCATTTTGAAAAATGCAATAGGCTTTTCCGGCCTACTAAAGGTGTCTGTCTGTGTGCCCCTGCCTGGTGTTGTCCTCAACTAAATAAAGCTGAGCTTCAACCTTCTGCTCCAAATTACCATTTTGAAAAATGCAATAGGCTTTTCCGGCCTACTAAAGGTGTCTGTCTGTGTGCCCCTGCCTGGTGTTGCCCTCAACTAAATAAAGCTGAGCTTCAACCTTCTGCTCCAAATTACCATTTTGAAAAATGCAATAGGCTTTTCCGGCCTACTAAAGGTGTCTGTCTGTGTGCCCCTGCCTGGTGTTGCCCTCAACTAAATAAAGCTGAGCTTCAACCTTCTGCTCCAAATTACCATTTTGAAAAATGCAATAGGCTTTTCCGGCCTACTAAAGGTGTCTGTCTGTGTGCCCCTGCCTGGTGTTGTCCTCAACTAAATAAAGCTGAGCTTCAACCTTCCGGCTCTCATTAAGTGGTTTTAAAAAAAAAAAATGGTGGTTAGGGCCTACTAACGGCTTCTGCCCCTCCCTGGTGTTGCCCTCAACTAAATAAAGCTGAGCTTCAACCTTCTGCTCCAAATTACCATTTTGAAAAATGCAATAGGCTTTTCTGGCCTACTAAAGGTGTCTGTCTGTGTGCCCCTGCCTGGTGTTGCCCTCAACTAAATAAAGCTGAGCTTCAACCTTCTGCTCCAAATTACCATTTTGAAAAATGCAATAGGCTTTTCCGGCCTACTAAAGGTGTCTGTCTGTGTGCCCCTGCCTGGTGTTGTCCTCAACTAAATAAAGCTGAGCTTCAACCTTCCGGCTCTCATTAAGTGGTTTTAAAAAAAAAAAATGGTGGTTAGGGCCTACTAACGGCTTCTGCCCCTCCCTGGTGTTGCCCTCAACTAAATAAAGCTGAGCTTCAACCTTCTGCTCCAAATTACCATTTTGAAAAATGCAATAGGCTTTTCCGGCCTACTAAAGGTGTCTGTCTGTGTGCCCCTGCCTGGTGTTGCCCTCAACTAAATAAAGCTGAGCTTCAACCTTCTGCTCCAAATTACCATTTTGAAAAATGCAATAGGCTTTTCCGGCCTACTAAAGGTGTCTGTCTGTGTGCCCCTGCCTGGTGTTGTCCTCAACTAAATAAAGCTGAGCTTCAACCTTCCGGCTCTCATTAAGTGGTTTTAAAAAAAAAAATGGTGGTTAGGGCCTACTAACGGCTTCTGCCCCTCCCTGGTGTTGCCCTCAACTAAATAAAGCTGAGCTTCAACCTTCTGCTCCAAATTACCATTTTAAAAATTGCAATAGGCTTTTCCGGCCTACTAAAGGTGTCTGCCCCTCCCTGGTGTTGTCCTCAACTGAACAAAGCTGATCTTCCACATTCTGGCTTTCGCCCTATACTATCAGATATTAAACTGCATTTGGCCTACTAGTGTGGTTAGGCCCTTGAAACAGTGTCTGCTGCTCTTGGGTTTGCTACTCCACTGAACAAAGCAATGCCGCCTGTTTAGTCCTGTTACCAATTTTGAACTGCATGTAGCCTACTTTATTCTTTGGCCCTATATCTGTTTCCTCCTCATCCTGCCCATTGCCCAGCCACTGCTAAATGAGTCTGCTGGTACATTGACCTAGACCACTACATTCCCCTTGTACTCTACACAGCCAGAATCTGTCCCTGCTGAAAGTAAGGTTCCCCTTCCCGCATGTTATACCACCTTACACAGGGACAAAGAGGAAGGTGCAGATGAAAGTGCAGGTTCCTTCATCAGGTGGGGGGGCATACTCGTTGGCGACGTCACTGGCACAGGGCCCCTCAGAGTACGCAAAAGTGTCGCTGCTGGTGGGAGGCGCCCCCGCCATGCAAACACACCGCCGTACTTTGAGGGGCCCTGTGCCAGTGGCAATGCGAACGAGTGGGCCCCCCCCTGCTTGCTCAGGATCACAGCACTTGCAACTTTTAAATACTTACCTTTCCCTGCAACACCGCCGTGACGTAGTCCGCATTTCCTGGGCCCACGAAAAACTTGAGCCAGCCCTACTCCCCCCACAACTTTCCCCCAATTCCCTATGCCCAACTATTATTATACAGTTAATTAAGATTGGCAAGCTTCAGAAACAAGAATGGATGTTTTTGGCATTAAAATGGGCACTGTAGGTGTTTTCCTGGCCTCCACTCACTGCCGACTATGCTTCCCCATTGACTTGCATTGGGTTTCGTGTTTCGGTCGATCCCCGACTTTTAGCGATAATCGGCCGACTGCACTCGACTCGACTCTGGACAAAATCGGGTTTCCCAAAACCCTACTCGATCTTAAAAAAATGAAAGTCGCTCAACCCTACGCATAACTAGTGACTTGATGCGGTTTATAGGGACTCTAGCACGCCCCAGCCTCTAAGGGTGTCACCGTGCCTCCTGGCTGTTAGGTCGGACAGGTAACGTAAAGTTCAGCTGTCCTGCTGGTCTCTGATGTAAGCCATAGAGGTCCTTACACCCTCTATGTTCCAGCTACTGGTCCTGCGCCTCAGAAGGAGGCAGCCTGCTCGGAGCTGGTCTCCCTCTGATATCGACTTCTGTGCTTTGCTCTCCTGAACGTTCGCTGCAATCAATTCAGCTTTCTGTATGTCTCTTTCCAGGAACTGCTGCCCTGGGGTTACACAGCTCCGTAAAACCTTCGTCTCCCTCAGATGGCTTCTGTCTGTTTTCTAGCAGGAACCCTGTGGAAAACTGACAAACTTTCCCTACAGACTACCAGTTATATATATATGGGGAGTCACCTAGCAAGTAGGATCAAAAGCTCCCCCTGGTGGCCTGGAGTGTGAATGTGTTGCATGTTTGTGGTACCTGGTTGCAGTTATCCCTTCTTGCCTTCAAGCGTAACATCACTCTCCCCTTGAGGAAAACAATGCTACTGTGACGACCAGGACCCTGGGGCGCCACATAACCCTACCCTAGCAGGCACTGTCCTACCTGTCAAAAACAGACATCTGAACAGTGGCGGATTATAATGAGGATAATCTGGGCGGTAGCCCAGGGCCCAGTGGTGTGGGGGGGCCCACCACAGGGCCGCCATCAGGGCCAGCATCTGCACCCGCGCATCTGGGCAAGTGCCGGGGCCCTAGAGAGACTGGGGGGCCCATTTTGACAAGTGTGACCAACTTTTTACTATTGACGCTGCCTATGCAGCATTAATAGTAAAAAGATATAATGTTAAAAATAATTTAAAAAATAACAAATCGTGCTATTCTCACCTTCCCGCGGCCTCCGCAGCCTTCCAGATCCTCGCGATGCTCTCGGCAGCTCCCGTTCCCAGCGAAGCCTTGCGAAATGACCCCAGATGATGCAGGATCATGCGAGACCGCTACGTCATCACAGGTCATTGTCGCAAAGCATCACTGGGAACAGGAGCTGCCGGGAGCATCGCTAAGGCCTGGGCTGGATCCGGGGGCCGTCAGAAGGTGAGTATATAACTATTTTTTATTTAAATTCTCTTTTTTTTTAACAGGGATATGGTACCCACACTGCTATATACTACGTGGCTGTGTTATATACTGTGTGGCTGTGCTATGTACTACGTAGCTGTGGTATATATTACGTGGCTGTGGTATATACTACGTGGGCTGTGCTATATTCTGTGTGGGCTGTGCTATATACTACGTGGCTGCTATATGCTACGTGGGCTGTGTTATATGCTACGTGCCTGTGTTATATACTACGTAGCTGCTATATGCTATGTGGGCTGTTATATGCTACGTGGCTGTGTTATGTGCTAAGTGGGCTGTGCTATACATTACGTGGCTGTGATATATGCTGCGTGGGCTGTGTTATATACTATGTGGGCTGTGTTATATACTACGTGGCTGTGCTATATGCTACGTGGCTGTGCTATATACTACATGGGCTGTGTTATACACTACGTGGTTGTGCTATATACTATGTGGCTGTGCTATATACTATGTGGGCTGTGCTGTATACTACATGGCTGTTCTATATACTACGTGACTGTGCTATATGCTACATGGGCTGTGTTATATACTAAGTGGGCTGTGTTATATGCTGCGTGGGCTGTGTTATATACTACGTGGCTGTGCTGTATACTACGTGGGCTGTGTTATATGCTACGTGGGCTGTGATATATGCTACGTTGCTGTGCTATATGCTACGTGGCTGTGCTATGTACTACGTGAGCTGTGTTATATGCTACATGAGCAGAACGGACAAAATGCTGGACATGGGGCAGAATGCTGGACATGGTGCTGAATGCTGGACACAGGGACAGAATGTGGGGCAGAATGTTGGACAGGGGGGGCAGAATGCTGGACACGGGGGACAGAATGCTGGACACGGGGACAGAATGCTGGACATGGGGACAGAATGCTGGATATGGGGACAGAATGCTGGACACGGGGGGCAGAATGCTGGACATGGGGGCAGAAAGTGAGACACAGGGGGCAGAATGGAGATACAGGGCATGATTGGAGACACAGGGAGCAGGATGAAAGACATGGGGGCATGACTGGAGACACTGGGGGCAGGATTGGAGACACTGGGGGCAGGATTGGAGACACTGGGTGCAGGATTGGAGACAGATGGGGCAGGATTGGAGACAGATGGGCAGAATGGAGACACTGGGCATGATTGGAGACACGGGGCAGGATTGCAGACATGGGGGCATGATTGGAGACATAGGGGTAGAATGGAGATACGGGCATAAATGGAGACACGGGGCAGGATGAAAGACATGGGGGCATGATTGTAGACACTGGGGGCAGGATTGGAGACAGATGGGTCAGGGTTGGAGACAGATCGTGCAGGATCATGGGGAAGGATGGATACGATGGAGACAGATGGGGCAGGATGGGGAGATCATATGGGGCAGAATGGATACTCATGAGGGCAGGATGGGAGAACTTATGGCTGAAGCCAGGAATGAGATACACGGGGGCTAGGATGAGGAATATTATTACCATAGGGGCTAATTAAGGGATATTATTACTGCAGTGATGTATTTATTTTTTGAGTATACTGTTTTAAATTGGGGGCGGTCCTGTTACTGTGTAGAGTGATACTATGATGCCTTTTTTCCCGCGGGGTTTCACAGGGAGACTTACTTGAATAAATGTAGAGTCTCAAGACCTATCATCCATGACTATTTAAATCAAATATTTCAGGGACTGGAACCTCCTACTGGCACCTGGTTTTTCTACGAACAATTAAAAAGCTTCATAAATAAGACATCTAAGCAAAATAATATTATTAGAACATTAACTCCTTTTGAAAAACTTTGCATTACTAGGGAATTTCCGGTCCACACGGTCTCTCTGCTATATAATCTTTTCCGAAGAGGTCAAACCCCATCGCACAATTTCCCAATATTTTTCTCAAAATGGGAGAATGATCTGGGGATATCTCTATCTCAAGAGGAGAGAGACAAGATCCTGTTATTTACATTCAGGACCTCGTTGTCCTCTGTGTCACAGGAGAGGATCTATAAGATCTTATCAAGGTGGTATAGATGCCCTTCCTTGGTGCATGCCATGTTCCCGGTGATCCCAGATACATGCTGGAGATGCGTAGAAGAAAAGGGAACATATGTCCATATCTGGTGGGATTGCCCGCCTATAAAGAAATTATGGATGTCAATTTTTGATCTCTATAATAAACTATCTATTCGTAAGGTCCAACCCACAGTAGAACTAGCTCTTCCGTCCTTATGTGACTTGTCGATATCTAGGTATAAGAAGAATCTTCTCAGACACTTCCTCACGGCTGCTAGGAACTCGATCCCTCGGTATTGGAAAGAAGAGAAATTTCCCTCACGTTCTGAATTTGTTGCAGAACTTAATTATATTTACAGAATGAAACGATTGATAAACCAGACTACCGGGGATCCTGAAAAAATGTACAATACTTGGGCTCCCTGGATCGTATTTAGGGAAACCCCAGAATTAGACTTCTGGTTATCTAGACCCCGACTTACATTTGAAGTGGCTATTATCTTCCCCATTGTCGGTCGGGGATGTGGACCTGCTCGGGGGGGGGGGGGGGGGATGCAGGGTGAACCCAGTCCCCTCATACCTAATTTCATACAATATACCTTCTTGTCTTTATCTCTCTCCTTTTCTCTTCCCCTTCTCTCCTCTCTTCACTCGTCTCCTTCATTATTTTCCTAATAATTTCCTTACTTTGCATATTTTGATTTATACCAATATATGTAACTTAGTTTTTGGAGTTATGACTGGTTTTCTTATTGATTGATTATAATAGTAATAATAATAATAATAATAATAATAATAACTAACGTTATTAAACAGAAGAAGAGATAATCTTGGCTCTGGCCAATAAAAATCCTGAAAATGATAGGTCATTAACCTTATGCTAGAAATGTAGTTATGATTCTATTAATTAGACTGATTATGTTCTTATTCTACTTTGTTTTTGTATTGTTTATTCACTTTAATAAACATGATTTACACAGAAACATAATCCATTGAGCAAGCAGAAGTCAGGGCAGGCGGCAGTGCAGTAACATAATTTATTGAGCAAGCAGAGGTCAGGGCAGGCGGCAGTGCAGAAACATATCCAGAAACAAGCAGAGGTCAGGGCAGGTGGCAGTGCAGAAACATATCCAGAAACAAGCAGAGGTCAGGGCAGGCGGCAGTGCAGAAACATATCCAGAGACAAGCAGAGGTCAGGGCAGGCGGCATTGTAGTAACATAATCCATTGAGCAAGCCATAGTCAAAACCAGAAAATCTGTCCGAGAAGCAGCTTTGCAGAAGTTGTTATGGGCATGCTGCTAGCCACTCGCCACTACATTTTCCTCCGGCTAAATGATAGTGTCCCGCGGATTTCTCTTCTCGGGAGAATGAGATTCCTGGCACTTGGAAGGTAGCCCCCATCTCTCATGTAGGTCCGGCGTACATCCTGTGGGCTCTTCAGCATTGCTTGCATGATGTTTCTAGCAGCATAGCTGACTGGCATGTGTGGTGGTATAGGATTGTAGCCTTCTCTAGCTGTCACCTTAATACGCGGTTGATAGGCGTAAGGCATACCTAAGAGTTTCAGTATTTGAGAGGAAGTTAGGGCCTTCCAGGGGGATGGGCTCCTGGGCGATGTGGCTTCTGTCTCTACCTCATCTTCTGTTCTGGTAATTATCAGGCGTTTCTTCGTAACCTCTGGCTCTGCGCTGATGTTTGCTGCAGGTTGTACATATTGGCCAATTTCGGGTACTGAAGGATATGGTTGTGGTCTTCTCGTCCTCAAATATCGGTCCGATGCCTTTTCCGGTCTTTTGAACAGGGAGGTAATAAATGGCACGATGTTACCAAGTGCTGCCATCACATACCCAGTGAAGCCAGTTTGCCTTTGGTGGTGTTCAGGCCTCTGGCTGTATGGGGATGTTCTGGCATATGGGAGATGTCTCCGTGGTTGGAACTTTCTTCCACCTACGGGTGCAGCCATTAGGCTGCTTTCCTCTCCACACACACAAAAGTGTGTGTGGATGGTAGATAACACTCCCAAAAAAGAAATAAAGTAAAAAAAATACAATAAAGTAAACAAGTAGTATACAAGTCGCTCTGGGTTAGTGTTCAGCTCTCCTCTCTACCTCTGATTGCCTCGCACTGACCGTTCTTGTGGAACATTCCATGACTCGTGGACAACGCTTCTGTGATGTCATAAAGCCGAACATGGCAACGGGTCTAATATAGGAGAACTAGGTATGTCACCCATGGCAGACAATCCAATACCAGCTGTCACTGTACGGATAGGGGTTAGCTGGATTGGGATGAGATGTATAAAAACTTACTAGAGCACGAGTCAAGTTTAAGTTACTGTTTTTTGTAGTTTTTTTTACCTGTTTATTTCATATTTACAAAATTGTATAATTCTGTAGCCTCATATGTGAGCAAAGTGATCTATATATTGTCAGCTCCTTCCAGAAATTTAAATTTGTCTGTAATTCCAAGTAGTGATCAAAAAATAAATAACCACAAGTGTGACCCTGGTGTAGAAGGTACAAATTGTCCGGAGTCTCTCCTGGGCCATGTTCACAAGTGCAGAAGTGCTGTATTGTTTCCATACATATTTGCACCAAAATAATTAAAACTTTTTATTGTATTATTGTTGCAGCTTTTTTCAATGCATTTTTTTAGTAGAGGAATGCTTCAGTTCCACAATTGGAGATTTCATTGGAATTTTGCATGCATTTTTTATGCTCTCCATATACTACAGTATAATGGCAATTTTTTAAAAAAGCAGCAAAAAGTTCACCATTCTGCTGCATCATTAACCCCTGTATGTAGTACAGCTTAGGAAGCGATAAAAAATGAACATAATAATAAAAAAATAGTCAAGTGATATCACCGCATCAAGCAAAGTCCGTGCGATCAAAATATAAAGATAATTAACCCAACTGGTAAACTCCGGAAACAGTAACAAATTTTAAAAATGCCAACATGGCGATGTTGTTTGGTCGCTACTGGAGCGCCCCCACACCGCCGCAGGGCCGAGGGGTACCCGGAGCCGGGCCTCTGAGTCTCAGTTCTGGGGTTGTCACGGTGGGTAGACCCAGTCCGTGGCCCTGTCTGTCAGTGGGGGACGTCCGGTGAAATAAGTGGTGTTGTAACGGTGCAGTTGTGGGGTGCAGGTCGCGGTAAATAATGAGGACACCAGGTTGCAGTCTCTTTACTGAAGGTTTTGGAGACCTCAGTCCATAGCGCTGTTAACTGGGTTGTCAGAGACCGGCCGGTCCAAAGGCACATCAGGAGTTCTCTTTACAGGTGAGAATCAGTGTCTACCTTCTAGCGCTATGTGTTGTAGTTCTTCCCTGCTGAGCTCCCGGGATAGTCCTCACAACTGTTTCTGTCTGTCTCTGATGTTCGCTTTCTCCGTCCCCCAGATGATATGGTAGGACGCACCCGTATGACGGGGTAGGCCTGGAGTTCTTCCGGGACCCTAGAGTCGCCCCTCTCCCACAGCTGCCTCCGTTGTCTGCTTAGGTGTTAAGTGAGACAGCCAACCTGTAATTAGCTGCCCGGCCGTGGTTTGCAGTAGTACTTAAAGTCTCTTACTTGCTCGATGTTCCGGCCACCGACTGTTTGCGCCTCAGAAGGATGTTGCCTCGGTCTAACAGCACGACTCCTTCTGGTTCTAATTCCTCTTTCACTGTATTCCCGTTGTTCACTGGTTTGTTCTGCTCTGAGGAGTCTGCCAGGATCCCATCCCTGACAGGTCCTCTCACTAGCTCTTCCCAGCTACTTCTCCCTGTCTTCCTGTCCAACCCCCAGTTTTACCAGAGTTGTGAGGAGTGGCCTACTAGATAGGACCACCCCCCCTGGTGGCCGGAGTGTGAAGTGTGGTGTGAGTGTACCTGGTCAGAGAAACTCCTTAGTGCAATCAGACGTACCATAGCTCCCCATAGTGGCGGAGCCACAGTACTGCAACAACCAGGACTCTGGGGTGCTGCACTCCCCCCCGGTTAAATCCAGTACTCCGGGACTGGGAAAACAAGAACAATAATACATGTTAACAGGAAACACACAAATTTTTGAAATAGCATAACAATTGAACATAACTATGCTTCCCTTTACGGGAGGTGAGGATTCTTGAACGCTGCAAAAGTTAGGTCATGCACAGTTTATGACTCTCAGTTCAGTGGTTGAAACAGCGGGGACCCCGGGTAAACAAAGGGGTCCCCCTTATGAAAGTTTTTGAGCAATTCACCGTCCATTACTAGTGTCCATTTAAAAACCTGTAACAAAAAGATATGCATACAAACATTTTCAATTAAATAGCAGCCCTTATCAATACCTCCAAGTTTTGTAGCGGAGGGGAGTTTGATTTTGAGTGCTGCGTGTGGACCTTCGCAGCGCAGGGGTTGCTATTGGCCTAACAGGGCCCGCTATGCTTGCTACCGCTGGTGTAGTGCACTGTCTTCTAACTACACTTCTAGTGAGTCTGGGTAGCACTGGCAGGTTGGGGCTCTCAGAGCTGCGGTTATCAACAGTGGGTACAGCAGATTCACTGATAGCAGAGGGAGGATTTGCCGGCTGAATGGTTGGCATGGCTTCATCAGGTAAGGCTCGTTGAGGTAGCGGGGCCAGATGATCTGGTACCACCATCGTTTCTGGCGGGTCCGGCTGTTGAAACATTATGACAGGTACCACGACGGCTTGGTTTATCTGAGTCCAGGACTGGGGAAAGTCACCAAGGACAGTATGGAACATCTTCTCCTTTTCCACCGGCGGGGAGATTTCTGGGGCCGTGCCCCTCTCTTTTAACTTATCGGGGCAGACCTTAAGGTGATCCCTGGATACCGCTGTCGAGGTCTCCCCTCTGTCCTTGCTGATGAGACAGACCTTTGTGTTGTCGAAGTCGGATGGCAGGATGGTATACGGTTCTGCTTCCCATTGGTCATCGAGCTTGTGTAATCTCCTCTTTCGTTTAAGTACTTGCTCACCAGGTGACAGGGGAATCGCAGGAGCGTGTTGGTTGTAGTCCCTTTCTTGCTTCTGCCTAGCCTGGGCGAGACTTCTCTCTACACACTCCTGTACTTCGCGGTACCATTGCTGCCTTTCTGCATCCCAATCTGCATCCGGCGAGGTATCTTCGGGTACTAGGACCCCCATGTCCAGATCAACGGGTAACCGACTAGACCTTCCTCGCATCAGGTACGCTGGAGTACAGTTGGTGGAACTTACTGGGATGTGGTTGTACATATCCACCAAGTCAGGCAACTTTGTCGGCCACAGGTTCCGTTCCTCCACAGGCAAGGTCTTCAATAAATCGATTACTACCTGGTTCATCTTCTCACACATCCCGTTGGTTTGAGGGTGGTACGGTGTAGTTCTGATCTTCTTACACCCGTACAACTGGCAGAATTCTTGGAACACTTCCGCTTCGAATGCAGGCCCCTGATCGGTCAGTACTTTCTCTGGGTAGCCATGGGGCCTACAAAAGTGCTGCTGGAAGGCCCTGGCGGCAGTCCTAGCTGTTAGATCCTTGACAGGCACAACCACCAAAAACCTGGAGTAGTGGTCCACGATGGTAAGGGCGTAGATATAGCCCGACCGGCTAGGTGTCAGCTTCACATGATCCAGCACGACCAGTTCGAGCGGCCGTTTGGTGATGATAGGCCGCAGGGGAGCCCGTTGACTGTCACGGTCCTTCCTGCGCAGACTACATGGACCACACTCCCGACACCACTTCTCAATGGTTCTCTTCATGCCAATCCAATAGAACCTCCCTCGGAGCAGCTTCTCCAGCTTCCTCCATCCGAAGTGTCCGGCTCCATCATGGTAGGCTCCCAGAACCATGGGCGCATCTCGCCTTGGCACCACTATCTGCCACACCAATTCATGAGTACGTGGGTCGATGCTCCTCCTGCACAACTTGCCATCATGGATAAACAGTTTGCTTCTCCCCTTCCACAGCTGTTGGGTTTCTTGTGGATCATCTGGGCCAGGGTGCAACCCAGCCTGCGTCAAGAGTTCCTTCACCTGACGGACCGCGGGGTCACTATCCTGGGTTTCTGCCCATCCGTGGTGGGGCAGGGGATTCAGCGTGGCATCCGGTTGGTTCTTGTGCCTGTTCTTCACATGGTGAGAGTTCTGAGTGGCTTTGGGGCGATGGAAGGCAGGCAGCTCCACCTCTTCAAGTGCCTCCGGGTCTTCTCCCACTTCTGGTAAATTGGGCATTCGGGACAGAGCATCGGCATTGGCATTCTGGTGTCCTGCCCGATATTTGATGGTGAAATCATAGTTGGACAGCCGGGCCATCCACCGTTGTTCCAAAGCCCCGAGTTTGGCAGTATCCAGATGCGTTAGCGGATTGTTGTCCGTGAAGACGGTGAATTTCGCGGAGGCCAGGTAGTGCTTAAACCTCTCTGTCACTGCCCAGACAAGGGCAAGGAATTCCAGTTTGAAGGAACTGTAGTTGTCAGGGTTCCTTTCCGTGGGACGGAGTTTCCTGCTGGCGTAAGCGATCACTCTTTCTTTGCCTTTCTGGACTTGAGACAGCACGGCTCCTAGTCCCACATTACTGGCATCTGTGTACAGCACAAACGGTTGGTCGTATTCGGGGTAAGCCAGTACCTCTTCTCCCATCAGCGCCGACTTCAAGCATTCGGGGTAAGCCAGTACCTCTTCTCCCGTCAGCGCCGACTTCAAGCAGGTGAAGGATTCCTCCATCTCCCCGTTCCAGTCAAAGGGGGTGTTCTTCCCCTTGGTCTTCTTTGGTTGGCCCACCAACAGGTTTTGCAAGGGTGCGGCCTTCTTGGTGAAGTCTTTAATGAACCTCCGGTAATAGCCTACCAGCCCGAGGAACTGCCGGACTTCGTGGAGGTCACTGGGCTTTGGCCAGTCCTTGATCACTGTGACCTTGTCGGGGTCTGGGGCCACTCCTTCAGCGCTCACCACATGGCCCAGGTACTGCACTTTAGGTTTCAGCAGATGACACTTGGACGGTTTCACTTTTAGGCCGAAGTTGGACAAGGCTTCAAACACCTCGGCCAGGTGCTTCAGATGGTCTTCGTAGGTTTTAGAGAAGACTATGACGTCATCCAGATATAGCAGCACGGTTTCAAAGTTCAGGTGTCCCAGGCAGCACTCCATCATCCTCTGGAACGTTCCGGGAGCATTGCACAATCCGAAGGGCATGTAGTTGAACTCACAGAGACCCACTGGCGTCGTGAAGGCCGTCTTCTCTTTGTCCGCCTCCGCCACAGGAACCTGCCAGTACCCACTGGTGAGATCTAAGGTAGAGAAGTAGTTAGCAGATTTTAAGGCAGCCAGAGACTCCTCTATCCTGGGCAGTGGGTATGCGTCCTTATGTGTAATGCGATTCAACTGCCTGTAATCAACACACATCCTCATTGTACCATCTTTCTTTTTAACAAGGACTAACGGAGCTGCCCAGGGGCTACAGCTGTCTCTCACCACCCCAGCCTCCTTCATTTCCCGTAACATGTCCTTGGCACACTGGTAATGAGCTGGGGGTACAGGGCGATATCTCTCTTTTATGGGTCGGTGATCTCCCGTGGGGATGTGATGTTGGATCCCTTTCACCTGCCCAAAATCTGAGGGGTGTTTGCTGAATACCTGCTCGTACTCGTGTACCACCCTGTAAGCCCCCTGTATTTGATGAGATGGGGTAGAGTCAGTGCCCACATGCAATTCCCGACACCAGTCTTTCGAGTGCTCTGCAGAACCTTTGTTCTCCACCACGTTTGACGGGACCAAGGGTTCAGGTGTCTGTATTACACTATTATTGACAGTGAACAGTTTGGCGAGCGTGGTATACTTGGTTAGGTGGACCTCTTCCTCCCCACAATTGAGGACACGTACGGGCACTCTCCCCTGTCGGACGTCGACCACCCCCCGGGCTGTCAGAACAGTAGGCCTATTGTCTGAATATACGGGTTCTACCAAGGCCTGGTAGTCCTTACCCCTGAGGCCTATGGCTGCTCGACACCATATTAACATTTCACTCTTGGGGGGTATCGCGATGGGGTTTGAATCACTCACAGTGACACGACCAATCTCACCACCAGTCAGCTCTACCTGCTGTCTCTGCATCAGAGCTCTGATTTCCTTCTGCAGGGCACGTTGCTCACTGTGGCCAGCGGTTTCTGCCACCTGTTGCAACAAAACAATCACTTCTGCAAGACAATTTTCTATAACATTAGTACCAAGAGTCATCATGGGATTACATTCTCGACGATCAATATCTACAATCACAATCCCTTGGGCTTTCAATTCCACCCGCCCCACTTTGATGGTGACCTCCTTATACCCCACTTGTGGCAACGGCTGACCATTACTGGCAATTATGGTGAAATCATCGTCAGGGCCACGAGTAATATCAGCGTCCTCCCAATACCGTTTGTAGAGCACGTAAGGTATAGTCGTCACCTGAGAACCGGTGTCCAGCAAAGCGTTCAAGGGGATTCCATCAATCACTACGGGGAGAACTAGTCGTCCTCCAATATACTTGGTTCTCCAATGCTGCGGGCCTGACCGTCCTACTCCTGGGGGTTGGCCCTTTGCCCCAGCGGTTGCTCGTTTAAAGGACAGTACCTTTCAAGATGGCCCACCTGGTGACAGCGGCGGCAGATGGGTCGTCCATCCTGGTGGAAGCGATCGTCGGGCCGGCTCCTGGTCGGCGGAGTCCTCCTCTGTCGCATCCAAGGGACATCCTCCGGGCTGGAAGCCAACTGGATCTTCTCTTTGGGGGCCTCCTGTAGGGACTGCACCGTCCGGGCCAGGGCAACAACGCTCTTGGTTAGCTCTTGCATCTGGAGACAGAGTCCTGCAGGAGAGTCGTCCTCGAAGCTCTGGGCGTCGGCCTCCGCAGCAACTGGGGTATCCGATGCCAACTCCTGGTGGTATGTGAGAGCGGGGCGCCTGGGTGGTACTGCGCGGCTGGGCTGTCACTCCTGCAATGCCTGGATAGCTTTATCTTTAAACTGCGCAAAAGTCAAGTCTGGATTTTGCATGGCCAGGAAGTGCAATTGGCCCCGCTGGTGACTGCACAGGAGCCCCTCAATGAACCGCTCCTTCAGGATTTTATCCTCATCCTGCATGCTGCCGGGGTCACTCTGCTTAATGGCCCGCATCGCTTCCTGGAGATTAAGGGCATAGTCCCGTAAGCTATCCTGTGGCCTTTGTTTGCATCCATAAAAAGTCAGTTTAATTTCTGTAGCAGTGCGAGTATCAAAGGTGGCTTTAAGCTTGGCAAAAATCTGTTGTGCAGTTTCTTTATCCTCAGCGGGCCAGGATTTCAATTCTCTCAGAGCCGCCCCAAAGAGTTGGCCGGTTATCATATGGACCTTCTGAGGCTCGGTTAGGGGATAGAACTCGAGCAGGCTGCAGAGCCCCTCTTTAAAGTCAGTGAACGTATGCGACTCCCCAGAGTATCGCGGAAGCCAAGCCGCTCCGGGCAGGTACGGCATAGAGAAGGGCATTATGGCTTTTGTGTTAGCGGCAGCGTCCGGCTGGTTGGGAGGAACAGCGGGTTCTGCGGCTACCGGTGGTGGTATTAGGGCCGCGGCTCCGTCCGCTGCGGGGACCGGAGCTGCCCCTGCATCCGCGGCTGCGACCGCCACCTCCTCTCCTCCCGACTCAGACATGGCTGTCCCTTCCTCCCACGAACCTGCTGGAGGTCGGAGTTCCTCTTCCGGGATTGGCGCCTTACCGCGCTTTCCGTTCCGCGCTTCTTTTGGCTGATTCCGCCCACGTAGTTAAGGCTCCTCCCTCCGTGCGCGGCAATGGCGAATTTTGGCGGTAAATGGCAATACACAGTCTTTTCAATAAAGTACAATTCAAGCGCAATAAATCACAGTTCCAAGGCACACATGACCTGATTCTTCAGGCTTAAGTAGATCCTGTTCGTGACGCCAAGTTGGAGCGCCCCCACACCGCCGCAGGGCCGAGGGGTACCCGGAGCCGGGCCTCTGAGTCTCAGTTCTGGGGTTGTCACGGTGGCTAGACCCAGTCCGTGGCCCTGTCTGTCAGTGGGGGACGTCCGGTGAAATAAGTGGTGTTGTAACGGTGCAGTTGTGGGGTGCAGGTCGCGGTAAATAATGAGGACACCAGGTTGCAGTCTCTTTACCTCTTTACTGAAGGTTTTGGAGACCTCAGTCCAGAGCGCTGTTAACTGGGTTGTCAGAGACCGGCCGGTCCAAAGGCACATCAGGAGTTCTCTTTACAGGTGAGAAGCAGTGTCTACCTTCTAGCGCTATGTGTTGTAGTTCTTCCCTGCTGAGCTCCCGGGATAGTCCTCACAACTGTTTCTGTCTGTCTCTGATGTTTGCTTTCTCCGTCCCCCAGATGATATGGTAGGACGCACCCGTATGACGAGGTAGGCCTGGAGTTCTTCCGGGACCCTAGAGTCGCCCCTCTCCCACAGCTGCCTCCGTTGTCTGCTTAGGTGTTAAGTGAGACAGCCAACCTGTAATTAGCTGCCCGGCCGTGGTTTGCAGTAGTACTTAAAGTCTCTTACTTGCTCGGCGTTCCGGCCACCGACTGTTTGCGCCTCAGAAGGATGTTGCCTCGGTCTAACAGCACGACTCCTTCTGGTTCTAATTCCTCTTTCACTGTATTCCCGTTGTTCACTGGTTTGTTCTGCTCTGAGGAGTCTGCCAGGATCCCATCCCTGACAGGTCCTCTCACTAGCTCTTCCCAGCTACTTCTCCCTGTCTTCCTGTCCAACCCCCAGTTTTACCAGAGTTGTGAGGAGTGGCCTACTAGATAGGACCACCCCCCCTGGTGGCCGGAGTGTGAAGTGTGGTGTGAGTGTACCTGGTCAGAGAAACTCCTTAGTGCAATCAGACGTAACATAGCTCCCCATAGTGGCGGAGCCACAGTACTGCAACAACCAGGACTCTGGGGTGCTGCACTACCATACCACTAAAAATGGTGGAAGAAACAATTAAAATGTCATATCTATCCCAAAGTAATATCAATAAAACATTGTCTCACCTGACAAAAAAATAACTCCTCACACAGCTTTATTGGCTGAAAAATTAAAACAAGGGGTCTCGGAAAATGGCAACACAATCTCCCAATTTTTTTATTTCAAAGTCCTGATTTTTTTCCACCACTAAAATAATAAAAAAACTAATCAAGTTTAGTATCGCTGTAATCATACTGATGTGGAGAATCATAGTGCAAGGTCATTTTTACCACATAATGTACGCCGTAAACATAATTCCCAAAAAAACAATGTCAGAATTGTGTTTTTTTTCACAATTTTCCCAATTCCCAGTACATTATGTGTCAGGATAAGCCACAACCGCTGCCACCAATGTTTCTTGAACACCACTTGCTCACGACACACCTGCCTGGGATGCTACTATACAGGGGACTTCCCACACTCACTCGTCCACTCACCTAAGTGCACCCCACAGACAGTTCTCACATCCACGTCACACTTATTGCTTCTATCACTCACCGTTTTGATAGGCCAGCGAGACGCCTGCACTGTATCACACACTAGCACACATGCCACCCAGCTTCTCTCAGCACCTGATAGGTGCCCTCCTCAGGGTTGAGGGTACTTCTAGAGCAGAAAACGACAAACTTATTAAACTTTAGATTTAAAGGGAACCTGTCAGCAGGATTGTGCACAGTACACTTGGCCTGGGACAACTCATAAAGTCCCATGGATTCCAGTACCACCTGTATGCTGATGACACTCAGATCTACCTCTCTGGCCCAGATGTCACCTCTCTGCTGTCCAAAATCCAGAAGTGTCTATCAGCCATATCCTCCTTCTTTTCCTCACGCTTCCTCAAACTCAATGTGGACAAATCTGAACTCATCATCTTTCCTGTATCTCTCTTCCTTACCCGACCTATCTATCACTTTTAATGACATCACGCTTTCCCCCTTACCGGAAGTCTGCTGCCTCGGAGTAACCCTTGACTCTGCCCTGTCCTTCAAACCGCACATCCAAGCTCTTTCCACCTCCTGTCGCCTCCAGCTCAAAAATATCTCCAGAATCCGTCCTTTCCTCAACCGTCAATCTACTAAAATGCTTGTGCATGCCCTCATCATCTCCCGCCTTGACTACGGCAACATCCTTTTCTGGGGCCTCCCTGCTAACACTCTCGCACATCTCCAGTCCATCCTTAACTCTGCTGCCCGACTAATTCATCTTTCTCCTCGCTACTCCTCCGCTTCTCCCCTCTGCAAATCTCTTCACTGGCTCCCATTCCCTCAGCGTATCCAGTTCAAAAATTACTTATACTGACCTACAAAGCCATCCATAACCTATTTCCTCCATATATCTCTGAACTAATCTCCCAAGTCCTCCCAAGACCTCCTTCTCTAATCCACACTCCACACTTCTCCGCTCCTCACCCAACCGCCTTCAAGACTTCTCCCGAATATCCCCCATCCTCTGGAATTCTTTGTCCCAACACATCCGACTATCAACCACATTAGGATCCTTCAGACGGAACCTGAAAATCCACCTCTTCAGGAAAGCCTACAGCCTGCACTGACCCCGCTGCCTCCTCACCACTACTGAAGCTACCGCCTCACCAACACCGGAGCTGCTGCAACCCTCAACCTATCGTCTCCTTCCCCACCATCCTGTAGAATGTAAGCCCCAAGGGCAGGGTCCTCGCCCCTCTGTATCAGTCTGTCATTGTTAGTGTGCTTACTATAAGTGATATCTGTAACTTGTATGTAACCCCTTCTCATGTACCATGGAATCAATGGTGCTATATAAATAAATAATAATAATGATAATAATAATAATAATAGAAATAAAGGACAGACAGTATCAGGTCGGCGCCGTTATACTGATTAAAATGATACCTGGGTGATGAAATCCGTCTTGTGGTTGTTGTGTAATCTGTATTTGTAGTTTTCAATTATAAGAGTTTGGTGCTCCGGGGCGGGGCTGTGGGAGGTCCTGTGGGCGGGGCTTTATGTAGTGCTCAGATGTATGGGCTTATGACAGGTTACTGATCCCTGATGCAAAAAAGGTCTGTATCTGTATCATCAATATGCCAAGCAACCACCCCCTCCATGGATTGGCAGGCTGTGAGTGGTTGTCTCATCGGTATTTTTGCACCTGTGTTAAATGGGTCCACTGCATCCTTTTAGTGCCTTTGTTTGGAGGCCTGGGCAGGTAAATATCTCTGCCTTTTTTCTGCCGTTTTCTGGATATTTCATAACAGGCGGCATTGGGATAACGCCCTGATGGCATCTGAGTGTGACCTGTTTCTTCCTAGGACCCATTCACTTAATAGGGTGAGTTTGATTCACAAATTGGATCTAAAACTGACATGTTTCTGCTCTTTCTTTTTGCAGACAATCGATCTGCCCTGTGAGCAGCCACATAAACTATAAATGCCCGGTCACGCATCCGTAGTTTTGGTCCAAGTGAAAAGAACAGGCTGTACTTGGCCCAATGTTACTCAATGAGGCAGTGCAGATTAGTGTTTTTTTCCATGGACTGAATGCAGCATGCACGAGTTTCTTCTGTAAATCGGATGAGACTCACCCATTCAAGTCTATGGGTGCAGAAAAAAAAAATCGGATGCCATACAGAGCTACAGTAAAGTATCCGAATTGTAAAAGGTCCTGTAAGTGATTAATAGCTGCTGCAGTAAAATATGGACAGATGACAAGTGAGAAAAAAAAACAACCAAGTAATTTGTGGATGAAACTCCATTAACAATTTTTGTGTAACTGGATCGCCCCGTCAGGGCAGCTGGGTACTCGGTGCCGGGTCCTGAGTTCACAGGGGGATGTCACGGCGGCGACCCGGTCCATGGCCCTGGAGTGTCCATGTAAAAGGGAAAGGTCTTTAACCCCTTCACCCCCGGAGCTTTTTCCGTTTTTCCGTTTTCGTTTTTCACTCCCCTCCTTCCCAGAGCCATAACTTTTTTATTTTTCTGTCAATTTGGCCATGTGAGGGCTTATTTTTTGCGGGACGAGTTGTACTTTTGAACGACATCATTGGTTTTACCATGTCGTGTACTAGAAAACGGGAAAAAAATTCCAAGTGCAGTGAAATTGCAAAAAAAGTGCAATCCCACACTTGTTTTTTGCTTGCCTATTTTGCTAGGTTCACTAAATGCTAAAACTGACCTGCCATTATGATTCTCCAGGTCAGTACGAGTTCATAGACACCTAACATGACTAGGTTCTTTTTTACCTAAGTGGTGAAAAAAAATTCCAAACTTTGCAAAAAAATAAATAAATAAAATTGCGCCATGTTCCGATACCCGTAGCGTCTCCATTTTTCGTGATCTGGGGTCGGGTGAGGGCTTATTTTTTGCGTGCCGAGCTGGCATTTTTAATGATAGCATTTTGGTGCAGATACGTTCTTTTGATCGCCCGTTATTGCATTTTAATGCAATGTCGTGGCGACCAAAAAAACGTAAATCTGGCGTTTCGATTTTTTTTTCATTACGCCGTTTAGCGATCAGGTTAATGCTTTTTTTTTATTGATAGATCGGGCGATTCTGAACGCGGCGATACCAAATATGTGTAGGTTGGGGTTTTTTTTTATTGATTTATTTTGATTGGGGCGAAAGGGGGGTGATTTAAACTTTTATATTTTTTTTATTTTTTTCACATTTTTTTTTACTTTTTTTTTTAACTTTTACCATGCTTCTATAGCCTCCATGGGAGGCTAGAAGCAGGCACAGCCCGATCGGCTCTGCTACATAACAGCGATCATCAGATCGCTGTTATGTAGCTAAAATGCAGGTGTGCTGTGAGCGCCGACCACAGGGGGGCGCTCACAGCCACCGGCGATCAGTAACCATAGAGGTCTCCAGGACCTCTATGGTTACAATGTACAAGCATCGCCGACCTCCGATCATGTGACGGGGGTCGGCGATGCGCTCATATCCGGCCGCACGGCCGGATGCGGTAGTTAAATGCCGCTGTCTGAGTTTGACAGCGGCATTTAACTAGTTAATAGCGGCGGGTGATCGCGATTTCACCCGCCGCTATTGCGCGCACATGTCAGCTGTAAAAAACAGCTGACATGTCGCGACTTTGATGTGCGCTCACCGCCGGAGCGCACATCAAAGCGGGGGTCCCGACATGTGACGTACTATTCCGTCACATGTCGGGAAGGGGTTAAAGGGAATAAAGTTTGTGTTCGTGATGCCACCTGTGGTATTCGGTCAGTGGAGACCGACGCTGCTTTAAGGGGTCCTCTGGGGTGATGTTATGGGAGCTTGATAGTATAACTTCCCACAGGTGAAGTGTATCCCCAGGGTTCACGTGGTGTAGGTGGAAGATGGTGAGGAGTGCAGTAAAGAATGAGGACACAGGTTTGCAGACTCTTTACCTTGGTTTACTGAAGACTTCAGCATCCACAGTCCAGAGCACCAGATCACAGGGCAGGCAAGGTCCAGCCGGCTTGAAGGCAAATTAGGACTCCCCTTACCCAGGTGGAAATCAAAAGCCTTCCTTTGGCGCCATAGTGTTGTAGTCCCTTACTGCTAAAAGCTCACATAAGGTCCTCACAGATGTTGTCTCTCTCTCTGTCCCCCGGGTAGGATAGGACATAACCCGCATAACTAGTGACTTGAGGCGGTTTATAGGGACTCTAGCACGCCCCAGCCTCTAAGGGTGTCACCGTGCCTCCTGGCTGTTAGGTCGGACAGGTAACGTAAAGTTCAGCTGTCCTGCTGGTCTCTGATGTAAGCCATAGAGGTCCTTACACCCTCTATGTTCCAGCTACTGGTCCTGCGCCTCAGAAGGAGGCAGCCTGCTCGGAGCTGGTCTCCCTCTGATATCGACTTCTGTGCTTTGCTCTCCTGAACGTTCGCTGCAATCAATTCAGCTTTCTGTATGTCTCTTTCCAGGAACTGCTGCCCTGGGGTTACACAGCTCCGTAAAACCTTCGTCTCCCTCAGATGGCTTCTGTCTGTTTTCTAGCAGGAACCCTGTGGAAAACTGACAAACTTTCCCTACAGACTACCAGTTATATATATATGGGGAGTCACCTAGCAAGTAGGATCAAAAGCTCCCCCTGGTGGCCTGGAGTGTGAATGTGTTGCATGTTTGTGGTACCTGGTTGCAGTTATCCCTTCTTGCCTTCAAGCGTAACATCACTCTCCCCTTGAGGAAAACAATGCTACTGTGACGACCAGGACCCTGGGGCGCCACATAACCCTACCCTAGCAGGCACTGTCCTACCTGTCAAAAACAGACATCTGAACAGTGGCGGATTATAATTAGGTTAATCTGGGCGGTAGCCCAGGGCCCAGTGGTGTGGGGGGGCCCACCACAGGGCCGCCATCAGGGCCGGCATCTGCACCCGCACATCTGGGCAAGTGCCGGGGCCCTAGAGAGACTGGGGGGCCCATTTTGACAAGTGTGACCAACTTTTTTACTATTGACGCTGCCTATGCAGCATTAATAGTAAAAAGATATAATGTTAAAAATAATTTAAAAAATAACAAATCGTGCTATTCTCACCTTCCCGCGGCCTCCGCAGCCTTCCAGATCCTCGCGATGCTCTCGGCAGCTCCCGTTCCCAGCGAAGCCTTGCGAAATGACCCCAGATGATGCAGGATCATGCGAGACCGCTACGTCATCACAGGTCATTGTCGCAAAGCATCACTGGGAACAGGAGTTGCCTGGAGCATCGCTAAGGCCTGGGCTGGATCCGGGGGCCGTCAGAAGGTGAGTATATAACTATTTTTTATTTAAATTCTCTTTTTTTTTAACAGGGATATGGTACCCACACTGCTATATACTACGTGGCTGTGTTATACACTACGTGGTTGTGCTATATACTATGTGGCTGTGCTATATACTATGTGGGCTGTGCTGTATACTACATGGCTGTTCTATATACTACGTGACTGTGCTATATGCTACATGGGCTGTGTTATATACTACGTGGCTGTGCTGTATACTACGTGGGCTGTGTTATATGCTACGTGGGCTGTGATATATGCTACGTTGCTGTGCTATATGCTACGTGGCTGTGCTATGTACTACGTGAGCTGTGTTATATGCTACATGAGCAGAACGGACAAAATGCTGGACATGGGGCAGAATGCTGGACATGGTGCTGAATGCTGGACACAGGGACAGAATGTGGGGCAGAATGTTGGACAGGGGGGGCAGAATGCTGGACACGGGGGACAGAATGCTGGACACGGGGACAGAATGCTGGACATGGGGACAGAATGCTGGATATGGGGACAGAATGCTGGACACGGGGGGCAGAATGCTGGACATGGGGGCAGAAAGTGAGACACAGGGGGCAGAATGGAGATACAGGGCATGATTGGAGACACAGGGAGCAGGATGAAAGACATGGGGGCATGACTGGAGACACTGGGGGCAGGATTGGAGACACTGGGGGCAGGATTGGAGACACTGGGTGCAGGATTGGAGACAGATGGGGCAGGATTGGAGACAGATGGGCAGAATGGAGACACTGGGCATGATTGGAGACACGGGGCAGGATTGCAGACATGGGGGCATGATTGGAGACATAGGGGTAGAATGGAGATACGGGCATAAATGGAGACACGGGGCAGGATGAAAGACATGGGGGCATGATTGTAGACACTGGGGGCAGGATTGGAGACAGATGGGTCAGGGTTGGAGACAGATCGTGCAGGATCATGGGGAAAGATGGATACGATGGAGACAGATGGGGCAGGATGGGGAGATCATATGGGGCAGAATGGATACTCATGAGGGCAGGATGGGAGAACTTATGGCTGAAGCCAGGAATGAGATACACGGGGGCTAGGATGAGGAATATTATTACCATAGGGGCCCATTAAGGGATATTATTACTGCAGTGATGTATTTATTTTTTGAGTGTACTGTTTTAAATGGGGGGCGGTCCTGTTACTGTGTAGAGTGATACTATGATGCCTTTTTTCCCGCGGGGTTTCACAGGGAGACTTACTTGAATAAATGTAGAGTCTCAAGACCTATCATCCATGACTATTTAAATCAAATATTTCAGGGACTGGAACCTCCTACTGGCACCTGGTTTTTCTACGAACAATTAAAAAGCTTCATAAATAAGACATCTAAGCAAAATAATATTATTAGAACATTAACTCCTTTTGAAAAACTTTGCATTACTAGGGAATTTCCGGTCCACACGGTCTCTCTGCTATATAATCTTTTCCGAAGAGGTCAAACCCCATCGCACAATTTCCCAATATTTTTCTCAAAATGGGAGAATGATCTGGGGATATCTCTATCTCAAGAGGAGAGAGACAAGATCCTGTTATTTACATTCAGGACCTCGTTGTCCTCTGTGTCACAGGAGAGGATCTATAAGATCTTATCAAGGTGGTATAGATGCCCTTCCTTGGTGCATGCCATGTTCCCGGTGATCCCAGATACATGCTGGAGATGCGTAGAAGAAAAGGGAACATATGTCCATATCTGGTGGGATTGCCCGCCTATAAAGAAATTATGGATGTCAATTTTTGATCTCTATAATAAACTATCTATTCGTAAGGTCCAACCCACAGTAGAACTAGCTCTTCTGTCCTTATGTGACTTGTCGATATCTAGGTATAAGAAGAATCTTCTCAGACACTTCCTCACGGCTGCTAGGAACTCGATCCCTCGGTATTGGAAAGAAGAGAAATTTCCCTCACGTTCTGAATTTGTTGCAGAACTTAATTATATTTACAGAATGAAACGATTGATAAACCAGACTACCGGGGATCCTGAAAAAATGTACAATACTTGGGCTCCCTGGATCGTATTTAGGGAAACCCCAGAATTAGACTTCTGGTTATCTAGACCCCGACTTACATTTGAAGTGGCTATTGTCTTCCCCATTGTCAGTCGGGGATGTGGACCTGCTCGGAGGGGGGGGGGGGGGAAGCAGGGTGAACCCAGTCCCCTCATACCTAATTTCATACAATATACCTTCTTGTCTTCATCTCTCTCCTTTTCTCTTCCCCTTCTCTCCTCTCTTCACTCGTCTCCTTCTTTATTTTCCTAATAATTTCCTTACTTTGCATATTTTGATTTATACCAATATATGTAACTTAGTTTTTGGAGTTATGACTGGTTTTCTTATTGATTGATTATAATAGTAATAATAATAATAACTAACGTTATTAAACAGAAGAAGAGATAATCTTGGCTCTGGCCAATAAAAATCCTGAAAATGATAGGTCATTAACCTTATGCTAGAAATGTAGTTATGATTCTATTAATTAGACTGATTATGTTCTTATTCTACTTTGTTTTTGTATTGTTTATTCGCTTTAATAAACATGATTTACACAGAAACATAATCCATTGAGCAAGCAGAAGTCAGGGCAGGCGGCAGTGCAGTAACATAATTTATTGAGCAAGCAGAGGTCAGGGCAGGCGGCAGTGCAGAAACATATCCAGAAACAAGCAGAGATCAGGGCAGGCGGCAGTGCAGAAACATATCCAGAAACAAGCAGAGGTCAGGGCAGGCGGCAGTGCAGAAACATATCCAGAGACAAGCAGAGGTCAGGGCAGGCAGCATTGTAGTAACATAATCCATTGAGCAAGCCATAGTCAAAACCATAAAATCTGTCCGAGAAGCAGCTTTGCAGAAGTTGTTATGGGCATGCTGCTAGCCACTCGCCACTACATTTTCCTCCGGCTAAATGATAGTGTCCCGCGGATTTCTCTTCTCGGGAGAATGAGATTCCTGGCACTTGGAAGGTAGCCCCCATCTCTCATGTAGGTCCGGCGTACATCCTGTGAGCTCTTCAGCATTGCTTGCATGATGTTTCTAGCAGCATAGCTGACTGGCATGTGTGGTGGTATAGGATTGTAGCCTTCTCTAGCTGTCACCTTAATACGCGGTTGATAGGCGTAAGGCATACCTAAGAGTTTCAGTATTTGAGAGGAAGTTAGGGCCTTCCAGGGGGATGGGCTCCTGGGCGGTGTGGCTTCTGTCTCTACCTCATCTTCTGTTCTGGTAATTATCAGGCGTTTCTTCGTAACCTCTGGCTCTGCGCTGATGTTTGCTGCAGGTTGTACATATCGGCCAATTTCGGGTACTGAAGGATATGGTTGTGGTCTTCTCATTCTTAAATATCGGTCCGATGCCTTTTCCGGTCTTTTGAACAGGGAGGTAATAAATGGCACGATGTTACCAAGTGCTGCCATCACATACCCAGTGAAGCCAGTTTGCCTTTGGTGGTGTTCAGGCCTCTGGCTGTATGGGGATGTTCTGGCATATGGGAGATGTCTCCGTGGTTGGAACTTTCTTCCACCTACGGGTGCAGCCATTAGGCTGCTTTCCCCTCCACACACACAAAGGTGTGTGTGGATGGTAGATAACACTCCCAAAAAAAGAAATAAAGTAAAAAAAAATACAATAAAGTAAACAAGCAGTATACAAGTCGCTCTGGGTTAGTGTTCAGCTCTCCTCTCTACCTCTGATTGCCTCGCACTGACCGTTCTTGCGGAACATTCCATGACTCGTGGACAACGCTTCTGTAATGTCATAAAGCCAAACATGGCAACGGGTCTAATATAGGAGAGCTAGGTATGTCACCCATGGCAGACAATCCAATACCAGCTGTCACTGTACGGATAGGGGTTAGCTGGATTGGGATGAGATGTATAAAAACTTACTAGAGCACAAGTCAAGTTTAAGTTACTGTTTTTTGTAGTTTTTTTTACCTGTTTATTTCAGATTTACAAAATTGTATAATTCTGTAGCCTCATATGTGAGCAATGTGATCTATATATTGTCAGCTCCTTCCAGAAATTTAAATTTGTCTGTAATTCCAAGTAGTGATCAAAAAATAAAAAACCACAAGTGTGACCCTGGTGTAGAAGGTACAAATTGTCCGGAGTCTCTCCTGGGCCATGTTCACAAGTGCAGAAGTGCTGTATTGTTTCCATACGTATTTGCACCAAAATAGTCAAAACTTTTTATTGTATTTTTTTTGCAGCTTTTTACAATGCATTTTTTTTTAGTAGAGCAATGCTTCAGTTCCACAATTGGAGATTTCACTGGAATTTTGCATGCATTTTTTATGCTCTCCATATACTATACTATACTATTAATGGCACATTTTTAAAAACGCATCAAAAAGTTCACCGTTCTGCTGCATCATGAACCCCTGTATGTAGTACAGCTTAGGGAGCGATAAAAAATGAACATAATAATAAAAAAATAGTCAAGTGATATCACCGCATCAAGCAAAGTCCGTGCGATCAAAATATAAAGATAATTAACCCAACTGGTAAACTCCGGAAACAGTAAAAAATTTAAAAATGCCAATATGGCGGTATTGTTTGGTCGCTGCCATACCACTAAAAATGCTGGAAGAAACAATTAAAATGTCATATCTATCCCAAAGTAATATCAATAAAACATTGTCTCACCTGACAAAAAAATAACTCCTCACACAGCTTTATTGGCTGAAAAATTAAAACAAGGGGTCTCGGAAAATGGCAACACAATCTCCCAATTTTTTTATTTCAAAGTCCTGATGTTTTTCCACCACTAAAATAATAAAAAAGCTGATCAAGTTTAGTATCGCTGTAATCATACTGATGTGGAGAATCATAGTGCAAGGTCATTTTTACCACATGATGTACGCCGTAAACATAATTCCCAAAAAACAATGTCAGAATTGTGTTTCTTTCACAATTTTCCCAATTCCCTGTACATTATGTGTCAGGATAAGCCACAACCAGTGGCGTAACTACAAAGTCATGGGCCCCGGTGCGAACTTCCAAATGGGGCCCCCCCCCACCTTCCCCTAGATACGCCTCGGATTGTTGCAGGAATCTCCTGCACTGCAACATGGTGTTGGGTGCCAGCACAGCCCGCACAGTGGTATATCCAGCACAGCCCGCACAGTGGTATATCCAGCACAGCCCGCACAGGGGTATATCCAGCACAGCCCGCACAGTGGTATATCCAGCACAGCCCGCACAGGGGTATATAGAGCACAGCCCGCACAGGGGTATATCCAGCACAGCCCGCACAGGGATATATCCAGCACAGCCCGCACAGGGGTATATACAGCACAGCCCGCACAGGGATATATCCAGCACAGCCCGCACAGTGGTATATCCAGCACAGCCCGCACAGTGGTATATCCAGCACAGCCCGCACAGTGGTATATCCAGCACAGCTCGCACAGGGGTATATAGAGCACAGCCAACACAGTGGTATATCCAGCACAGCCCGCACAGGGATATATACAGCACAGCCCGCACAGGGATATATACAGCACAGCCCGCACAGGGATATATACAGCACAGCCCGCACAGGGATATATACAGCACAGCCCGCACAGGGATATATGCAGCACAGCCCGCACAGGGATATATACAGCACAGCCCGCACAGGGATATATACAGCACAGCCCGCACAGGGATATATACAGCACAGCCCGCACAGGGATATATACAGCACAGCCCGCACAGGGATATATACAGCACAGCCCGCACAGGGATATATACAGCACAGCCCGCACAGGGATATATACAGCACAGCCTGCACAGGGATATATACAGCACAGCCCGCACAGGGGTATATAGAGCACAGCCCGCACAGGGATATATACAGCACAGCCCGCACAGGGATATATACAGCACAGCCCGCACAGGGGTATATAGAGCACAGCCCGCACAGCCACTGCATAGTACTGCACAAGAGTTATGGCCCCATAAGATGCTCCGCACAGCCACTGCCCCTTATAGTGCTGCACAAGAGTTATGGCCCCATATGATGCTCCGCACAGTCAATGCCCCTTATAGTGCTGCACAAGACTTATGGCCCCATAAGATGCTCCGTACACAGTCACTGCCCCTTATAGTGCTGCACAAGAGTTATGGCCCCATAAGATGCTCCGCACAGCCACTGTCCCTTATAGTGCTGCACTAGAGTTATGGCCCCATAAGATGCTCCGTACACAGTCACTGCCCCTTATAGTGCTGCACAAGAGTTATGGCCCCATAAGATGCTCCACACAATCACTGCCCCTTATAGTGCTGCACAAGAGTTATGGCCCCATAAGATGCTCCGCACAGCCACTGTCCCTTATAGTGCTGCACTAGAGTTATGGCCCCATAAGATGCTCCGTACACAGTCACTGCCCCTTATAGTGCTGCACAAGAGATATGGCCCCATAAGATGCTCCGCACAGTCACTGCCCCTTATAGTGCTGCACAAGTGTTATGGCCCCATAAGATGCTCCGCACAGTCAATGCCCCTTATAGTGCTGCACAAGTGTTATGGCCCCATAAGATGCTCCGCACAGTCACTGCCCCTTATAGTGCTGCACAAGTGTTATGGCCCCATAAGATGCTCCGCACAGCCACTGCCCCTTATAGTGCTGCACAAGTGTTATGGCCCCATAAGATGCTCCGCACAGTCAATGCCCCTTATAGTGCTGCACAAGAGTTATGGCCCCATAAGATGCTCCGCACAGCCACTGCCCCTTATAGTGCTGGCGCTGCACAAGTGTTATGGCCCCATAAGATGCTCCGTATAGCCACTTGCGACTTGCCCCTTTTGCTTTTGCTGCCATAAAAAAAATAAATCACATACTCACCTCACCTCTCTCTCTTCGCTCAGGACCCCCGGCACTATCAATATTTACCTGGCTGCTCCTCGTGCGGCTCCGTCTTCGGCACTGACGTTCAGCAGAGGGCGCGCACTGACTACGTCACCGCGCCCTCTGACCTGAACGTCACTGCCAGAGGACGCTGATGACAGAGCCACACCGGAACGAGGAGAGGTAAATATCGCCCAGCGCTGCGCAGCGCTGTATACTCACCACCAGTCACCTGCAGGCTGCTCCTGGCGCTGCGTCCCTGCTTCTTCCACCGCTGCATCTTCTTCCTGTATTGAGCGGTCACATGGTCCCGTTCATTACAGAAATGAATATGAGGCTCCACCTCTATGGGAGGTGGAGCCGCATATTCATTTCTGTAATGAGCGGGACCATGTGACCGCTCAGTGCAGGAAGAATCTGCAGCGCTGGAAGAAGCAGGGACTTCCAGGGACCGCGCCGGGAGTAGGTAAGTATAATTAGAGAGCGGTGACGGCTCCCTGCCGCGGGTCACTCACAAATGGTGCAATCATGGGTCATTTCATTCTCCGGCTTCACTACTGTCCATTGGGCCCCTAAGTAGTCTGGGCCCCGTCGCAACTGCGACCGCTGCGACCGCGGTAGTTACGCCCCTGGCCACAACCGCTGCCACCAATGTTTCTTGAACACCACTTGCTCACGACACACCTGCCTGGGATGTTACTATACAGGGGACCTCCCGCACTCACTCGTCCACTCACCTAAGTGCACCCCACAGACAGTTCTCACATCCACGTCACACTTATTGCTTCTATCACTCACCGTTTTGATAGGCCAGCGAGACGCCAGCACTGCGTCACACACTAGCACACATGCCACCTAGCTTTTCTCAGCACCTGATAGCTGCCCTCCTCAGGGTTTGAGGGTATGTCTAGAGCAGAAAACAACAAACTTATTAAACTTTAGATTTAAAGGGAACCTGTCAGCAGGATTGTGCACAGTACACTTGGCCTGGGACAACTTATAAAGTCCCATGAATTCCAGTACCATCTATATGCTGATGACACTCAGATCTACCGCTCTGGCTCAGACGTCACCTCTCTGCTGTCCAAAATCCCGAAGTGTCTCAGCCATATCCTCGTTCTTCTCCTCTCGCTTCCTCAAACTCAATGTGGACAAATCTGAACTCATCATCTTTCCTCCATCTCATAGATCTTCCTTACCTGACCTATCTATCACTTTTAATGACATCACGCTTTCCCCCGTACCGGAAGTCCGCTGCCTCGGAGTAACCCTTGACTCTGCCCTGTCCTTCAACCCGCACATCCAAACTCTTTCCACCTCCTGTCGCCTCCAGCTCAAAAATATCTCCAGAATCTGTCCTTTCCTCAACTGTCAATCTACTAAAATGCTTGTGCATGCCCTAATCATCTCCCACCTTGACTACTGTAACATCCTTTTCTGTGGCCTCCCTGTTAATACCCTTGCACCTCTCCAGTCCATCCTTAACTCTGCTGCCCAACTAATTCATCTCTATCCTCACTACTCCTCCACTTCCCCCCTCTGCAAATCTCTTCACTGGCTCCCATTCCCTTAGCGTATCCAGTTCAAATTACTTATACTGACCTACAAAGCCATCCATAATCTGTCTCCTCCATATATCTCCAAACTAATATCCCAAGTCCTCCCAACACCTCCTTCTCTCCTCCACACTTCTCCGCTCCTCACCCAACCGCCTCCAAGACTTCTCCCGAATATCCCCCATCCTCTGGAATTCTTTGCCCCAACACATCCGACTATCAACTACATTCGGATCCTTCAGACGGAACCTGAAAATCCACCTCTTCAGGAAAGCCTACAGCCTGCACTGACCCCGTTGCCTTCTCACCACTAGCGGAGCTACCGCCTCACCAACACCGGAGCTGCTACAACCCTCAACCTATTGTCTCCTTCCCCACCATCCTGTAGAATGTAAGCCCCAAGGGCAGGGTCCTCGCCCCTCTGTATCAGTCTGTCATTGTTAGTTTGCTTACTATAAGTGATCTCTGTAATTTGTATGTAACCCCTTCTCATGTACCATGGAATCAATGGTGCTATATAAATAAATAATAATAATGATAATAATAATAGTAATAAAGGACAGACAGTATCAGGTTGGCGCCGTTATACTGATTAAAATGATACCTTTGTGATGAAATCCATCTTGTGGTTGTTGTGCAATCTGTATTTGTAGTTTTCAATTATAAGAGTTTGGTGCTCCGGGGCGGGGCTGTGGGAGGTCCTGTGGGCGGGGCTTTATGTAGTGCTCAGATGTATGGGCTTATGACAGGTTACTGATCCCTGATGCAAAAAAGGTCTGTATCTGTATCATCAATATGCCAAGCAACCACCCCCTCCATGGACTTGCAGGCTGTGAGTGGTTGTCTCATCGGTATTTTTGCACCTGTGTTGAATGGGTCCACTGCATCCTTTTAGTGCATTTGTTTGGAGGCCTGGGCAGGTAAATATCTCTGCCTTTTTCTGGATATTTCATAACAGGCGGCATTGGGATAACGCCCTGATGGCATCTGAGTGTGACCTGTTTCTTCCTAGGACCCATTCACTTAATAGGGTGAGTTTGATTCACAAATTGGATCTAATACTGACATGTTTCTGCTCTTTCTTTTTGCAGACAATCGATCTGCCCTGTGAGCAGCCACATGAACTATAAGTGCTCGGTCACGCATCCGTAGTTTTGGTCCAAGTGAAAAGAACAGGCTATACTTGGCCCAATGTTACTCAATGAGGCAGTGCAGATTAGTGTTTTTTTCCACGGACTGAATGCAGCATGCACGAGTTTCTTCTGTAAATCGGATGAGACTTACCCATTCAAGTCTATGGGTGGAGGAAAAAAAAAATCGGATGCCATACAGAGCTACAGTAAAGTATCCGAACTGTAAAAGGTCCTGTAAGTGATTAATAGCTGCTGCAGTAAAATATGGACAGATGACAAGTGAAAAAAAAACAACCAAGTAATTTGTGGATGAAACTCCATTAACAATTTTTGTGTAACTGGATTGCCCCTCAGGGCAGCGGGGTACTCAGTACCGGGTCCTGAGTTCACAGGGGGATGTCACGGCGGCGACCCGGTCCATGGCCCTGGAGTGTCCATGTAAAAGGGAAAGGTCTTTAAAGGGAATAAAGTTTGTGTTCGTGATGCCACCTGTGGTATTCGGTCAGTGGAGACCGACGCTGCTTTAAGGGGTCCTCTGGGGTGATGTTATGGGAACTTGATAGTATAACTTCCCACAGGTGAAGTGTATCCCCAGGGTTCACGTGGTGTAGGTGGAAGATGGTGAGGAGTGCAGTAAAGAATGAGGACACAGGTTTGCAGACTCTTTACCTTGGTTTACTGAAGACTTCAGCATCCACCGTCCAGAGCACCAGATCACAGGGCAGGCAAGGTCCAGCCGGCTTGAAGGCAAATTAGGACTCCCCTTACCCAGGTGGAAATCAAAAGCTTTCCTTTGGCGCCGTAGTGTTGTAGTCCCTTACTGCTAAAAGCTCACATAAGGTCCTCACAGATGTTGTCTCTCTCTCTGTCCCCCGGGTAGGATAGGACATAACCCAACCCGCATAACTAGTGACTTGAGGCGGTTTATAGGGACTCTAGCACGCCCCAGCCTCTAAGGGTGTCACCGTGCCTCCTGGCTGTTAGGTCGGACAGGTAACGTAAAGTTCAGCTGTCCTGCTGGTCTCTGATGTAAGCCATAGAGGTCCTTACACCCTCTATGTTACAGCTACTGGTCCTGCGCCTCAGAAGGAGGCAGCCTGCTCGGAGCTGGTCTCCCTCTGATATCGACTTCTGTGCTTTGCTCTCCTGAACGTTCGCTGCAATCAATTCAGCTTTCTGTATGTCTCTTTCCAGGAACTGCTGCCCTGGGGTTACACAGCTCCGTAAAACCTTCGTCTCCCTCAGATGGCTTCTGTCTGTTTTCTAGCAGGAACCCTGTGGAAAACTGACAAACTTTCCCTACAGACTACCAGTTATATATATATGGGGAGTCACCTAGCAAGTAGGATCAAAAGCTCCCCCTGGTGGCCTGGAGTGTGAATGTGTTGCATGTTTGTGGTACCTGGTTGCAGTTATCCCTTCTTGCCTTCAAGCGTAACATCACTCTCCCCTTGAGGAAAACAATGCTACTGTGACGACCAGGACCCTTGGGCGCCACATAACCCTACCCTAGCAGGCACTGTCCTACCTGTCAAAAACAGACATCTGAACAGTGGCGGATTATAATGAGGTTAATCTGGGCGGTAGCCCAGGGCCCAGTGGTGTGGGGGGGCCCACCACAGGGCCGCCATCAGGGCCAGCATCTGCACCCGCGCATCTGGGCAAGTGCCGGGGCCCTAGAGAGACTGGGGGGCCCATTTTGACAAGTGTGACCAACTTTTTACTATTGACGCTGCCTATGCAGCATTAATAGTAAAAAGATATAATGTTAAAAATAATTTAAAAAATAACAAATCGTGCTATTCTCACCTTCCCGCGGCCTCCGCAGCCTTCCAGATCCTCGCGATGCTCTCGGCAGCTCCCGTTCCCAGCGAAGCCTTGCGAAATGACCCCAGATGATGCAGGATCATGCGAGACCGCTACGTCATCACAGGTCATTGTCGCAAAGCATCACTGGGAACAGGAGCTGCCGGGAGCATCGCTAAGGCCTGGGCTGGATCCGGGGGCCGTTAGAAGGTGAGTATATAACTATTTTTTATTTAAATTCTCTTTTTTTTTAACAGGGATATGGTACCCACACTGCTATATACTACGTGGCTGTGTTATATACTATGTGGCTGTGCTATGTACTACGTAGCTGTGGTATATATTACGTGGCTGTGGTATATACTACGTGGGCTGTGCTATATTCTGTGTGGGCTGTGCTATATACTACGTGGCTGCTATATGCTACGTGGGCTGTGTTATATGCTACGTGCCTGTGTTATATACTACGTAGCTGCTATATGCTACGTGGGCTGTTATATGCTACGTGGCTGTGTTATGTGCTAAGTGGGCTGTGCTATACATTACGTGGCTGTGATATATGCTGCGTGGGCTGTGTTATATACTATGTGGGCTGTGTTATATACTACGTGGCTGTGCTATATGCTACGTGGCTGTGCTATATACTACATGGGCTGTGTTATACACTACGTGGTTGTGCTATATACTATGTGGGCTGTGCTGTATACTACATGGCTGTTCTATATACTACGTGACTGTGCTATATGCTACATGGGCTGTGTTATATACTAAGTGGGCTGTGTTATATGCTGCGTGGGCTGTGTTATATACTACGTGGCTGTGCTGTATACTACGTGGGCTGTGTTATATGCTACGTGGGCTGTGATATATGCTACGTTGCTGTGCTATATGCTACGTGGCTGTGCTATGTACTACGTGAGCTGTGTTATATGCTACATGAGCAGAACGCTGGACATGGGGACAAAATGCTGGACATGGGGCAGAATGCTGGACATGGTGCTGAATGCTGGACACGGGGACAGAATGTGGGGCAGAATGTTGGACAGGGGGGGCAGAATGCTGGACACGGGGACAGAATGCTGGACATGGGGACAGAATGCTGGATATGGGGACAGAATGCTGGACACGGGGGGCAGAATGCTGGACATGGGGGCAGAAGGTGAGACACAGGGGGCAGAATGGAGATACAGGGCATGATTGGAGACACAGGGAGCAGGATGAAAGACATGGGGGCATGACTGGAGACACTGGGGGCAGGATTGGAGACACTGGGGGCAGGATTGGAGACACTGGGTGCAGGATTGGAGACAGATGGGGCAGGATTGGAGACAGATGGGCAGAATGGAGACACTGGGCATGATTGGAGACACGGGGCAGGATTGCAGACATGGGGGCATGATTGGAGACATAGGGGTAGAATGGAGATACGGGCATAAATGGAGACACGGGGCAGGATTAAAGACATGGGGGCATGATTGTAGACACTGGGGGCAGGATTGGAGACAGATGGGTCAGGGTTGGAGACAGATCGTGCAGGATCATGGGGAAAGATGGATACGATGGAGACAGATGGGGCAGGATGGGGAGATCATATGGGGCAGAATGGATACTCATGAGGGCAGGATGGGAGAACTTATGGCTGAAGCCAGGAATGAGATACACGGGGGCTAGGATGAGGAATATTATTACCATAGGGGCCCATTAAGGGATATTATTACTGCAGTGATGTATTTATTTTTTGAGTGTACTGTTTTAAATGGGGGGCGGTCCTGTTACTGTGTAGAGTGATACTATGATGCCTTTTTTCCCGCGGGGTTTCACAGGGAGACTTACTTGAATAAATGTAGAGTCTCAAGACCTATCATCCATGACTATTTAAATCAAATATTTCAGGGACTGGAACCTCCTACTGGCACCTGGTTTTTCTACGAACAATTAAAAAGCTTCATAAATAAGACATCTAAGCAAAATAATATTATTAGAACATTAACTCCTTTTGAAAAACGTTGCATTACTAGGGAATTTCCGGTCCACACGGTCTCTCTGCTATATAATCTTTTCCGAAGAGGTCAAACCCCATCGCACAATTTCCCAATATTTTTCTCAAAATGGGAGAATGATCTGGGGATATCTCTATCTCAAGAGGAGAGAGACAAGATCCTGTTATTTACATTCAGGACCTCGTTGTCCTCTGTGTCACAGGAGAGGATCTATAAGATCTTATCAAGGTGGTATAGATGCCCTTCCTTGGTGCATGCCATGTTCCCGGTGATCCCAGATACATGCTGGAGATGCGTAGAAGAAAAGGGAACATATGTCCATATCTGGTGGGATTGCCCGCCTATAAAGAAATTATGGATGTCAATTTTTGATCTCTATAATAAACTATCTATTCGTAAGGTCCAACCCACAGTAGAACTAGCTCTTCTGTCCTTATGTGACTTGTCGATATCTAGGTATAAGAAGAATCTTCTCAGACACTTCCTCACGGCTGCTAGGAACTCGATCCCTCGGTATTGGAAAGAAGAGAAATTTCCCTCACGTTCTGAATTTGTTGCAGAACTTAATTATATTTACAGAATGAAACGATTGATAAACCAGACTACCGGGGATCCTGAAAAAATGTACAATACTTGGGCTCCCTGGATCGTATTTAGGGAAACCCCAGAATTAGACTTCTGGTTATCTAGACCCCGACTTACATTTGAAGTGGCTATTGTCTTCCCCATTGTCGGTCGGGGATGTGGACCTGCTCGGAGGGGGGGGGGGGAAGCAGGGTGAACCCAGTCCCCTCATACCTAATTTCATACAATATACCTTCTTGTCTTTATCTCTCTCCTTTTCTCTTCCCCTTCTCTCCTCTCTTCACTCGTCTCCTTCTTTATTTTCCTAATAATTTCCTTACTTTGCATATTTTGATTTATACCAATATATGTAACTTAGTTTTTGGAGTTATGACTGGTTTTCTTATTGATTGATTATAATAGTAATAATAATAATAACTAACGTTATTAAACAGAAGAAGAGATAATCTTTGCTCTGGCCAATAAAAATCCTGAAAATGATAGGTCATTAACCTTATGCTAGAAATGTAGTTATGATTCTATTAATTAGACTGATTATGTTCTTATTCTACTTTGTTTTTGTATTGTTTATTCGCTTTAATAAACATGATTTACACAGAAACATAATTTATTGAGCAAGCAGAGGTCAGGGCAGGCGGCAGTGCAGAAACATATCCAGAAACAAGCAGAGATCAGGGCAGGTGGCAGTGCAGAAACATATCCAGAAACAAGCAGAGGTCAGGGCAGGCGGCAGTGCAGAAACATATCCAGAAACAAGCAGAGATCAGGGCAGGCGGCAGTGCAGAAACATAACCGGAAACAAGCAGAGGTCGGGGCAGGCGGCATTGTAGTAACATAATCCATTGAGCAAGCCATAGTCAAAACCAGAAAATCTGTCCGAGAAGCAGCTTTGCAGAAGTTGTTATGGGCATGCTGCTAGCCACTCGCCACTACATTTTCCTCCGGCTAAATGATAGTGTCCCGCGGATTTCTCTTCTCGGGAGAATGAGATTCCTGGCACTTGGAAGGTAGCCCCCATCTCTCATGTAGGTCCGGCGTACATCCTGTGAGCTCTTCAGCATTGCTTGCATGATGTTTCTAGCAGCATAGCTGACTGGCATGTGTGGTGGTATAGGATTGTAGCCTTCTCTAGCTGTCACCTTAATACGCGGTTGATAGGCGTAAGGCATACCTAAGAGTTTCAGTATTTGAGAGGTAGTTAGGGCCTTCCAGGGGGATGGGCTCCTGGGCGATGTGGCTTCTGTCTCTACCTCATCTTCTGTTCTGGTAATTATCAGGCGTTTCTTCGTAACCTCTGGCTCTGCGCTGATGTTTGCTGCAGGTGGTACATATCGGCCAATTTCGGGTACTGAAGGATATGGTTGTGGTCTTCTCATTCTTAAATATCGGTCCGATGCCTTTTCCGGTCTTTTGAACAGGGAGGTAATAAATGGCACGATGTTACCAAGTGCTGCCATCACATACCCAGTGAAGCCAGTTTGCCTTTGGTGGTGTTCAGGCCTCTGGCTGTATGGGGATGTTCTGGCATATGGGAGATGTCTCCGTGGTTGGAACTTTCTTCCACCTACGGGTGCAGCCATTAGGCTGCTTTCCCCTCCACACACACAAAGGTGTGTGTGGATGGTAGATAACACTCCCAAAAAAAGAAATAAAGTAAAAAAAAATACAATAAAGTAAACAAGCAGTATACAAGTCGCTCTGGGTTAGTGTTCAGCTCTCCTCTCTACCTCTGATTGCCTCGCACTGACCGTTCTTGCGGAACATTCCATGACTCGTGGACAACACTTCTGTGATGTCATAAAGCCAAACATGGCAACGGGTCTAATATAGGAGAGCTAGGTATGTCACCCATGGCAGACAATCCAATACCAGCTGTCACTGTACGGATAGGGGTTAGCTGGATTGGGATGAGATGTATAAAAACTTACCAGAGCACAAGTCAAGTTTAAGTTACTGTTTTTTGTAGTTTTTTTTACCTGTTTATTTCAGATTTACAAAATTGTATAATTCTGTAGCCTCATATGTGAGCAATGTGATCTATATATTGTCAGCTCCTTCCAGAAATTTAAATTTGTCTGTAATTCCAAGTAGTGATCAAAAAATAAAAAACCACAAGTGTGACCCTGGTGTAGAAGGTACAAATTGTCCGGAGTCTCTCCTGGGCCATGTTCACAAGTGCAGAAGTGCTGTATTGTTTCCATACGTATTTGCACCAAAATAGTCAAAACTTTTTATTGTATTTTTTTTGCAGCTTTTTACAATGCATTTTTTTTTAGTAGAGCAATGCTTCAGTTCCACAATTGGAGATTTCATTGGAATTTTGCATGCATTTTTTATGCTCTCCATATACTATACTATACTATTAATGGCAAATTTTTAAAAACGCATCAAAAAGTTCACCGTTGTGCTGCATCATGAACCCCTGTATGTAGTACAGCTTAGGGAGCGATAAAAAATGAACATAATAATAAAAAAATAGTCAAGTGATATCACCGCATCAAGCAAAGTCCGTGCGATCAAAATATAAAGATAATTAACCCAACTGGTAAACTCCGGAAACAGTAACAAATTTAAAAATGCCAATATGGCGGTACTGTTTGGTCGCTGCCATACCACTAAAAATGCTGGAAGAAACAATTAAAATGTCATATCTATCCCAAAGTAATATCAATAAAACACTGTCTCACCTGACAAAAAAATAACTCCTCACACAGCTTTATTGGCTGAAAAATTAAAACAAGGGGTCTCGGAAAATGGCAACACAATCTCCCAATTTTTTTATTTCAAAGTCCTGATTTTTTTCCACCACTAAAATAATAAAAAAGCTGATCAAGTTTAGTATCGCTGTAATCATACTGATGTGGAGAATCATAGTGCAAGGTCATTTTTACCACATGATGTACGCCGTAAACATAATTCCCAAAAAACAATGTCAGAATTGTGTTTCTTTCACAATTTTCCAAATTCCCTGTACATTATGTGTCAGGATAAGCCACAACCAGTGGCGTAACTACAAAGTCATGGGCCCCGGTGCGAACTTCCAAATGGGGCCCCCCCCCACCTTCCCTTAGATACGCCTCGGATTGTTGCAGGAATCTCCTGCACTGCAACATGGTGTTGGGTGCCAGCACAGCCCGCACAGTGGTATATCCAGCACAGCCCACACAGTGGTATATCCAGCACAGCCCGCACATACAGGGGCGTAACTACCGCGGTCGCAGCGGTCGCCATTGCGACCGGGCCCCGCAGGTCAGGGGCCCCGGGCCGGCAGGTCTGAGCAGGGCCAGGCTGGCCATCGGGCACTTCTGGCAAATGCCAGAAGAGCCGATGCCAGTAGTGGGCCGCTGCACTGTTCCTCCCCCGGAACCCCCCCAGTGCCGCCGCCGCCGCCGCATTTAACTATACCGGCGTCTATGACACCGGTATAGTTCAATGCAATGATGGGAGGAGAGAGCGTCACCTGACGCTTCCTCTCCCATCATTCCCCGCTCTGCCTCTGACAGTACACTGCGGGTGCGCGATGACGTCATATCATCGCGCACCTGCAGTGTCCTGGGCAGACTGCAGCCGCCAGGAGCAGCGCGGGCAAAAGGAAGGGTGAGGAGAGTTTTTTTTTTTTTTTCTTTTTAACCGGACTGTGGGGCCATTATCGGGGGGGATGAGATGAGATGTGGGCTGTGCTCTATATACCCCTGTGCGGGCTGTGCTGTATATACCCCTGTGGGGCTGTGCTGTATATATCCCTGTGCGGGCTCTGCTGTATATACCCCTGTGGGGGCTGTGCTGTATATATCCCTGTGCGGGCTCTGCTGTATATATCCCTGTGCGGGCTCTGCTGTATATACCACTGTGCGGGCTCTGCTGTATATACCACTGTGCGGGCTCTGCTGTATATACCCCTGTGGGGGCTCTGCTGTATATATCCCTGTGCGGGCTCTGCTGTATATATCCCTGTGCGGGCTCTGCTGTATATATCCCTGTGCGGGCTCTGCTGTATATACCACTGTGCGGGCTCTGCTGTATATACCACTGTGCGGGCTCTGCTGTATATAACACTGTGCGGGCTGTGCTCTATATACCACTGTGCGGGCTCTGCTGGATATACCACTGTGCGGTCTGTGCTGGATATACCACTGTGCTGTCTGTGCTGGATATACCACTGTGAGGGCTGTGCTGGATATACCACTGTGCGGTCTGTGCTGGATATACCACTGTGCGGTCTGTGCTGGATATACCACTGTGCAGTCTGTGCTGGATATACCACTGTGCGGTCTGTGCTGGATATACCACTGTGCGGTCTGTGCTGGATATACCACTGTGCGGGCTGTGCTGGATATACCACTGTGCGGGCTGTGCTGGCACCCAACACCATGTTGCAGTGCAGGAGATTCCTGCAACAGTCCGAGGCGTATCTAGGGGAAGCGGGGCGGGGGAAGGTGGGGGGGTTGCGGGGGCGGGGGAAGGTGGGGGGGTAGGGGGGGGGCCCCATTTGGAAGTTCGCACCGGGGCCCATAACTTTGTAGTTACGCCACTGCGCACATAGGTATATAGAGCACAGCCCGCACAGGGGTATATCCAGCACAGCCCGCACAGGGGTATATCCAGCACAGCCCGCACAGGGATATATCCAGCACAGCCCGCACAGTGGTATATCCAGCACAGCCCGCACAGTGGTATATCCAGCACAGCCCGCACAGTGGTATATCCAGCACAGCCCGCACAGGGGTATATAGAGCACAGCCAACACAGTGCTATATCCAGCACAGCCCGCACAGGGATATATACAGCACAGCCCGCACAGGGATATATACAGCACAGCCCGCACAGGGATATATACAGCACAGCCCGCACAGGGATATATACAGCACAGCCCGCAAAGGGATATATACAGCACAGCCCGCACAGGGATATATACAGCACAGCCCGCACAGGGATATATACAGCACAGCCCGCACAGGGATATATACAGCACAGCCCGCACAGGGATATATACAGCACAGCCCGCACAGGGATATATACAGCACAGCCCGCACAGGGATATATACAGCACAGCCCGCACAGGGATATATACAGCACAGCCCGCACAGGGATATATACAGCACAGCCTGCACAGGGATATATACAGCACAGCCCGCACAGGGGTATATAGAGCACAGCCCGCACAGGGGTATATACAGCACAGCCCGCACAGGGATATATACAGCACAGCCCGCACAGGGATATATACAGCACAGCCCGCACAGGGGTATATAGAGCACAGCCCGCACTGCCCCTTATAGTGCTGCACAAGAGTTATGGCCCCATAAGATGCTCCGTACACAGTCACTGCCCCTTATAGTGCTGCACAAGACTTATGGCCCCATAAGATGCTCCGCACAGTCACTGCCCCTTATAGTGCTGCACAAGAGTTATGGCCCCATAAGATGCTCCGTACACAGTCACTGCCCCTTATAGTGCTGCACAAGACTTATGGCCCCATAAGATGCTCCGCACAGTCACTGCCCCTTATAGTGCTGCACAAGAGTTATGGCCCCATAAGATGCTCCGCACAGTCACTGCCCCTTATAGTGCTGCACAAGTGTTATGGCCCCATAAGATGCTCCGTACACAGTCACTGCCCCTTATAGTGCTGCACAAGACTTATGGCCCCATAAGATGCTCCGCACAGTCACTGCCCCTTATAGTGCTGCACAAGAGTTATGGCCCCATAAGATGCTCCGCACAGTCAATGCCCCTTATAGTGCTGCACAAGAGTTATGGCCCCATAAGATGCTCCGCACAGCCACTGCCCCTTATAGTGCTGGCGCTGCACAAGTGTTATGGCCCCATAAGATGCTCCGTATAGCCACTTGCGACTTGCCCCTTTTGCTTTTGCTGCCATAAAAAAAATAAATCACATACTCACCTCACCTCTCTCTCTTCGCTCAGGACCCCCGGCACTATCAATATTTACCTGGCTGCTCCTCGTGCGGCTCCGTCTTCGGCACTGACGTTCAGCAGAGGGCGCGCACTGACTACGTCACCGCGCCCTCTGACCTGAACGTCACTGCCAGAGGACGCTGATGACAGAGCCGCACCGGAACGAGGAGAGGTAAATATCGCCCAGCGCTGCGCAGCGCTGTATACTCACCACCAGTCACCTGCAGGCTGCTCCTGGCGCTGCGTCCCTGCTTCTTCCACCGCTGCATCTTCTTCCTGTATTGAGCGGTCACATGGTCCCGTTCATTACAGAAATGAATATGAGGCTCCACCTCTATGGGAGGTGGAGCCGCATATTCATTTCTGTAATGAGCGGGACCATGTGACCGCTCAGTGCAGGAAGAATCTGCAGCGCTGGAAGAAGCAGGGACTTCCAGGGACCGCGCCGGGAGTAGGTAAGTATAATTAGAGAGCGGTGACGGCTCCCTGCCGCGGGTCACTCACAAATGGTGCAATCATGGGTCATTTCATTCTCCGGCTTCACTACTGTCCATGGGGCCCCTAAGTAGTCTGGGCCCCGTCGCAACTGCGACCGCTGCGACCGCGGTAGTTACGCCCCTGGCCACAACCGCTGCCACCAATGTTTCTTGAACACCACTTGCTCACGACACACCTGCCTGGGATGTTACTATACAGGGGACCTCCCGCACTCACTCGTCCACTCACCTAAGTGCACCCCACAGACAGTTCTCACATCCACGTCACACTTATTGCTTCTATCACTCACCGTTTTGATAGGCCAGCGAGACGCCAGCACTGCGTCACACACTAGCACACATGCCACCCAGCTTTTCTCAGCACCTGATAGCTGCCCTCCTCAGGGTTTGAGGGTATGTCTAGAGCAGAAAACAACAAACTTATTAAACTTTAGATTTAAAGGGAACCTGTCAGCAGGATTGTGCACAGTACACTTGGCCTGGGATAACTCATAAAGTCCCATGGATTCCAGTACCATCTATATGCTGATGACACTCAGATCTACCGCTCTGGCTCAGACGTCACCTCTCTGCTGTCCAAAATCCCGAAGTGTCTCAGCCATATCCTCGTTCTTCTCCTCTCGCTTCCTCAAACTCAATGTGGACAAATCTGAACTCATCATCTTTCCTCCATCTCATAGATCTTCCTTACCTGACCTACCTATCACTTTTAATGACATCACGCTTTCCCCCGTACCGGAAGTCCGCTGCCTCGGAGTAACCCTTGACTCTGCCCTGTCCTTCAAACCGCACATCCAAACTCTTTCCACCTCCTGTCGCCTCCAGCTCAAAAATATCTCCAGAATCTGTCCTTTCCTCAACTGTCAATCTACTAAAATGCTTGTGCATGCCCTAATCATCTCCCACCTTGACTACTGCAACATCCTTTTCTGTGGCCTCCCTGTTAATACCCTTGCACCTCTCCAGTCCATCCTTAACTCTGCTGCCCAACTAATTCATCTCTATCCTCACTACTCCTCCACTTCCCCCCTCTGCAAATCTCTTCACTGGCTCCCATTCCCTCAGCATATCCAGTTCAAATTACTTATACTGACCTACAAAGCCATCCATAATCTGTCTCCTCCATATATCTCCAAACTAATATCCCAAGTCCTCCCAACACCTCCTTCTCTCCTCCACACTTCTCCGCTCCTCACCCAACCGCCTCCAAGACTTCTCCCGAATATCCCCCATCCTCTGGAATTCTTTGCCCCAACACATCCGACTATCAACTACATTCGGATCCTTCAGACGGAACCTGAAAATCCACCTCTTCAGGAAAGCCTACAGCCTGCACTGACCCCGTTGCCTACTCACCACTAGCGGAGCTACCGCCTCACCAACACCGGAGCTGCTACAACCCTCAACCTATTGTCTCCTTCCCCACCATCCTGTAGAATGTAAGCCCCAAGGGCAGGGTCCTCGCCCCTCTGTATCAGTCTGTCATTGTTAGTTTGCTTACTATAAGTGATATCTGTAATTTGTATGTAACCCCTTCTCATGTACCATGGAATCAATGGTGCTATATAAATAAATAATAATAATGATAATAATAATAATAGTAATAAAGGACAGACAGTATCAGGTTGGCGCCGTTATACTGATTAAAATGATACCTTTGTGATGAAATCCATCTTGTGGTTGTTGTGCAATCTGTATTTGTAGTTTTCAATTATAAGAGTTTGGTGCTCCGGGGGCGGGGCTGTGGGAGGTCCTGTGGGCGGGGCTTTATGTAGTGCTCAGATGTATGGGCTTATGACAGGTTACCAGGGGTGGGATTCAGCCGGTACGACCCGGTACGGGGCAGCCGTTTACTAAAATTTCTATCTGCCAGCGTTCCGGTAATTGAAAATGCCATTTTCAATTACCGGAACGCTGGCAGATAGAAATTTTCAAAATGGTTACCACTGGCAGTGGCGTAGGAAGGGGGGGGGCGGGCCGCCCAGGGCGGCACAATGCGGGGGGCGGCACAATACGGGGGGCGGGTCGCCGGCGGCGCAGAATTTACCTGTTCGCATCGCGGCTTCATAAAAATGGCCGCCGCGATCTCCATCTGCGCATGCGCGGCATCCCGCGGCCATTTTCCTGAAGCCCCGGTCAGCAGAGCACTCCACCTGCGCACGCGCGGCCTCAGGAAGATGGCCGCCCCCACCGATAACCAGAGAGAGCAGGATCGCGGTCAGGTAAGCAGAACTTTTTTTTTTTTTTTTTTTTTTATTGAGAGCGGCGATCGGGGGGGCCCAGGGCAGAAAGCTGGACACAGGGGGGCAGAAAGCTGGAAACAGGGGGTCAGAAAGCTGGACACAGGGGGTCAGAAAGCTGGACGCTGGGGCAGAACGATGGACGCTGGGGCAGAACGCTGGACGCTGGGGCTGAAAGCTGGACGCTGGGGCAGAAAGCTGGACACGGGGGCAGAAAGCTGGACACTGGGGCAGAAAGCAGGACACAGGGGGGCAGAATGCTGGACACAGGGGCAGAAAGCTGGACACTGGGGTCAGAAAGCTGGACGCTGGGGCAGAACGATGGACGCTGGGGCAGAACGCTGGACGCTGGGGCTGGACGCTGGGGCTGAAAGCTGGACGCTGGGGCAGAAAGCTGGACACGGGGGCAGAAAGCTGGACACTGGGGCAGAAAGCTGGACACAGGGGGGCAGAAAGCTGGAAACAGGGGGTCAGAAAGCTGGACACAGGGGGTCAGAAAGCTGGACGCTGGGGCAGAACGATGGACGCTGGGGCAGAACGCTGGACGCTGGGGCTGAAAGCTGGACACTGGGGCAGAAAGCTGGACACGGGGGCAGAAAGCTGGACACTGGGGCAGAAAGCTGGACACAGGGGGGCAGAAAGCTGGACACAGGGGGGCAGAAAGCTGGACACAGGGGGGCAGAAAGCTGGACACTGGGGGGCAGAAAGCTGGACACTGGGGGGCAGAAAGCTGGACACTGGGGGGCAGAAAGCTGGACACTGGGGGGCAGAAAGCTGGACACTGGGGGGCAGAAAGCTGGACACTGGGGGGCAGAAAGCTGGACACTGGGGGGCAGAAAGCTGGACACTGGGGGGCAGAAAGCTGGACACAGGGGGGCAGAAAGCTGGACACAGGGGGGCAGAAAGCTGGACACGGGGGTAGAAAGCTGGACACAGAGGCAGATTGCTGGACACAGGGGCAGAATGGAGAAACGGGGCATGATTGGAGACACAGGGGGCAGGATGACAGACATGGCGGCATGACTGGAGACACTGGAGGCAGGATTGGAGACAGATGGGGCAGGATCATGGGGCAGGATGGATACGATGGAGACAGATGGGGCAGGATGGGAAGATCATATGGGGCAGGATGGATACTCATTAGGGCAGGATGGGAGAACATATGGCTGACGCCAGGAATGAGACACACAGGGGCTAGGATGGCGAATATTATTACCATAGGGGGCTAATTAAGGGATATTATTACTGCAGTGATGTATTTATTTTATTTTTTGAGTACACTGTTTTAAATGGAGGGGCGGTCCTATCACTGTGTACAGTGACACTATGTCGCCTTCTTCGTGTGGTGTAATGTAAAAGTTGGGAAAATTAAGTAATGTGTTCTGCAAGTGGAACTCGAGATAACTGTGTTATTTCCTGCAGAGACGAGTCCTGGCTGGATGAAGTGATGGCGGTCTGTGCGGGATGAAAGATGAAGGACTTCACCTAGAGACGTCACTGGTGAGTCAGTGTGTTACCTATACACTGACACTATACACTGTATACTATATACAGAGGTCCTGTGTATAATGTCACTGGTGATCACTGTATTACCCATACACTATATACAGAGCTCCTGTGTATAATGTCACTGGTGATCACTGGATTACCTGTACACAGACACTGCATACTAAGTACAGATCTCCTGTGTATAATGGCACTTATGGTGATAGTATTGTGGGGGTTTTTTTATTATTGATCAGTACTATAGTATTCAGTCACTATGTGGTGGTAATATGTGGTCTGGTCATGATGTTTTGGTATTTGTTCCTTGTATTTGATATTATTCGATCACTGTGGTGGTAATATGTCATCTGGTCATGGTGTGGCGGTATTTGTGCCTTGTAGATAGTATTATAGAGGGGGGGTGCCCTGTAGCCTCCCCCTGGGCCCTGCAGCCCCAAGTCCCCACCAGCCTCCCCCTGGGCCCTGCAGCCCTCTAGCCTTCCCCTGGGCCCTGCAGCCCCAAGTCCCCACTAGCCTCCCCCTGGGCCCTGCAGCCCTGTAGCCTCCCCCTGGGCCCTGCAGCCCCAAGTCCCCACTAGCCTCCCCCTGGGCCCTGCAGCCCTGTAGCCTCCCCCTGGGCCCTGCAGCCCCAAGTCCCCACCAGCCTCCCCCTGGGCCCTGCAGCCCTCTAGCCTCCCCCTGGGCCCTGCAGCCCCAAGTCCCCACTAGCCTCCCCCTGGGCCCTGCAGCCCTGTAGCCTCCCCCTGGGCCCTGCAGCCCCAAGTCCCCACCAGCCTCCCCCTGGGCCCTGCAGCCCTCTAGCCTCCCCCTGGGCCCTGCAGCCCCAAGTCCCCACTAGCCTCCCCCTGGGCCCTGCAGCCGCCAGTCCCACTAGCCTCCCACTGGACTCTGTAGCCTCCCCCCTGGGCCCTGCAGCCCCCAGTCCCACTAGCCTCCCGCTGGACTCTGTAGCCTCCCTCCTGGGCCCTGCAGCACCCAGTCCCCACTAGCCTCCTCCTTTGCCCTGCAGCCCTCTAGCCTTCCCTGGGCCCTGTTGGATGTGGCAGCCAGTCATGGACTATATAGGAGGGAGAAGCTGATGTGTATATGACACGATCGTGTTCATATAGACATCACAGTGCCCCTAACACTTTCTCTCTTATTTTTAGCTACCAGCTGAAGCTGCTGGCTAGAAACACAGTGGATGCCACGTTGACATCATGGAAGACTCCTCAAGGTTTGTTTGGTCCTTGAATAATGTATAGAGAAATGCAGAGCTGTAGTACACAACCCGTATAACACCCCTCTCCCGTATACAGTATCAGCGCCCTGTTCTTTGGTGCTAGCATTCTTAGAATTATAAAATTGTAGAGTTGGAAGGGACCTCAAGGGCCATCGGGTCCAACCCCCTGCGAATGCAGGTTTACCTAAGGGCAGGCGCACACGGACGATTTTGCTGCGATTATACGGTGCGTATAATCGCAGCAAAGCGGCTGTCAAACCTGCCCTGCGAGCGGGTCTGAGAGTGCTGGAGGGAGCGCATACCTGCGCTCCTGTTCAAAGCCCGGAGTCGACCGCAAGTGTCCTGAACGGGACTCAAAGAGGCAGCATCGCGCTGCCTCTCTGAGTCCCGTTTAGGACACCTGCGGTCGGGGCGGGCTCTGTAACAGGAGCGCAGGTATGCGCTCCAGCACTCTCAGACCTGCTCGCAGGGCAGGTTTGACAGCTGCTTTGCTGCGATTATACGCACCGTATAATCGCAGCAAAATCGTCCGTGAGCGCCTGCCCTAAATCATCCCAACTATATGTTTATCCAGCTTCCGCTTGACGACTCCTATTGATGGAGAGCTCACCACCTCTCATGGCAGCCTGTTCCACTCTCTAACTACCCCCACTGTCAGAAAGTGTCTCCTAATGTCTAATCTGTATCTCCTTCCTGTTAGTGTCATCCTATTGCTTCTTGTACTTCCTTGTGCTAATGAGAATAGGACTGATCCCTCTGCACTGTGACTACCTGTCAGATATCTGTAGACCGCTATTAAGTCTCCTCTCATTCTCTTTTACAAACTAAACATTCCTAGTTCTTGTAGCCGCTCCTCATAGGACGTGGTTTGCAGACCTTCTACCATCTTGGTTGCTCTTCTCTGGACTTGCTCCAGTATATTGATGTATTTCTTAAATTGAGGCTCCCAGAACTGTACACAGTATACAGGTGAGGTCTGACCAGGGCAAAGCATAGCGGGATAATCACCTCCCCTGATCTAGATTCAATAGTTGTCTTGATACATCCCAGAATGTTGTTTATTTTTAGTGACCAACTGTAAAGCTACTGGCTCCAAACACAGTGGACGCCACATTGACTTTATAGAAGACGCCTCAAGGTTTGACCAAACCTTTTGAATCATTTACACACAAAATGAAGAGACAATCTACACTTTTGTCTTTTTTCCACACTGGAAACAAGAAGGGAAGAATTGAGGAAGTGAACATTGGTGCTAGTACTTCAAATGCCAATAAAGCATCTGAAACTTGTGGCAATATTGTTCATGGTACCAATGTTAACATTGGCCAGAACACTGATTCATGTGGTGCCAACGCTTTACATGAACTGGACAGTGATGTACAAGATGATAATGTTAGAAGGAACATGGGAAATGTAGTAGCTGAATCGGATGTCATAAGTGAGATTAGCAGTGATGTACATGGTGTTGCTGACGTTCTATGTGATCATTCTGATGATGACACTGCTTCAGCTATACATGATAGCAGCATCGTGGATGGTCAGAGTTCAGTTTCTGATGCTTCATTAGAGACCCAGCCGCTTAGTGTTCCATGTTGGTCACAAAAACAAATTGACTACTTCACAAACTTGCATCCATGGGTCAAACTAAAGGATGGAAAACTGGGGTGTACTGTGTGCAGTAAAGTTGGAAGCTCATTAGGAGCTGAAAGGGCCAAATCATGTCATCTTTCTGAGGAGTGGAAGACTTTTTCAGTGAAGCCATGTGGAACCCTGAAAAAAAACCAGCAATCCTCTTTTTGCAAAAAAATTAGAGAACATGCAATGTCCAAAGCTCATAATAAAGCAGAGGAAATTGTTAATGCCGCTAAAAATGATGCACTAGTAAAGGCACTTGACCGGGTCCATGAGAAGGCATTGGCTTCCACTGTAAATGTTTTTCATGTTGTTTATAGCCTAGCGCTGCATAATCGGCCTATGTCTGACATACAAGGGCACGTTGAACTGTTGCAAACCATTGGTGTGGACCTTGGAGTAGGCCTTCATTCTAGGAAGACTGCTATAACAATAATCCAGCATATATCCTCCGAAATGAGGAAGTCTTTGTTTTCGAAAATAATTAGTTTCAGGTCTAAATTTTCCATTGTAACTGATGAATCGTCAACTGTGTCACAGAAAAGTGTGCTTGTGATCTACATCCGTTGTGAGCTTCCCGATGCTCCAGAGCCTGTTAACATCTTTGTAGATTTAAAGGAGCTTGAATGTACTAGTGCTGACTCAATAACCAATGCCCTGTTTGCCTGCTTGAAGGAGAATGGCTTTGACCAGCAGTATATGCAAGAAAATTTAATTGGATTTTGCTCTGATGGGGCTAGTGCCATGTTGGGGAGTAAGTCTGGTGTGGCTTCCAAAATTCAAAAAGCATTCCCAAATGTAGTCATATGGCACTGCTTAAGCCACAGAATACAGCTTGCACTTGATGATGCTGTTAAAACAGTTTCTCAAGTTAATCACTTTAAAATGTTTCTGGAAAAAATCTACAGCATCTACCATGTTTCTAACAAACAATATTCTCAGCTCCACAATATTGCAGCAGATTTAGAATTGGAGATTATTAAGATAGGTCGAATTCTAGGACCTCGGTGGGTGGCATGTAGTGTCCGTGCTGCCAAAGCAGTGTGGAGAGCATATCCAGCTTTGTACCAGCATTTTTCCAGCTCTAAGTCTCTCATCGGAATGGCAAAAAAGATGGCTAACATTTCTTTTTTAAAAGATCTAGCTTTAATGATTGATATTCTAGATGAACTAGCACTTTTATCACTTGCTTTACAAGAAAGGGAGGTATCTGTAGTGAAAGCTGACCGACTTCTCTGCAGGTGCATTAGGGCACTTCAAAACTTAAAAGATTGTCCCGGAAAGTATGAGGTACAGGCTGGTACTATTATCCAAACCGAGCCATTTAAAAGTATTCCTTTTGAATCCAGTGAGAAAAATACTGCCCTTCCAAGAGCGCTCTTAATTCAGTGTGTCATAGACAATATGCAAAGCCGCTTGTTTTCCACTGCAAATAGTCGACTAATGGACAGTGACACACGTGAACACAATGCGGACCACTACAAACATTTACTGTCCCTATTCTCTTTGCTTGAGCCTGAATCGTGGACAGCTGATGTTACATTGTCACCGTGGCGAGAAGGGGAACACAAATTGGAACAATTAAGTCAGCTAGTCAAATATCAGATTCCAATAAACGATTTCCGTGACTTTGTTGATAACCGATATCTTTCAAATCGCTCTATGCCGCCTTCCATTCAGCAGGCCAAAAAAATAGTTCGAGTCATCGCTGTTAGTAGTGCAGAGGCAGAAAGAGGGTTCAGTATTATGAACAATATAGCTACACATGAGAGAAGCGCACTCACTGTATCTAATATATCGCATCTGATGACTGTGAAGATACTTGGGAAACCTGTGACGGATTGGGAGCCGCTTAAATATGTCAAATCCTGGTTACGGAAGAAACACCATACTGCCACAGACCAGAGAGTGCGAAAAGCCCCCAAAATTCAGCATGAAGATCATTCAACAGCTATATGGTCATTGCTGTAATTCTGATAGCACTTCAGTTGAGTCAAAGGGATACCTCCCTGGATTCTCCATTGAGTACTAGATTAGAGGACTTATAGTGAGTGGCAGGTTCCCTTTAGAGGGCATTGTTTTTGTTAATATTGTTAATATTGCGATCCGTGGGCTGTAAAGTTCGATTTACCTTGTTGTAAGGTTTATATTGTATACTGTTTATTATAACACTTTTAAATACTTTTATAAAAGAAAATTAAACTTTTTTATATTATATTACAGTATTAAACTTTTCTTTGGTTAGAATCCTTGAATACTATTTTTGCTTTCAAGTGAGTACTACATAGTTTACTGTTTCATACTTCTACTTTAGTAATTTAACTAAGGATGTTGTGGACTGATCAGCTAAAGCACCTTGTACACGGACAATTGTCCTGTGCAGTACATTTGCTTTAGTTGTTTGTTTCTTTGAATGACTTTAATACCGTATGTCACAACGTATTCTTGTCATTAAGGGAGACAAACTGCTTCCAAAAATATGAATCATGCCACTGGGCGTGGCTTATTAGTATGGGTGGGGTTATTGAAAATGGGCGTGGCCAAAATTCCGGCCGCCGCGACTTAGAGGACCTGTTGTTAAAAATTTGAATCCCACCCCTGCAGGTTACTGACCCCTGATGCAAAAAAGGTCTGTATCTGTATCATCAATATGCCAAGCAACCACCCCCTCCATGGACTTGCAGGCTGTGAGTGGTTGTCTCATCGGTATTTTTGCACCTGTGTTGAATGGGTCCACTGCATCCTTTTAGTGCATTTGTTTGGAGGCCTGGGCAGGTAAACATCTCTGCCTTTTTTTCTGCCGTTTTCTGGATATTTCATAACAGGCGGCATTGGGATAACGCCCTGATGGCATCTGAGTGTGACCTGTTTCTTCCTAGGACCCATTCACTTAATAGGGTGAGTTTGATTCACAAATTGGATCTAATACTGACATGTTTCTGCTCTTTCTTTTTGCAGACAATCGATCTGCCCTGTGAGCATCCACATGAACTATAAGTGCTCGGTCACGCATCCGTAGTTTTGGTCCAAGTGAAAAGAACAGGCTGTACTTGGCGCAATGTTACTCAATGAGGCAGTGCAGATTAGTGTTTTTTTCCATGGACTGAATGCAGCATGCATGAGTTTCTTCTGTAAATCGGATGAGACTTACCCATTCAAGTCTATGGGTGGGGGAAAAAAAAAATCGGATGCCATACAGAGCTACAGTAAAGTATCCGAACTGTAAAAGGTCCTGTAAGTGATTAATAGCTGCTGCAGTAAAATATGGACAGATGACAAGTGAGAAAAAAAAACAACCAAGTAATTTGTGGATGAAACTCCATTAACAATTTTTGTGTAACTGGATTGCCCCGTCAGGGCAGCTGGGTACTCAGTACCGGGTCCTGGCGCCATAGTGTTGTAGTCCCTTACTGCTAAAAGCTCACATAAGGTCCTCACAGATGTTGTCTCTCTCTCTGTCCCCCGGGTAGGATAGGACATAACCCAACCCACATAACTAGTGACTTGAGGCGGTTTATAGGGACTCTAGCACTCCCCAGCCTCTAAGGTTGTCACCGTGCCTCCTGGCTGTTAGGTCGGACAGGTAACGTAAAGTTCAGCTGTCCTGCTGGTCTCTGATGTAAGCCATAGCGGTCCTTACACCCTCTATGTTCCAGCTACTGGTCCTGCGCCTCAGAAGGTGGCAGCCTGCTCGGAGCTGGTCTCCCTCTGATATCGACTTCTGTGCTTTGCTCTCCTGAATGTTCGCTGCAATCAATTCAGCTTTCTGTATGTCTCTTTCCAGGAACTGCTGCCCTGGGGTTACACAGCTCCGTAAAACCTTCGTCTCCCTCAGATGGCTTCTGTCTGTTTTCTAGCAGGAACCCTGTGGAAAACTGACAAACTTTCCCTACAGACTACCAGTTATATATATATGGGGAGTCACCTAGCAAGTAGGATCAAAAGCTCCCCCTGGTGGCCTGGAGTGTGAATGTGTTGCATGTTTGTGGTACCTGGTTGCAGTTATCCCTTCTTGCCTTCAAGCGTAACATCACTCTCCCCTTGAGGAAAACAATGCTACTGTGACGACCAGGACCCTGGGGCGCCACATAACCCTACCCTAGCAGGCACTGTCCTACCTGTCACAAACAGACATCTGAACAGTGGCGGATTATAATGAGGTTAATCTGGGCGGTAGCCCAGGGCCCAGTGGTGTGGGGGGCCCACCACAGGGCCGCCATCAGGGCCGGCATCTGCACCCGCGCATCTGGGCAAGTGCCGGGGCCCTAGAGAGACTGGGGGGCCCATTTTGACAAGTGTGACCAACTTTTTACTATTGACGCTGCCTATGCAGCATTAATAGTAAAAAGATATAATGTTAAAAATAATTTTAAAGGGAACCTATCACCCCGTTTTTTCGGTATGAGATAAAAATACTGTTAAATAGGGCCTGAGCTGTGCATTACAATAGTGTAGTTTGTGGACCCCGATTCCCCACCTATGCTGCCGAAATACGTTACCAAAGTAGTCATTTTCGCCTGTCAATCAGGCTGGTCAGGTCGGATGGGCGTGGCTTCTTCCCCCAGATATTGCGTAGTTTTCCGTTGGTGGCGTAGTGGTGTGCGCATGTCCAAGGTCCCCAATCCTGCACGGGGGGGTGAAAATAGCAGCGATGTCCGTTATTCCATTGGTGGTCGGTGGGCGCGGCCATCTTCCTTTGGCCGCGCGTGCGCAGAAGCGGCGCTCTGCTGGCCGCGGCTTCAGGAAAATGGCCACCGCGATCTCCATCTGCGCACGCGCGGCATCCCGCGGCCATTTTCCTGAAGCCGCGGCCAGCAGAGCGCCGCTTCTGCGCACGCGCGACCAAAGGAAGATGGCCGCGCCCACCGACCACCAATGGAATAACGGACATCGCTGCTATTTTCACCCCCCCGTGCAGGATTGGGGACCTTGGACATGCGCACACCACTACGCCACCAACGGAAAACTACGCAATATCTGGGGGAAGAAGCCACGCCCATCCGACCTGACCAGCCTGATTGACAGGCGAAAATGACTACTTTGGTAACGTATTTCGGCAGCATAGGTGGGGAATCGGGGTCCACAAACTACACTATTGTAATGCACAGCTCAGGCCCTATTTAACAGTATTTTTATCTCATACCGAAAAAAACGGGGTGATAGGTTCCCTTTAAAAATAACAAATCGTGCTATTCTCACCTTCCCGCGGCCTCCGCAGCCTTCCAGATCCTCGCAATGCTCTCGGCAGCTCCCGTTCCCAGCGAAGCCTTGCGAAATGACCCCAGATGATGCAGGATCATGCGAGACCGCTACGTCATCACAGGTCATTGTCGCAAAGCATCACTGGGAACAGGAGCTGCCGGGAGCATCGCTAAGGCCTGGGCCATAAAGCACAGCACAGCGGTGACGTCACCGCTATGCTCTGCTTTTACTTTACGGCCGGCCGGAGCTCACAGTCAGTGCAGGAAGCAGATGGCCAGGGACCTGACGGACATCAGAAGGTGAGTATGTACTGTTTTTTTTTTACATTTTACACTGGTAACCAGGGTAAACATCGGGTTAATAAGCGCGGACCTGCGCTTAGTAACCCGATGTTTACCCTGGTTACCCGGGGACTTCAGCATCGTTGGTCGCTGGAGAGCTGTCTGTGTGACAGCTCTCCAGCGACCACACAGCGACGCTGCAGCGATCGGCATCGTTGTCGATATCGCTGCAGCGTCGCTTAATGTGACGGTACCTTTACTTGAATAAATGTAGAGTCTCAAGACCTATCATCCATGACTATTTAAATCAAATCGGCATCAAATCCCTACATTAAATATTTCAGGGAGTGGAACCTCCTACTGGCACCTGGTTTTTCTACGAACAATTAAAAAGCTTCATAAACACAACATCTAAACAAAATAATATTATTAGAACATTAACTCCTTTTGAAAAACTTTGCATTACTAGGGAGTCTCTGGTCCACACGGTCTCTCTGCTATATAATCTTTTCCAAAGAGGTCAAACCCCGATGCACAATTTCTCAATATTTTTCTCAAAATGGGAGAATGATCTGGGGATATCTCAATCTCAAGAGGAGAGAGACAAGATCCTGTTATTTACATTCAGGACCTCGTTGTCCTCTGTGTCACAGGAGAGGATCTATAAGATCTTATCAAGGTGGTATAGATGCCCTTCGTTGGTGCATGCCATGTTCCCGGAGATCCCAGATACATGCTGGAGATGCGTAGAAGAAAAGGGAACATATGTCCATATCTGGTGGGATTGCCCGCCTATAAAGAAATTATGGATGTCAATTTTTGATCTCTATAATAAACTATCTATTCGTAAGGTCCAACCCACAGTAGAACTAGCTCTTCTGTCCTTATGTGACTTGTCGATATCTAGGTATAAGAAGAATCTTCTCAGACATTGGAAAGAAGAGAAATTTCCCTCACGTTCTGAATTTGTTGCAGAACTTAATGATATTTACAGAATGAAACGATTGATAAACCAGACTACCGGGGATCCTGAAACAATGTACAATACTTGGGCTCCCTGGATCGTATTTAGGGAAACCCCAGAATTAGACTTCTGGTTATCTAGACCCCGACTTACATTTGAAGTGGCTATTATCTTCCCCATTGTCGGTCGGGGATGTGGACCTGCTCGGAGGGGGGGGGGGGGGGGATGCAGGGTGAACCCAGTCCCCTCATACCTAATTTCATACAATATACCTTCTTGTCTTTATCTCTCTCCTTTTCTCTTCCCCTTCTCTCCTCTCTTCACTCGTCTCCTTCTTTATTTTCCTAATAATTTCCTTACTTTGCATATTTTGATTTATACCAATATATGTAACTTAGTTTTTGGAGTTATGACTGGTTTTCTTATTGATTGATGATAATAGTAATAATAATAATAATAATAATAATAATAACTAACTTTATTAAACAGAAGAAGAGATAATCTTGGCTCTGGCCAATAAAAATCCTGACAATGATAGGTCATTAACCTTATGCTAGAAATGTAGTTATGATTCTATTAATTAGACTGATTATGTTCTTATTCTACTTTGTTTTTGTATTGTTTATTCGCTTTAATAAACATGATTTACACAGAAACATAATCCATTGAGCAAGCAGAGGTCAGGGCAGGCGGCAGTGCAGTAACATAATTTATTGAGCAAGCAGAGGTCAGGGCAGGCGGCAGTGCAGAAACATATCCAGAAACAAGCAGAGGTCAGGGCAGGCGGCAGTGCAGAAACATATCCAGAAACAAGCAGAGGTCAGGGCAGGCGGCAGTGCAGAAACATATCCAGAAACAAGCAGAGGTCAGGGCAGGCGGCAGTGCAGAAACATATCCAGAAACAAGCAGAGGTCAGGGCAGGCGGCAGTGCAGAAACATCCAGAAACAAGCAGAGGTCAGGGCAGGCGGCAGTGCAGAAACATATCCAGAAACAAGCAGAGGTCAGGGCAGGCGGCATTGTAGTAACATAATCCATTGAGCAAGCCATAGTGAAAACCAGAAAATCTGTCCGAGAAGCAGCTTTGCAGAAGTTGTTATGGACATGCTGCAAGCCACTCGCCACTACATTTTCCTCCGGCTAAATGATAGTGTCCCGCGGATTTCTCTTCTCGGGAGAATGAGATTCCTGGCACTTGGAAGGTAGCCCCCATCTCTCATGTAGGTCCGGCGTACATCCTGTGGGCTCTTCAGCATTGCTTGCATGATGTTTCTAGCAGCATAGCTGACTGGCATGTGTGGTGGTATAGGATTGTAGCCTTCTCTAGCTGTCACCTTAATACGCGGTTGATAGGCGTAAGGCATACCTAAGAGTTTCATTACTTGAGAGGAAGTTAGGGCCTTCCAGGGGGATGGGCTCCTGGGCGATGTGGCTTCTGTCTCTACCTCATCTTCTGTTCTGGTAATTATCAGGCGTTTCTTCGTAACCTCTGGCTCTGCGCTGATGTTTGCTGCAGGTGGTACATATCGGCCAATTTCGGGTACTGAAGGATATGGTTGTGGTCTTCTCCTTCTCAAATATCGGTTCGATGCCTTTTCCGGTCTTTTGAACAGGGAGGTAATAAATGGCACGATGTTACCAAGTGCTGCCATCACATACCCAGTGAAGCCAGATTGCCTTTGGTGGTGTTCAGGCCTCTGGCTGTATGGGGATGTTCTGGCATATGGGAGATGTCTCCGTGGTTGGAACTTTCCTCCAGCTACGGGTGCAGCCATTAGGCTGCTTTCCTCTCCACACACACAAAAGTGTGTGTGGATGGTAGATAACACTCCCAAAAAAAGAAATAAAGTAAAAAAAAATACAATAAAGTAAACAAGCAGTATACAAGTCGCTCTGGGTTAGTGTTCAGCTCTCCTCTCTACCTCTGATTGCCTCGCACTGACCGTTCTTGCGGAACATTCCATGACTCGTGGACAACACTTCTGTGATGTCATAAAGCAGAACATGGCAATGGGTCTAATATAGGAGAACTAGGTATGTCACCCATGGCAGACAATCCAATACCAGCTGTCACTGTACGGATAGGGGTTAGCTGGATTGGGATGAGATGTATAAAAACTTACTAGAGCACAAGTCAAGTTTAAGTTACTGTTTTTTGTAGTTTTTTTTACCTGTTTATTTCAGATTTACAAAATTGTATAATTCTGTAGCCTCATATGTGAGCAATGTGATCTATATATTGTCAGCTCCTTCCAGAAATTTAAATTTGTCTGTAATTCCAAGTAGTGATCAAAAAATAAAAAACCACAAGTGTGACCCATGTTCACAAGTGCAGAAGTGCTGTATTGTTTCCATACGTATTTGCACCAAAATAGTCAAAACTTTTTATTGTATTTTTTTTGCAGCTTTTTACAATGCATTTTTTTTTAGTAGAGCAATGCTTCAGTTCCACAATTGGAGATTTCATTGGAATTTTGCATGCATTTTTTATGCTCTCCATATACTATACTATACTATTAATGGCAAATTTTTAAAAACGCATCAAAAAGTTCACCGTTCTGCTGCATCATGAACCCCTGTATGTAGTACAGCTTAGGGAGCGATAAAAAATGAACATAATAATAAAAAAATAGTCAAGTGATATCACCGCATCAAGCAAAGTCCGTGCGATCAAAATATAAAGATAATTAACCCAACTGGTAAACTCCGGAAACAGTAAAAAATTTAAAAATGCCAATATGGCGGTATTGTTTGGTCGCTGCCATACCACTAAAAATGCTGGAAGAAACAATTAAAATGTCATATCTATTCCAAAGTAATATCAATAAAACATTGTCTCACCTGACAAAAAAAATAACTCCTCACACAGCTTTATTGGCTGAAAAATTAAAACAAGGGGTCTCGGAAAATGGCAACACAATCTCCCAATTTTTTTATTTCAAAGTCCTGATGTTTTTCCACCACTAAAATAATAAAAAAGCTGATCAAGTTTAGTATCGCTGTAATCATACTGATGTGGAGAATCATAGTGCAAGGTCATTTTTACCACATGATGTACGCCGTAAACATAATTCCCAAAAAACAATGTCAGAATTGTGTTTCTTTCACAATTTTCCAAATTCCCTGTACATTATGTGTCAGGATAAGCCACAACCAGTGGCGTAACTACAAAGTCATGGGCCCCGGTGCGAACTTCCAAATGGGGCCCCCCCCACCTTCCCCTAGATACGCCTCGGATTGTTGCAGGAATCTCCTGCACTGCAACATGGTGTTGGGTGCCAGCACAGCCCGCACAGTGGTATATCCAGCACAGCCCGCACAGTGGTATATCCAGCACAGCCCGCACAGGGGTATATACAGCACAGCCCGCACAGTGGTATATCCAGCACAGCCCGCACAGTGGTATATCCAGCACAGCCCGCACAGGGGTATATAGAGCACAGCCCGCACAGGGGTATATCCAGCACAGCCAGCACAGGGGTATATCCAGCACAGCCCGCACAGGGATATACAGCCCGCACAGGGGTATATACAGCACAGCCCGCACAGGGATATATCCAGCACAGCCCGCACAGTGGTATATCCAGCACAGCCCGCACAGTGGTATATCCAGCACAGCCCGCACAGTGGTATATCCAGCACAGCTCGCACAGGGGTATATAGAGCACAGCCAACACAGTGGTATATCCAGCACAGCCCGCACAGGGATATATACAGCACAGCCCGCACAGGGATTTATCCAGCACAGCCCGCACAGGGATATATACAGCACAGCCCGCACAGGGATATATACAGCACAGCCCGCACAGGGATATATGCAGCACAGCCCGCACAGGGATATATACAGCACAGCCCGCACAGGGATATATACAGCACAGCCCGCACAGGGATATATACAGCACAGCCCGCACAGGGATACATACAGCACAGCCCGCACAGGGATATATACAGCACAGCCCGCACAGGGATATATACAGCACAGCCTGCACAGGGATATATACAGCACAGCCCGCACAGGGGTATATACAGCACAGCCCGCACAGGGATATATACAGCACAGCCCGCACAGGGATATATACAGCACAGCCCGCACAGGGATATATACAGCACAGCCCGCACAGCCACTGCATAGTACTGCACAAGAGTTATGGCCCCATAAGATGCTCCGCACAGCCACTGCCCCTTATAGTGCTGCACAAGAGTTATGGCCCCATAAGATGCTCCGTACACTGTCACTGCCCCTTATAGTGCTGCACAAGAGTTATGGCCCCATAAGATGCTCCGCACAGTCAATGCCCCTTATAGTGCTGCACTAGAGTTATGGCCCCATAAGATGCTCCGCACAGCCACTGCCCCTTATAGTGCTGCACAAGTGTTATGGCCCCATAAGATGCTCCGCACAGTCAATGCCCCTTATAGTGCTGCACTAGAGTTATGGCCCCATAAGATGCTCCGCACAGCCACTGCCCCTTATAGTGCTGCACAAGAGTTATGGCCCCATAAGATGCTCCGCACAGTCAATGCCCCTTATAGTGCTGCACTAGAGTTATGGCCCCATAAGATGCTCCGCACAGCCACTGCCCCTTATAGTGCTGCACAAGTGTTATGGCCCCATAAGATGCTCCGCACAGTCAATGCCCCTTATAGTGCTGCACTAGAGTTATGGCCCCATAAGATGCTCCGCACAGCCACTGCCCCTTATAGTGCTGCACAAGAGTTATGGCCCCATAAGATGCTCCGCACAGTCAATGCCCCTTATAGTGCTGCACAAGAGTTATGGCCCCATAAGATGCTCCGCACAGCCACTGTCCCTTATAGTGCTGCACTAGAGTTATGGCCCCATAAGATGCTCCGTACACAGTCACTGCCCCTTATAGTGCTGCACAAGAGTTATGGCCCCATAAGATGCTCCGCACCGTCACTGCCCCTTATAGTGCTGCACAAGTGTTATGGCCCCATAAGATGCTCCGCACAGTCACTGCCCCTTATAGTGCTGCACAAGTGTTATGGCCCCATAAGATGCTCCGCACAGCCACTGCCCCTTATAGTGCTGCACAAGTGTTATGGCCCCATAAGATGCTCCGCACAGTCACTGCCCCTTATAGTGCTGCACAAGTGTTATGGCCCCATAAGATGCTCCGCACAGCCACTTGCCCCTTATAGTGATGCACAAGTGTTATGGCCCCACAAGATGCTCCGCACAGCCACTTGCCCCTTATAGTGCTGCACAAGAGTTATGGCCCCATAAGATGCTCCGCACAGCCACTGCCCCTTATAGTGCTGCACAAGTGTTATGGCCCCATAAGATGCTCCGCACAGTCAATGCCCCTTATAGTGCTGCACAAGAGTTATGGCCCCATAAGATGCTCCGCACAGTCAATGCCCCTTATAGTGCTGCACAAGAGTTATGGCCCCATAAGATGCTCCGCACAGCCACTGCCCCTTATAGTGCTGGCGCTGCACAAGTGTTATGGCCCCATAAGATGCTCCGTATAGCCACTTGCGACTTGCCCCTTTTGCTTTTGCTGCCATAAAAAAAATAAATCACATACTCACCTCACCTCTCTCTCTTCGCTCAGGACCCCCGGCACTATCAATATTTACCTGGCTGCTCCTCATGCGGCTCCGTCTTCGGCACTGACGTTCAGCAGAGGGCGCGCACTGACTACGTCACCGCGCCCTCTGACCTGAACGTCACTGCCAGAGGACGCTGATGACAGAGCCGCACCGGAACGAGGAGAGGTAAATATCGCCCAGCGCTGCGCAGCGCTGTATACTCACCACCAGTCACCTGCAGGCTGCTCCTGGCGCTGCGTCCCTGCTTCTTCCACCGCTGCATCTTCTTCCTGTATTGAGCGGTCACATGGTCCCGTTCATTACAGAAATGAATATGAGGCTCCACCTCTATGGGAGGTGGAGCCGCATATTCATTTCTGTAATGAGCGGGACCATGTGACCGCTCAGTGCAGGAAGAATCTGCAGCGCTGGAAGAAGCAGGGACTTCCAGGGACCGCGCCGGGAGTAGGTAAGTATAATTAGAGAGCGGTGACGGCTCCCTGCCGCGGGTCACTCACAAATGGTGCAATCATGGGTCATTTCATTCTCCGGCTTCACTACTGTCCATGGGGCCCCTAAGTAGTCTGGGCCCCGTCGCAACTGCGACCGCTGCGACCGCGGTAGTTACGCCCCTGGCCACAACCGCTGCCACCAATGTTTCTTGAACACCACTTGCTCACGACACACCTGCCTGGGATGTTACTATACAGGGGACCTCCCGCACTCACTCGTCCACTCACCTAAGTGCACCCCACAGACAGTTCTCACATCCACGTCACACTTATTGCTTCTATCACTCACCGTTTTGATAGGCCAGCGAGACGCCAGCACTGCGTCACACACTAGCACACATGCCACCTAGCTTTTCTCAGCACCTGATAGCTGCCCTCCTCAGGGTTTGAGGGTATGTCTAGAGCAGAAAACAACAAACTTATTAAACTTTAGATTTAAAGGGAACCTGTCAGCAGGATTGTGCACAGTACACTTGGCCTGGGACAACTCATAAAGTCCCATGGATTCCAGTACCATCTATATGCTGATGACACTCAGATCTACCGCTCTGGCTCAGACGTCACCTCTCTGCTGTCCAAAATCCCGAAGTGTCTCAGCCATATCCTCGTTCTTCTCCTCTCGCTTCCTCAAACTCAATGTGGACAAATCTGAACTCATCATCTTTCCTCCATCTCATAGATCTTCCTTACCTGACCTATCTATCACTTTTAATGACATCACGCTTTCCCCCGTACCGGAAGTCCGCTGCCTCGGAGTAACCCTTGACTCTGCCCTGTCCTTCAACCCGCACATCCAAGCTCTTTCCACCTCCTGTCGCCTCCAGCTCAAAAATATCTCCAGAATCTGTCCTTTCCTCAACTGTCAATCTACTAAAATGCTTGTGCATGCCCTAATCATCTCCCACCTTGACTACTGCAACATCCTTTTCTGTGGCCTCCCTGTTAATACCCTTGCACCTCTCCAGTCCATCCTTAACTCTGCTGCCCAACTAATTCATCTCTATCCTCACTATTCCTCCACTTCCCCCCTCTGCAAATCTCTTCACTGGCTCCCATTCCCTCAGCGTATCCAGTTCAAATTACTTATACTGACCTACAAAGCCATCCATAATCTGTCTCCTCCATATATCTCCAAACTAATATCCCAAGTCCTCCCAACACCTCCTTCTCTCCTCCACACTTCTCCGCTCCTCACCCAACCGCCTCCAAGACTTCTCCCGAATATCCCCCATCCTCTGGAATTCTTTGCCCCAACACATCCGACTATCAACTACATTCGGATCCTTCAGACGGAACCTGAAAATCCACCTCTTCAGGAAAGCCTACAGCCTGCACTGACCCCGTTGCCTACTCACCACTAGCGGAGCTACCGCCTCACCAACACCGGAGCTGCTACAACCCTCAACCTATTGTCTCCTTCCCCACCATCCTGTAGAATGTAAGCCCCAAGGGCAGGGTCCTCGCCCCTCTGTATCAGTCTGTCATTGTTAGTTTGCTTACTATAAGTGATATCTGTAATTTGTATGTAACCCCTTCTCATGTACCATGGAATCAATGGTGCTATATAAATAAATAATAATAATGATAATAATAATAATAGTAATAAAGGACAGACAGTATCAGGTTGGCGCCGTTATACTGATTAAAATGATACCTTTGTGATGAAATCCATCTTGTGGTTGTTGTGCAATCTGTATTTGTAGTTTTCAATTATAAGAGTTTGGTGCTCCGGGGGCGGGGCTGTGGGAGGTCCTGTGGGCGGGGCTTTATGTAGTGCTCAGATGTATGGGCTTATGACAGGTTACCAGGGGTGGGATTCAGCCGGTACGACCCGGTACGGGGCAGCCGTTTACTAAAATTTCTATCTGCCAGCGTTCCGGTAATTGAAAATGCCATTTTCAATTACCGGAACGCTGGCAGATAGAAATTTTCAAAATGGTTACCACTGGCAGTGGCGTAGGAAGGGGGGGGCGGGCCGCCCCGGGCGGCACAATGCGGGGGGCGGCACAATACGGGGGGCGGGTCGCCGGCGGCGCAGAATTTACCTGTTCGCATCGCGGCTTCATAAAAATGGCCGCCGCGATCTCCATCTGCGCATGCGCGGCATCCCGCGGCCATTTTCCTGAAGCCCCGGTCAGCAGAGCACTCCACCTGCGCACGCGCGGCCTCAGGAAGATGGCCGCCCCCACCGATAACCAGAGAGAGCAGGATCGCGGTCAGGTAAGCAGAACTTTTTTTTTTTTTTTTTTTTTATTGAGAGCGGCGATCGGGGGGGCCCAGGGCAGAAAGCTGGACACAGGGGGGCAGAAAGCTGGAAACAGGGGGTCAGAAAGCTGGACACAGGGGGTCAGAAAGCTGGACGCTGGGGCAGAACGATGGACGCTGGGGCAGAACGCTGGACGCTGGGGCTGAAAGCTGGACGCTGGGGCAGAAAGCTGGACACGGGGGCAGAAAGCTGGACACTGGGGCAGAAAGCAGGACACAGGGGGGCAGAAAGCTGGACACAGGGGCAGAAAGCTGGACACTGGGGTCAGAAAGCTGGACGCTGGGGCAGAACGATGGACGCTGGGGCAGAACGCTGGACGCTGGGGCTGGACGCTGGGGCTGAAAGCTGGACGCTGGGGCAGAAAGCTGGACACGGGGGCAGAAAGCTGGACACTGGGGCAGAAAGCTGGACACAGGGGGGCAGAAAGCTGGAAACAGGGGGTCAGAAAGCTGGACACAGGGGGTCAGAAAGCTGGACGCTGGGGCAGAACGATGGACGCTGGGGCAGAACGCTGGACGCTGGGGCTGAAAGCTGGACGCTGGGGCAGAAAGCTGGACACGGGGGCAGAAAGCTGGACACTGGGGCAGAAAGCTGGACACAGGGGGGCAGAAAGCTGGACACAGGGGCAGAAAGCTGGACACTGGGGTCAGAAAGCTGGACGCTGGGGCAGAACGATGGACGCTGGGGCAGAACGCTGGACGCTGGGGCAGAACGCTGGACGCTGGGGCTGAAAGCTGGACGCTGGGGCAGAAAGCTGGACACGGGGGCAGAAAGCTGGACACTGGGGCAGAAAGCTGGACACAGGGGGGCAGAAAGCTGGAAACAGGGGGTCAGAAAGCTGGACACAGGGGGTCAGAAAGCTGGACGCTGGGGCAGAACGATGGACGCTGGGGCAGAACGCTGGACGCTGGGGCTGAAAGCTGGACACTGGGGCAGAAAGCTGGACACGGGGGCAGAAAGCTGGACACAGGGGGGCAGAAAGCTGGACACAGGGGGGCAGAAAGCTGGACACAGGGGGGTAGAAAGCTGGACACTGGGGGGCAGAAAGCTGGACACTGGGGGGCAGAAAGCTGGACACTGGGGGGCAGAAAGCTGGACACTGGGGGGCAGAAAGCTGGACACTGGGGCAGAAAGCTGGACACAGGGGGGCAGAAAGCTGGAAACAGGGGGTCAGAAAGCTGGACACAGGGGGTCAGAAAGCTGGACGCTGGGGCAGAACGATGGACGCTGGGGCAGAACGCTGGACGCTGGGGCTGAAAGCTGGACACTGGGGCAGAAAGCTGGACACGGGGGCAGAAAGCTGGACACAGGGGGGCAGAAAGCTGGACACAGGGGGGCAGAAAGCTGGACACAGGGGGGTAGAAAGCTGGACACTGGGGGGCAGAAAGCTGGACACTGGGGGGCAGAAAGCTGGACACTGGGGGGCAGAAAGCTGGACACTGGGGGGCAGAAAGCTGGACACTGGGGGGCAGATAGCTGGACGCTGGGGCAGAACGATGGACGCTGGGGCAGAACGCTGGACGCTGGGGCTGAAAGCTGGACACTGGGGCAGAAAGCTGGACACGGGGGCAGAAAGCTGGACACAGGGGGGCAGAAAGCTGGACACAGGGGGGCAGAAAGCTGGACACAGGGGGGTAGAAAGCTGGACACTGGGGGGCAGAAAGCTGGACACTGGGGGGCAGAAAGCTGGACACTGGGGGGCAGAAAGCTGGACACTGGGGGGCAGAAAGCTGGACACTGGGGGGCAGAAAGCTGGACACTGGGGGGCAGAAAGCTGGACACAGGGGGGCAGAAAGCTGGACACAGGGGGGCAGAAAGCTGGACACGGGGGTAGAAAGCTGGACACAGAGGCAGATTGCTGGACACGGGCAGAATGGAGAAACGGGGCATGATTGGAGACACAGGGGGCAGGATGACAGACATGGCAGCATGACTGGAGACACTGGAGGCAGGATTGGAGACAGATGGGGCAGGATCATGGGGCAGGATGGATACGATGGAGACAGATGGGGCAGGATGGGAAGATCATATGGGGCAGGATGGATACTCATTAGGGCAGGATGGGAGAACATATGGCTGACGCCAGGAATGAGACACACAGGGGCTAGGATGGCGAATATTATTACCATAGGGGGCTAATTAAGGGATATTATTACTGCAGTGATGTATTTATTTTATTTTTTGAGTACACTGTTTTAAATGGAGGGGCGGTCCTATCACTGTGTACAGTGACACTATGTCGCCTTCTTCGTGTGGTGTAATGTAAAAGTTGGGAAAATTAAGTAATGTGTTCTGCAAGTGGAACTCGAGATAACTGTGTTATTTCCTGCAGAGACGAGTCCTGGCTGGATGAAGTGATGGCGGTCTGTGCGGGATGAAAGATGAAGGACTTCACCTAGAGACGTCACTGGTGAGTCAGTGTGTTACCTATACACTGACACTATACACTGTATACTATATACAGAGGTCCTGTGTATAATGTCACTGGTGATCACTGTATTACCCATACACTATATACAGAGCTCCTGTGTATAATGTCACTGGTGATCACTGGATTACCTGTACACAGACACTGCATACTAAGTACAGATCTCCTGTGTATAATGGCACTTATGGTGATAGTATTGTGTTTTTTTTTTATTATTGATCAGTACTATAGTATTCAGTCACTATGTGGTGGTAATATGTGGTCTGGTCATGATGTTTTGGTATTTGTTCCTTGTATTTGATATTATTCGATCACTGTGGTGGTAATATGTCATCTGGTCATGGTGTGGCGGTATTTGTGCCTTGTAGATAGTATTATAGAGGGGGGGGGGTGCCCTGTAGCCTCCCCCTGGGCCCTGCAGCCCCAAGTCCCCACCAGCCTCCCCCTGGGCCCTGCAGCCCTCTAGCCTCCCCCTGGGCCCTGCAGCCCCAAGTCCCCACTAGCCTCCCCCTGGGCCCTGCAGCCCTGTAGCCTCCCCCTGGGCCCTGCAGCCCCAAGTCCCCACTAGCCTCCCCCTGGGCCCTGCAGCCCTGTAGCCTCCCCCTGGGCCCTGCAGCCCCAAGTCCCCACCAGCCTCCCCCTGGGCCCTGCAGCCCTCTAGCCTCCCCCTGGGCCCTGCAGCCCCAAGTCCCCACTAGCCTCCCCCTGGGCCCTGCAGCCCTGTAGCCTCCCCCTGGGCCCTGCAGCCCCAAGTCCCCACCAGCCTCCCCCTGGGCCCTGCAGCCCTCTAGCCTCCCCCTGGGCCCTGCAGCCCCAAGTCCCCACTAGCCTCCCCCTGGGCCCTGCAGCCGCCAGTCCCACTAGCCTCCCACTGGACTCTGTAGCCTCCCCCCTGGGCCCTGCAGCCCCCAGTCCCACTAGCCTCCCGCTGGACTCTGTAGCCTCCCTCCTGGGCCCTGCAGCACCCAGTCCCCACTAGCCTCCTCCTTTGCCCTGCAGCCCTCTAGCCTTCCCTGGGCCCTGTTGGATGTGGCAGCCAGTCATGGACTATATAGGAGGGAGAAGCTGATGTGTATATGACACGATCGTGTTCATATAGACATCACAGTGCCCCTAACACTTTCTCTCTTATTTTTAGCTACCAGCTGAAGCTGCTGGCTAGAAACACAGTGGATGCCACGTTGACATCATGGAAGACTCCTCAAGGTTTGTTTGGTCCTTGAATAATGTATAGAGAAATGCAGAGCTGTAGTACACAACCCGTATAACACCCCTCTCCCGTATACAGTATCAGCGCCCTGTTCTTTGGTGCTAGCATTCTTAGAATTATAAAATTGTAGAGTTGGAAGGGACCTCAAGGGCCATCGGGTCCAACCCCCTGCGAATGCAGGTTTACCTAAGGGCAGGCGCACATGGACGATTTTGCTGCGATTATACGGTGCGTATAATCGCAGCAAAGCGGCTGTCAAACCTGCCCTGCGAGCGGGTCTGAGAGTGCTGGAGGGAGCGCATACCTGCGCTCCTGTTCAAAGCCCGGAGTCGACCGCAAGTGTCCTGAACGGGACTCAAAGAGGCAGCATCGCGCTGCCTCTCTGAGTCCCGTTTAGGACACCTGCGGTCGGGGCGGGCTCTGTAACAGGAGCGCAGGTATGCGCTCCAGCACTCTCAGACCTGCTCGCAGGGCAGGTTTGACAGCTGCTTTGCTGCGATTATACGCACCGTATAATCGCAGCAAAATCGTCCGTGAGCGCCTGCCCTAAATCATCCCAACTATATGTTTATCCAGCTTCCGCTTGACGACTCCCATTGATGGAGAGCTCACCACCTCTCATGGCAGCCTGTTCCACTCTCTAACTACCCCCACTGTCAGAAAGTGTCTCCTAATGTCTAATCTGTATCTCCTTCCTGTTAGTGTCATCCTATTGCTTCTTGTACTTCCTTGTGCTAATGAGAATAGGACTGATCCCTCTGCACTGTGACTACCTGTCAGATATCTGTAGACCGCTATTAAGTCTCCTCTCATTCTCTTTTACAAACTAAACATTCCTAGTTCTTGTAGCCGCTCCTCATAGGACGTGGTTTGCAGACCTTCTACCATCTTGGTTGCTCTTCTCTGGACTTGCTCCAGTATATTGATGTATTTCTTAAATTGAGGCTCCCAGAACTGTACACAGTATACAGGTGAGGTCTGACCAGGGCAAAGCATAGCGGGATAATCACCTCCCCTGATCTAGATTCAATAGTTGTCTTGATACATCCCAGAATGTTGTTTATTTTTAGTGACCAACTGTAAAGCTACTGGCTCCAAACACAGTGGACGCCACATTGACTTTATAGAAGACGCCTCAAGGTTTGACCAAACCTTTTGAATCATTTACACACAAAATGAAGAGACAATCTACACTTTTGTCTTTTTTCCACACTGGAAACAAGAAGGGAAGAATTGAGGAAGTGAACATTGGTGCTAGTACTTCAAATGCCAGTAAAGCATCTGAAACTTGTGGCAATATTGTTCATGGTACCAATGTTAACATTGGCCAGAACACTGATTCATGTGGTGCCAACGCTTTACATGAACTGGACAGTGATGTACAAGATGATAATGTTAGAAGGAACATGGGAAATGTAGTAGCTGAATCGGATGTCATAAGTGAGATTAGCAGTGATGTACATGGTGTTGCTGACGTTCTATGTGATCATTCTGATGATGACACTGCTTCAGCTATACATGATAGCAGCATCGTGGATGGTCAGAGTTCAGTTTCTGATGCTTCATTAGAGACCCAGCCGCTTAGTGTTCCATGTTGGTCACAAAAACAAATTGACTACTTCACAAACTTGCATCCATGGGTCAAACTAAAGGATGGAAAACTGGGGTGTACTGTGTGCAGTAAAGTTGGAAGCTCATTAGGAGCTGAAAGGGCCAAATCATGTCATCTTTCTGAGGAGTGGAAGACTTTTTCAGTGAAGCCATGTGGAACCCTGAAAAAAAACCAGCAATCCTCTTTTCGCAAAAAAATTAGAGAACATGCAATGTCCAAAGCTCATAATAAAGCAGAGGAAATTGTTAATGCCGCTAAAAATGATGCACTAGTAAAGGCACTTGACCGGGTCCATGAGAAGGCATTGGCTTCCACTGTAAATGTTTTTCATGTTGTTTATAGCCTAGCGCTGCATAATCGGCCTATGTCTGACATACAAGGGCACGTTGAACTGTTGCAAACCATTGGTGTGGACCTTGGAGTAGGCCTTCATTCTAGGAAGACTGCTATAACAATAATCCAGCATATATCCTCCGAAATGAGGAAGTCTTTGTTTTCGAAAATAATTAGTTTCAGGTCTAAATTTTCCATTGTAACTGATGAATCGTCAACTGTGTCACAGAAAAGTGTGCTTGTGATCTACATCCGTTGTGAGCTTCCCGATGCTCCAGAGCCTGTTAACATCTTTGTAGATTTAAAGGATCTTGAATGTACTAGTGCTGACTCAATAACCAATGCCCTGTTTGCCTGCTTGAAGGAGAATGGCTTTGACCAGCAGTATATGCAAGAAAATTTAATTGGATTTTGCTCTGATGGGGCTAGTGCCATGTTGGGGAGTAAGTCTGGTGTGGCTTCCAAAATTCAAAAAGCATTCCCAAATGTAGTCATATGGCACTGCTTAAGCCACAGAATACAGCTTGCACTTGATGATGCTGTTAAAACAGTTTCTCAAGTTAATCACTTTAAAATGTTTCTGGAAAAAATCTACAGCATCTACCATGTTTCTAACAAACAATATTCTCAGCTCCACAATATTGCAGCAGATTTAGAATTGGAGATTATTAAGATAGGTCGAATTCTAGGACCTCGGTGGGTGGCATGTAGTGTCCGTGCTGCCAAAGCAGTGTGGAGAGCATATCCAGCTTTGTACCAGCATTTTTCCAGCTCTAAGTCTCTCATCGGAATGGCAAAAAAGATGGCTAACATTTCTTTTTTAAAAGATCTAGCTTTAATGATTGATATTCTAGATGAACTAGCACTTTTATCACTTGCTTTACAAGAAAGGGAGGTATCTGTAGTGAAAGCTGACCGACTTCTCTGCAGGTGCATTAGGGCACTTCAAAACTTAAAAGATTGTCCCGGAAAGTATGAGGTACAGGCTGGTACTATTATCCAAACCGAGCCATTTAAAAGTATTCCTTTTGAATCCAGTGAGAAAAATACTGCCCTTCCAAGAGCGCTCTTAATTCAGTGTATCATAGACAATATGCAAAGCCGCTTGTTTTCCACTGCAAATAGTCGACTAATGGACAGTGACACACGTGAACACAATGCGGACCACTACAAACATTTACTGTCCCTATTCTCTTTGCTTGAGCCTGAATCGTGGACAGCTGATGTTACATTGTCACCGTGGCGAGAAGGGGAACACAAATTGGAACAATTAAGTCAGCTAGTCAAATATCAGATTCCAATAAACGATTTCCGTGACTTTGTTGATAACCGATATCTTTCAAATCGCTCTATGCCGCCTTCCATTCAGCAGGCCAAAAAAATAGTTCGAGTCATCGCTGTTAGTAGTGCAGAGGCAGAAAGAGGGTTCAGTATTATGAACAATATAGCTACACATGAGAGAAGCGCACTCACTGTATCTAATATATCGCATCTGATGACTGTGAAGATACTTGGGAAACCTGTGACGGATTGGGAGCCGCTTAAATATGTCAAATCCTGGTTACGGAAGAAACACCATACTGCCACAGACCAGAGAGTGCGAAAAGCCCCCAAAATTCAGCATGATGATCATTCAACAGCTATATGGTCATTGCTGTAATTCTGATAGCACTTCAGTTGAGTCAAAGGGATACCTCCCTGGATTCTCCATTGAGTACTATAACCTAGATTAGAGGACTTATAGTGAGTGGCAGGTTCCCTTTAGAGGGCATTGTTTTTGTTAATATTGTTAATATTGCGATCCGTGGGCTGTAAAGTTCGATTTACCTTGTTGTAAGGTTTATATTGTATACTGTTTATTATAAAACTTTTAAATACTTTTATAAAAGAAAATTAAACTTTTTTATATTATATTACAGTATTAAACTTTTCTTTGGTTAGAATCCTTGAATACTGTTTTTGCTTTCAAGTGAGTACTACATAGTTTACTGTTTCATACTTCTACTTTAGTAATTTAACTAAGGATGTTGTGGACTGATCAGCTAAAGCACCTTGTACACGGACAATTGTCCTGTGCAGTACATTTGCTTTAGTCGTTTGTTTCTTTGAATGACTTTAATACCGTATGTCACAACGTATTCTTGTCATTAAGGGAGACAAACTGCTTCCAAAAATATGAATCGTGCCACTGGGCGTGGCTTATTAGTATGGGCGGGGTTATCGAAAATGGGCGGGGCCAAAATTCCGGCCGCCGCGACTTAGAGGACCTATTGTTAAAAATTTCAATCCCACCCCTGCAGGTTACTGATCCCTGATGCAAAAAAGGTCTGTATCTGTATCATCAATATGCCAAGCAACCACCCCCTCCATGGACTGGCAGGCTGTGAGTGGTTGTCTCATCGGTATTTTTGCACCTGTGTTGAATGGGTCCACTGCATCCTTTTAGTGCATTTGTTTGGAGGCCTGGGCAGGTAAATATCTCTGCCTTTTTTTCTGCCGTTTTCTGGATATTTCATAACAGGCGGCATTGGGATAACGCCCTGATGGCATCTGAGTGTGACCTGTTTCTTCCTAGGACCCATTCACTTAATAGGGTGAGTTTGATTCACAAATTGGATCTAATACTGACATGTTTCTGCTCTTTCTTTTTGCAGACAATCGATCTGCCCTGTGAGCATCCACATGAACTATAAGTGCTCGGTCACGCATCCGTAGTTTTGGTCCAAGTGAAAAGAACAGGCTGTACTTGGCCCAATGTTACTCAATGAGGCAGTGCAGATTAGTTTTTTTTTCCATGGACTGAATGCAGCATGCACGAGTTTCTTCTGTAAATCGGATGAGACTTACCCATTCAAGTCTATGGGTGGAGGAAAAAAAAAATCGGATGCCATACAGAGCTACAGTAAAGTATCCGAACTGTAAAAGGTCCTGTAAGTGATTAATAGCTGCTGCAGTAAAATATGGACAGATGACAAGTGAGAAAAAAAAACAACCAAGTAATTTGTGGATGAAACTCCATTAACAATTTTTGTGTAACTGGATCGCCCCGTCAGGGCAGCTGGGTACTCAGTACCGGGTTCACAGGGGGATGTCACGGCGGCGACCCGGTCCATGGCCCTGGAGTGTCCATGTAAAAGGGAAAGGTCTTTAAAGGGAATAAAGTTTGTGTTCGTGATGCCACCTGTGGTATTCGGTCAGTGGAGACCGACGCTGCTTTAAGGGGTCCTCTGGGGTGATGTTATGGGAACTTGATAGTATAACTTCCCACAGGTGAAGTGTATCCCCAGGGTTCACGTGGTGTAGGTGGAAGATGGTGAGGAGTGCAGTAAAGAATGAGGACACAGGTTTGCAGTCTCTTTACCTTGGTTTACTGAAGACTTCAGCATCCACAGTCCAGAGCACCAGATCACAGGGCAGGCAAGGTCCAGCCGGCTTGAAGGCAAATTAGGACTCCCCTTACCCAGGTGGAAATCAAAAGCCTTCCTTTGGCGCCGTAGTGTTGTAGTCCCTTACTGCTAAAAGCTCACATAAGGTCCTCACAGATGTTGTCTCTCTCTCTGTCCCCCGGGTAGGATAGGACATAACCCAACCCGCATAACTAGTGACTTGAGGCGGTTTATAGGGACTCTAGCACGCCCCAGCCTCTAAGGGTGTCACCGTGCCTCCTGGCTGTTAGGTCGGACAGGTAACGTAAAGTTCAGCTGTCCTGCTGGTCTCTGATGTAAGCCATAGAGGTCCTTACACCCTCTATGTTCCAGCTACTGGTCCTGCGCCTCAGAAGGAGGCAGCCTGCTCGGAGCTGGTCTCCCTCTGATATCGACTTCTGTGCTTTGCTCTCCTGAACGTTCGCTGCAATCAATTCAGCTTTCTGTATGTCTCTTTCCAGGAACTGCTGCCCTGGGGTTACACAGCTCCGTAAAACCTTCGTCTCCCTCAGATGGCTTCTGTCTGTTTTCTAGCAGGAACCCTGTGGAAAACTGACAAACTTTCCCTACAGACTACCAGTTATATATATATGGGGAGTCACCTAGCAAGTAGGATCAAAAGCTCCCCCTGGTGGCCTGGAGTGTGAATGTGTTGCATGTTTGTGGTACCTGGTTGCAGTTATCCCTTCTTGCCTTCAAGCGTAACATCACTCTCCCCTTGAGGAAAACAATGCTACTGTGACGACCTGGACCCTTGGGCGCCACATAACCCTACCCTAGCAGGCACTGTCCTACCTGTCAAAAACAGACATCTGAACAGTGGCGGATTATAATGAGGTTAATCTGGGCGGTAGCCCAGGGCCCAGTGGTGTGGGGGGCCCACCACAGGGCCGCCATCAGGGCCAGCATCTGCACCCGCGCATCTGGGCAAGTGCCGGGGCCCTAGAGAGACTGGGGGGCCCATTTTGACAAGTGTGACCAACTTTTTACTATTGACGCTGCCTATGCAGCATTAATAGTAAAAAGATATAATGTTAAAAATAATTAAAAAAATAACAAATCGTGCTATTCTCACCTTCCCGCGGCCTCCGCAGCCTTCCAGATCCTCGCGATGCTCTCGGTAGCTCCCGTTCCCAGCGAAGCCTTGCGAAATGACCCCAGATGATGCAGGATCATGCGAGACCGCTACGTCATCACAGGTCATTGTCGAAAAGCATCACTGGGAACAGGAGTTGCCTGGAGCATCGCTAAGGCCTGGGCTGGATCCGGGGGCCATCAGAAGGTGAGTATATAACTATTTTTTATTTAAATTCTCTTTTTTTTAACAGGGATATGGTACCCACACTGCTATATACTACGTGGCTGTGTTATATACTGTGTGGCTGTGCTATGTACTACGTAGCTGTGGTATATATTACGTGGCTGTGGTATATACTACGTGGGCTGTGCTATATTCTGTGTGGGCTGTGCTATATACTACGTGGCTGCTATATGCTACGTGGGCTGTGTTATATGCTACGTGCCTGTGTTATATACTACGTAGCTGCTATATGCTATGTGGGCTGTTATATGCTACGTGGCTGTGTTATGTGCTAAGTGGGCTGTGCTATACATTACGTGGCTGTGATATATGCTGCGTGGGCTGTGTTATATACTATGTGGGCTGTGTTATATACTACGTGGCTGTGCTATATGCTACGTGGCTGTGCTATATACTACATGGGCTGTGTTATATACTACGTGGCTGTGCTATATACTATGTGGCTGTGCTATATACTACATGGGTTGTGCTGTATACTACATGGCTGTTCTATATACTACGTGACTGTGCTATATGCTACATGGGCTGTGTTATATACTAAGTGGGCTGTGTTATATGCTACGTGGCTGTGCTGTATACTACATGGGCTGTGTTATATGCTACGTGGGCTGTGATATATGCTACGTTGCTGTGCTATATGCTACGTGGCTGTGCTATGTACTACGTGAGCTGTGTTATATGCTACATGAGCAGAACGCTGGACATGGGGACAAAATGCTGGACATGGGGCAGAATGCTGGACATGGTGCTGAATGCTGGACACGGGGACAGAATGTGGGGCAGAATGTTGGACAGGGGGGGCAGAATGCTGGACACGGGGGACAGAATGCTGGACACGGGGACAGAATGCTGGACATGGGGACAGAATGCTGGATATGGGGACAGAATGCTGGACACGGGGGGCAGAATGCTGGACATGGGGGCAGAAAGTGAGACACAGGGGGCAGAATGGAGATACAGGGCATGATTGGAGACACAGGGAGCAGGATGAAAGACATGGGGGCATGACTGGAGACACTGGGGGCAGGATTGGAGACACTGGGGGCAGGATTGGATACACTGGGTGCAGGATTGGAGACAGATGGGGCAGGATTGGAGACAGATGGGCAGAATGGAGACACTGGGCATGATTGGAGACACGGGGCAGGATTGCAGACATGGGGGCATGATTGGAGACATAGGGGTAGAATGGAGATACGGGCATAAATGGAGACACGGGGCAGGATGAAAGACATGGGGGCATGATTGTAGACACTGGGGGCAGGATTGGAGACAGATGGGTCAGGGTTGGAGACAGATCGTGCAGGATCATGGGGAAAGATGGATACGATGGAGACAGATGGGGCAGGATGGGGAGATCATATGGGGCAGAATGGATACTCATGAGGGCAGGATGGGAGAACTTATGGCTGAAGCCAGGAATGAGATACACGGGGGCTAGGATGAGGAATATTATTACCATAGGGGCCCATTAAGGGATATTATTACTGCAGTGATGTATTTATTTTTTGAGTGTACTGTTTTAAATGGGGGGCGGTCCTGTTACTGTGTAGAGTGATACTATGATGCCTTTTTTCCCGCGGGGTTTCACAGGGAGACTTACTTGAATAAATGTAGAGTCTCAAGACCTATCATCCATGACTATTTAAATCAAATATTTCAGGGAGTGGAACCTCCTACTGGCACCTGGTTTTTCTACGAACAATTAAAAAGCTTCATAAATAAGACATCTAAGCAAAATAATATTATTAGAACATTAACTCCTTTTGAAAAACTTTGCATTACTAGGGAATTTCCGGTCCACACGGTCTCTCTGCTATATAATCTTTTCCGAAGAGGTCAAACCCCATCGCACAATTTCGCAATATTTTTCTCAAAATGGGAGAATGATCTGGGGATATCTCTATCTCAAGAGGAGAGAGACAAGATCCTGTTATTTACATTCAGGACCTCGATGTCCTCTGTGTCACAGGAGAGGATCTATAAGATCTTATCAAGGTGGTATAGATGCCCTTCCTTGGTGCATGCCATGTTCCCGGTGATCCCAGATACATGCTGGAGATGCGTAGAAGAAAAGGGAACATATGTCCATATCTGGTGGGATTGCCCGCCTATAAAGAAATTATGGATGTCAATTTTTGATCTCTATAATAAACTATCTATTCGTAAGGTCCAACCCACAGTAGAACTAGCTCTTCTGTCCTTATGTGACTTGTCGATATCTAGGTATAAGAAGAATCTTCTCAGACACTTCCTCACGGCTGCTAGGAACTTGATCCATCGGTATTGGAAACAAGAGAAATTTCCCTCACGTTCTGAATTTGTTGCAGAACTTAATGATATTTACAGAATGAAACGATTGATAAACCATACTACCGGGGATCCTGAAAAAATGTACAATACTTGGGCTCCCTGGATCGTATTTAGGGAAACCCCAGAATTAGACTTCTGGTTATCTAGACCCCGACTTACATTTGAAGTGGCTATTGTCTTCCCCATTGTCGGTCGGGGATGTGGACCTGCTCGGAGGGGGGGGGAAGCAGGGTGAACCCAGTCCCCTCATACCTAATTTCATACAATATACCTTCTTTTCTTTATCTCTCTCCTTTTCTCTTCCCCTTCTCTCCTCTCTTCACTCGTCTCCTTCTTTATTTTCCTAATAATTTCCTTACTTTGCATATTTTGATTTATACCAATATATGTAACTTAGTTTTTGGAGTTATGACTGGTTTTCTTATTGATTGATTATAATAGTAATAATAATAATAACTAACGTTATTAAACAGAAGAAGAGATAATCTTTGCTCTGGCCAATAAAAATCCTGAAAATGATAGGTCATTAACCTTATGCTAGAAATGTAGTTATGATTCTATTAATTAGACTGATTATGTTCTTATTCTACTTTGTTTTTGTATTGTTTATTCGCTTTAATAAACATGATTTACACAGAAACATAATCCATTGAGCAAGCAGAGGTCAGGGCAGGCAGCAGTGCAGAAACATATCCAGAAACAAGCAGAGGTCAGGGCAGGCGGCAGTGCAGAAACATATCCAGAAACAAGCAGAGGTCAGGGCAGGCGGCAGTGCAGAAACATATCCAGAAACAAGCAGAGGTCAGGGCAGGCGGCAGTGCAGAAACATATCCAGAAACAAGCAGAGGTCAGGGCAGGCGGCATTGTAGTAACATAATCCATTGAGCAAGCCATAGTCAAAACCAGAAAATCTGTCCGAGAAGCAGCTTTGCAGAAGTTGTTATGGGCATGCTGCAAGCCACTCGCCACTAGATTTTCCTCTGGCTAAATGATAGTGTCCCGCGGATTTCTCTTCTCGGGAGAATGAGATTCCTGGCACTTGGAAGGTAGCCCCCATCTCTCATGTAGGTCCGGCGTACATCCTGTGAGCTCTTCAGCATTGCTTGCATGATGTTTCTAGCAGCATAGCTGACTGGCATGTGTGGTGGTATAGGATTGTAGCCTTCTCTAGCTGTCACCTTAATACGCGGTTGATAGGCGTAAGGCATACCTAAGAGTTTCAGTATTTGAGAGGTAGTTAGGGCCTTCCAGGGGGATGGGCTCCTGGGCGATGTGGCTTCTGTCTCTACCTCATCTTCTGTTCTGGTAATTATCAGGCGTTTCTTCGTAACCTCTGGCTCTGCGCTGATGTTTGCTGCAGGTTGTACATATCGGCCAATTTCGGGTAGTGTAGTATATGGTTGTGGTCTTCTCCTTCTCAAATATCGGTCCGATGCCTTTTCCGGTCTTTTGAACAGGGAGGTAATAAATGGCACGATGTTACCAAGTGCTGCCATCACATACCCAGTGAAGCCAGTTTGCCTTTGGTGGTGTTCAGGCCTCTGGCTGTATGGGGATGTTCTGGCATATGGGAGATGTCTCCGTGGTTGGATCTTTCCTCCAGCTACGGGTGCAGCCATTAGGCTGCTTTCCTCTCCACACACACAAAAGTGTGTGTGGATGGTAGATAACACTCCCAAAAAAAGAAATAAAGTAAAAAAAAATACAATAAAGTAAACAAGCAGTATACAAGTCGCTCTGGGTTAGTGTTCAGCTCTCCTCTCTACCTCTGATTGCCTCGCACTGACCGTTCTTGCGGAACATTCCATGACTCGTGGACAACACTTCTGTGATGTCATAAAGCCAAACATGGCAACGGGTCTAATATAGGAGAACCAGGTATGTCACCCATGGCAGACAATCCAATACCAGCTGTCACTGTACGGATAGGGGTTAGCTGGATTGGGATGAGATGTATAAAAACTTACTAGAGCACAAGTCAAGTTTAAGTTACTGTTTTTTGTAGTTTTTTTTACCTGTTTATTTCAGATTTACAAAATTGTATAATTCTGTAGCCTCATATGTGAGCAATGTGATCTATATATTGTCAGCTCCTTCCAGAAATTTAAATTTGTCTGTAATTCCAAGTAGTGATCAAAAAATAAAAAACCACAAGTGTGACCCTGGTGTAGAAGGTACAAATTGTCCAGAGTCTCTCCTGGGCCATGTTCACAAGTGCAGAAGTGCTGTATTGTTTCCATACGTATTTGCACCAAAATAGTCAAAACTTTTTATTGTATTTTTTTTGCAGCTTTTTACAATGCATTTTTTTTTAGTAGAGCAATGCTTCAGTTCCACAATTGGAGATTTCATTGGAATTTTGCATGCATTTTTTATGCTCTCCATATACTACAGTATAATGGCAATTTTTTAAAAAAGCATCAAAAAGTTCACCATTCTGCTGCATCATTAACCCCTGTATGTAGTACAGCTTAGGAAGCGATAAAAAATGAACATAATAATAAAAAAATAGTCAAGTGACATCACCGCATCAAGCAAAGTCCGTGCGATCAAAATATAAAGATAATTAACCCAACTGGTAAACTCCGGAAACAGTAACAAATTTTAAAATGCCAACATGGCGATGTTGTTTGGTCGCTGCCATACCACTAAAAATGCTGGAAGAAACAATTAAAATGTCATATCTATCCCAAAGTAATAGCAATAAAATATTGTCTCACCTGACAAAAAAATAACTCCTCACACAGCTTTATTGGCTGAAAAATTAAAACAAGGGGTCTCGGAAAATGGCAACACAATCTCCCAATTTTTTTATTTCAAAGTCCTGATTTTTTTCCACCACTAAAATAATAAAAAAACTAATCAAGTTTAGTATCGCTGTAATCATACTGATGTGGAGAATCATAGTGCAAGGTCATTTTTACCACATAATGTACGCCGTAAACATAATTCACAAAAAAACAATGTCAGAATTGTGTTTTTTTTCACAATTTTCCCAATTCCCAGTACATTATGTGTCAGGATAAGCCACAACCGCTGCCACCAATGTTTCTTGAACACCACTTGCTCACGACACACCTGCCTGGGATGTTACTATACAGGGGACTTCCCACACTCACTTGTCCACTCACCTAAGTGCACCCCACAGACAGTTCTCACATCCACGTCACACTTATTGCTTCTATCACTCACCGTTTTGATAGGCCAGCGAGACGCCAGCACTGCGTCACACACTAGCACACATGCCACCCAGCTTTTCTCAGCACCTGATAGCTGCCCTCCTCAGGGTTGAGGGTACTTCTAGAGCAGAAAACGACAAACTTATTAAACTTTAGATTTAAAGGGAACCTGTCAGCAGGATTGTGCACAGTACACTTGGCCTGGGACAACTCATAAAGTCCCATGGATTCCAGTACCACCTGTATGCTGATGACACTCAGATCTACCTCTCTGGCCCAGACGTCACCTCTCTGCTGTCCAAAATCCTGAAGTGTCTATCAGCCATATCCTCCTTCTTCTCCTCTTGCTTCCTCAAACTCAATGTGGACAAATCTGAACTCATCATCTTTCCTGTATCTCTCTTCCTTACCCGACCTATCTATCACTTTTAATGACATCACGCTTTCCCCCGTACCGGAAGTCTGCTGCCTCGGAGTAACCCTTGACTCTGCCCTGTCCTTCAAACCGCACATCCAAGCTCTTTCCACCACCTGTCGCCTCCAGCTCAAAAATATCTCCAGAATCCATCCTTTCCTCAACTGTCAATCTACTAAAATGCTTGTGCATGCCCTCATCATCTCCCGCCTTGACTACGGCAACATCCTTTTCTGGGGCCTCCCTGCTAACACTCTCGCACATCTCCAGTCCATCCTTAACTCTGCTGCCCGACTAATTCATCTCTCTCCTCACTACTCCTCCGCTTCCCCCCTCTGCAAATCTCTTCACTGGCTCCCATTCCCTCAGCGTATCCAGTTCAAATTACTTATACTGACCTACAAAGCCATCCATAACCTATCTCCTCCATATATCTCTGAACTAATCTCCCAAGTCCTCCCAAGACCTCCTTCTCTAATCCACACTCCACACTTCTCCGTTCCTCACCCAACCGCCTTCAAGACTTCTCCCGAATATCCCCCATCCTCTGGAATTCTTTGCCCCAACACATCCGACTATCAACCACATTCGGATCCTTCAGACGGAACCTGAAAATCCACCTCTTCAGGAAAGCCTACAGCCTGCACTGACCCCGCTGCCTCCTCACCACTACTGAAGCTACCGCCTCACCAACACAGGAGCTGCTGCAACCCTCAACCTATTGTCTCCTTCCCCACCATCCTGTAGAATGTAAGCCCCAAGGGCAGGGTCCTCGCCCCTCTGTATCAGTCTGTCATTGTTAGTTTGCTTACTATAAGTGATATCTGTAACTTGTATGTAACCCCTTCTCATGTACCATGGAATCAATGGTGCTATATAAATAAATAATAATAATGATAATAATAATAATAATAGAAATAAAGGACAGACAGTATCAGGTCGGCGCCGTTATACTGATTAAAATGATACCTGGGTGATGAAATCCGTCTTGTGGTTGTTGTGTAATCTGTATTTGTAGTTTTCAATTATAAGAGTTTGGTGCTCCGGGGCGGGGCTGTGGGAGGTCCTGTGGGCGGGGCTTTATGTAGTGCTCAGATGTATGGGCTTATGACAGGTCACTGATCCCTGATGCAAAAAAGGTCTGTATCTGTATCATTAATATGCCAAGCAACCACCCCCTCCATGGACTGGCAGGCTGTGAGTGGTTGTCTCATCGGTATTTTTGCACCTGTGTTGAATGGGTCCACTGCATCCTTTTAGTGCATTTGTTTGGAGGCCTGGGCAGGTAAATATCTCTGCCTTTTTTCTGCCGTTTTCTGGATATTTCATAACAGGCGGCATTGGGATAACGCCCTGATGGCATCTGAGTGTGACCTGTTTCTTCCTAGGACCCATTCACTTAATAGGGTGAGTTTGATTCACAAATTGGATCTAATACTGACATGTTTCTGCTCTTTCTTTTTGCAGACAATCGATCTGCCCTGTGAGCATCCACATGAACTATAAATACCTGGTCACGCATCCGTTGTTTTGGTCCAAGTGAAAAGAACAGGCTGTACTTGGCCCAATGTTACTCAATGAGGCAGTGCAGATTAGTGTTTTTTTCCACGGACTGAATGCAGCATGCACGAGTTTCTTCTGTAAATCGGATGAGACTTACCCATTCAAGTCTATGGGTGGAGGAAAAAAAAAATCGGATGCCATACAGAGCTACAGTAAAGTATCCGAATTGTAAAAGGTCCTGTAAGTGATTAATAGCTGCTGCAGTAAAATATGGACAGATGACAAGTGAAAAAAAAACAACCAAGTAATTTGTGGATGAAACTCCATTAACAATTTTTGTGTAACTGGATCGCCCCGTCAGGGCAGCTGGGTACTCGGTGCCGGGTCCTGAGTTCACAGGGGGATGTCACGGCGGCGACCCGGTCCATGGCCCTGGAGTGTCCATGTAAAAGGGAAAGGTCTTTAAAGGGAATAAAGTTTGTGTTCGTGATGCCACCTGTGGTATTCGGTCAGTGGGGACCGACGCTGCTTTAAGGGGTCCTCTGGGGTGATGTTATGGGAGCTTGATAGTATAACTTCCCACAGGTGAAGTGTATCCCCAGGGTTTACGTGGTGTAGGTGGAAGATGGTGAGGAGTGCAGTAAAGAATGAGGACACAGGTTTGCAGACTCTTTACCTTGGTTTACTGAAGACTTCAGCATCCACAGTCCAGAGCACCAGATCACAGGGCAGGCAAGGTCCAGCCGGCTTGAAGGCAAATTAGGACTCCCCTTACCCAGGTGGAAATCAAAAGCCTTCCTTTGGCGCCATAGTGTTGTAGTCCCTTACTGCTAAAAGCTCACATAAGGTCCTCACAGATGTTGTCTCTCTCTCTGTCCCCCGGGTAGGATAGGACATAACCCGCATAACTAGTGACTTGAGGCGGTTTATAGGGACTCTAGCACGCCCCAGCCTCTAAGGGTGTCACCGTGCCTCCTGGCTGTTAGGTCGGACAGGTAACGTAAAGTTCAGCTGTCCTGCTGGTCTCTGATGTAAGCCATAGAGGTCCTTACACCCTCTATGTTCCAGCTACTGGTCCTGCGCCTCAGAAGGTGGCAGCCTGCTCGGAGCTGGTCTCCCTCTGATATCGACTTCTGTGCTTTGCTCTCCTGAACGTTCGCTGCAATCAATTCAGCTTTCTGTATGTCTCTTTCCAGGAACTGCTGCCCTGGGGTTACACAGCTCCGTAAAACCTTCGTCTCCCTCAGATGGCTTCTGTCTGTTTTCTAGCAGGAACCCTGTGGAAAACTGACAAACTTTCCCTACAGACTACCAGTTATATATATATGGGGAGTCACCTAGCAAGTAGGATCAAAAGCTCCCCCTGGTGGCCTGGAGTGTGAATGTGTTGCATGTTTGTGGTACCTGGTTGCAGTTATCCCTTCTTGCCTTCAAGCGTAACATCACTCTCCCCTTGAGGAAAACAATGCTACTGTGACGACCAGGACCCTGGGGCGCCACATAACCCTACCCTAGCAGGCACTGTCCTACCTGTCAAAAACAGACATCTGAACAGTGGCGGATTATAATTAGGTTAATCTGGGCGGTAGCCCAGGGCCCAGTGGTGTGGGGGGGCCCACCACAGGGCCGCCATCAGGGCCGGCATCTGCACCCGCACATCTGGGCAAGTGCCGGGGCCCTAGAGAGACTGGGGGGCCCATTTTGACAAGTGTGACCAACTTTTTTACTATTGACGCTGCCTATGCAGCATTAATAGTAAAAAGATATAATGTTAAAAATAATTTAAAAAATAACAAATCGTGCTATTCTCACCTTCCCGCGGCCTCCGCAGCCTTCCAGATCCTCGCGATGCTCTCGGCAGCTCCCGTTCCCAGCGAAGCCTTGCGAAATGACCCCAGATGATGCAGGATCATGCGAGACCGCTACGTCATCACAGGTCATTGTCGCAAAGCATCACTGGGAACAGGAGCTGCCGGGAGCATCGCTAAGGCCTGGGCTGGATCCGGGGGCCGTCAGAAGGTGAGTATATAACTATTTTTTATTTAAATTCTCTTTTTTTTTAACAGGGATATGGTACCCACACTGCTATATACTACGTGGCTGTGTTATATACTGTGTGGCTGTGCTATGTACTACGTAGCTGTGGTATATATTACATGGCTGTGGTATATACTACGTGGGCTGTGCTATATTCTGTGTGGGCTGTGCTATATACTACGTGGCTGCTATATGCTACGTGGGCTGTGTTATATGCTACGTGCCTGTGTTATATACTACGTAGCTGCTATATGCTATGTGGGCTGTTATATGCTACGTGGCTGTGTTATGTGCTAAGTGGGCTGTGCTATACATTACGTGGCTGTGATATATGCTGCGTGGGCTGTGTTATATACTATGTGGGCTGTGTTATATACTACGTGGCTGTGCTATATGCTACGTGGCTGTGCTATATACTACATGGGCTGTGTTATATACTACGTGGCTGTGCTATATACTATGTGGCTGTGCTATATACTACATGGGTTGTGCTGTATACTACATGGCTGTTCTATATACTACGTGACTGTGCTATATGCTACATGGGCTGTGTTATATACTAAGTGGGCTGTGTTATATGCTGCGTGGGCTGTGTTATATACTACGTGGCTGTGCTGTATACTACGTGGGCTGTGTTATATGCTACGTGGGCTGTGATATATGCTACATTGCTGTGCTATATGCTACGTGGCTGTGCTATGTACTACGTGAGCTGTGTTATATGCTACGTGAGCAGAACGCTGGACATGGGGACAAAATGCTGGACATGGGGCAGAATGCTGGACATAGTGCTGAATGCTGGACACGGGGACAGAATGTGGGGCAGAATGTTGGACAGGGGGGGCAGAATGCTGGACACGGGGGACAGAATGCTGGACACGGGGACAGAATGCTGGACATGGGGACAGAATGCTGGATATGGGGACAGAATGCTGGACACGGGGGGCAGAATGCTGGACATGGGGGCAGAAAGTGAGACACAGGGGGCAGAATGGAGATACAGGGCATGATTGGAGACACAGGGAGCAGGATGAAAGACATGGGGGCATGACTGGAGACACTGGGGGCAGGATTGGAGACACTGAGGGCAGGATTGGAGACACTGGGTGCAGGATTGGAGACAGGGGGCAGGATTGGAGACAGATGGGCAGAATGGAGACACTGGGCATGATTGGAGACACGGGGCAGGATTGCAGACATGGGGGCATGATTGGAGACATAGGGGTAGAATGGAGATACGGGCATAAATGGAGACACGGGGCAGGATGAAAGACATGGGGGCATGATTGTAGACACTGGGGGCAGGATTGGAGACAGATGGGTCAGGGTTGGAGATAGATCGTGCAGGATCATGGGGAAGGATGGATATGATGGAGACAGATGGGGCAGGATGGGGAGATCATATGGGGCAGAATGGATACTCATGAGGGCAGGATGGGAGAACTTATGGCTGAAGCCAGGAATGAGATACACGGGGGCTAGGATGAGGAATATTATTACCATAGGGGCTAATTAAGGGATATTATTACTGCAGTGATGTATTTATTTTTTGAGTGTACTGTTTTAAATGGGGGGCGGTCCTGTTACTGTGTAGAGTGATACTATGATGCCTTTTTTCCCGCGGGGTTTCACAGGGAGACTTACTTGAATAAATGTAGAGTCTCAAGACCTATCATCCATGACTATTTAAATCAAATATTTCAGGGAGTGGAACCTCCTACTGGCACCTGGTTTTTCTACGAACAATTAAAAAGCTTCATAAATAAGACATCTAAGCAAAATAATATTATTAGAACATTAACTCCTTTTGAAAAACTTTGCATTACTAGGGAGTTTCCGGTCCACACGGTCTCTCTGCTATATAATCTTTTCCAAAGAGGTCAAACCCCATCGCACAATTTCCCAATATTTTTCTCAAAATGGGAGAATGATCTGGGGATATCTCTATCTCAAGAGGAGAGAGACAAGATCCTGTTATTTACATTCAGGACCTCGTTGTCCTCTGTGTCACAGGAGAGGATCTATAAGATCTTATCAAGGTGGTATAGATGCCCTTCCTTGGTGCATGCCATGTTCCCGGTGATCCCAGATACATGCTGGAGATGCGTAGAAGAAAAGGGAACATATGTCCATATCTGGTGGGATTGCCCGCCTATAAAGAAATTATGGATGTCAATTTTTGATCTCTATAATAAACTATCTATTCGTAAGGTCCGACCCACAGTAGAACTAGCTCTTCTGTCCTTATGTGACTTGTCGATATCTAGGTATAAGAAGAATCTTCTCAGACACTTCCTCACGGCTGCTAGGAACTTGATCCCTCGGTATTGGAAAGAAGAGAAATTTCCCTCACGTTCTGAATTTGTTGCAGAACTTAATGATATTTACAGAATGAAACGATTGATAAACCAGACTACCGGGGATCCTGAAAAAATGTACAATACTTGGGCTCCCTGGATCGTATTTAGGGAAACCCCAGAATTAGACTTCTGGTTATCTAGACCCCGACTTACATTTGAAGTGGCTATTGTCTTCCCCATTGTCGGTCGGGGATGTGGACCTGTTCGGGGGGGGGGGGGGGGGATGCAGGGTGAACCCAGTCCCCTCATACCTAGTTTCATACAATATACCTTCTTGTCTTTATCTCTCTCTTTTTCTCTTCCCCTCCTCTCCTCTCTTCACTCGTCTCCTTCTTTATTTTCCTAATAATTTGCTTACTTTGCATATTTTGATTTATACCAATATCTTAGTTTTTGGAGTTATGACTGGTTTTCTTATTGATTGATTATAATAGTAATAATAATAATAATAATAACTAACGTTATTAAACAGAAGAAGAGATAATCTTGGCTCTGGCCAATAAAAATCCTGAAAATGATAGGTCATTAACCTTATGCTAGAAATGTAGTTATGATTCTATTAATTAGACTGATTATGTTCTTATTCTACTTTGTTTTTGTATTGTTTATTCGCTTTAATAGACATGATTTACACAGAAACATAATCCATTGAGCAAGCAGAGGTCAGGGCAGGCGGCAGTGCAGAAACATATCCAGAAACAAGCAGAGGTCAGGGCAGGCGGCAGTGCAGAAACATATCCAGAAACAAGCAGAGGTCAGGGCAGGCGGCAGTGCAGAAACATATCCAGAAACAAGCAGAGGTCAGGGCAGGCGGCAGTGTAGAAACATATCCAGAAACAAGCAGAGGTCAGGGCAGGCGGTAGTGCAGAAACATAACCGGAAACAAGCAGAGGTCGGGGCAGGCGGCATTGCAGTAACATAATCCATTGAGCAAGCCATAGTCAAAACCATAAAATCTGTCCGAAAAGCAGCTTTGCAGAAGTTGTTATGGGCATGCTGCAAGCCACTCGCCACTACATTTTCCTCCGGCTAAATGATAGTGTCCCGCGGATTTCTCTTCTCGGGAGAATGAGATTCCTGGCACTTGGAAGGTAGCCCCCATCTCTCATGCAGGTCCGGCGTACATCCTGTGGGCTCTTCAGCATTGCTTGCATGATGTTTCTAGCAGCATAGCTGACTGGCATGTGTGGTGGTATAGGATTGTAGCCTTCTCTAGCTGTCACCTTAATACGCGGTTGATAGGCGTAAGGCATACCTAAGAGTTTCAGTATTTGAGAGGTAGTTAGGGCCTTCCAGGGGGATGGGCTCCTGGGCGATGTGGCTTCTGTCTCTACCTCATCTTCTGTTCTGGTAATTATCAGGCGTTTCTTCGTAACCTCTGGCTCTGCGCTGATGTTTGCTGCAGGTTGTACATATCGGCCAATTTCGGGTACTGAAGGATATGGTTGTGGTCTTCTCATTCTCAAATATCGGTCCGATGCCTTTTCCGGTCTTTTGAACAGGGAGGTAATAAATAGCACGATGTTACCAAGTGCTGCCATCACATACCCAGTGAAGCCAGTTTGCCTTTGGTGGTGTTCAGGCCTCTGGCTGTATGGGGATGTTCTGGCATATGGGAGATGTCTCCGTGGTTGGATCTTTCTTCCACCTACGGGTGCAGCCATTAGGCTGCTTTCCCCTCCACACACACAAAAGTGTGTGTGGATGGTAGATAACACTCCCAAAAAAGAAATAAAGTAAAAAAAATACAATAAAGTAAACAAGCAGTATACAAGTCGCTCTGGGTTAGTGTTCAGCTCTCCTCTCTACCTCTGATTGCCTCGCACTGACCGTTCTTGCGGAACATTCCATGACTCGTGGACAACGCTTCTGTGATGTCATAAAGCCAAACATGGCAACGGGTCTAAAATAGGAGAGCTAGGTATGTCACCCATGGCAGATAATCCAATACCAGCTGTCACTGTACGGATAGGAGTTAGCTGGATTGGGATGAGATGTATAAAAACTTACTAGAGCACAAGTCAAGTTTAAGTTACTGTTTTTTGTAGTTTTTTTTACCTGTTTATTTCAGATTTACAAAATTGTATAATTCTGTAGCCTCATATGTGAGCAATGTGATCTATATATTGTCAGCTCCTTCCAGAAATTTAAATTTGTCTGTAATTCCAAGTAGTGATCAACAAATAAATAACCACAAGTGTGACCCTGGTGTAGAAGGTACAAATTGTCCAGAGTCTCTCCTGGGCCATGTTCACAAGTGCAGAAGTGCTGTATTGTTTCCATACATATTTGCACCAAAATAGTCAAAACTTTTTATTGTATTTTTTTTGCAGCTTTTTACAATGCATTTTTTTTAGTAGAGCAATGCTTCAGTTCCACAATTGGAGATTTCATTGGAATTTTGCATGCATTTTTTATGCTCTCCATATACTATACTATACTATTAATGGCAAATTTTTAAAAACGCATCAAAAAGTTCACCGTTCTGCTGCATCATGAACCCCTGTATGTAGTACAGCTTAGGGAGCGATAAAAAATGAACATAATAATAAAAAAATAGTCAAGTGATATCACCGCATCAAGCAAAGTCCGTGCGATCAAAATATAAAGATAATTAACCCAACTGGTAAACTCCGGAAACAGTAACAAATTTAAAAATGCCAATATGGCGGTATTGTTTGGTCGCTGCCATACCACTAAAAATGCTGGAAGAAACAATTAAAATGTCATATCTATCCCAAAGTAATATCAATAAAACATTGTCTCACCTGACAAAAAAATAACTCCTCACACAGCTTTATTGGCTGAAAAATGAAAACAAGGGGTCTCGGAAAATGGCAACACAATCTCCCAATTTTTTTTATTTCAAAGTCCTGATTTTTTTCCACCACTAAAATAATAAAAAAGCTGATCAAGTTTAGTATCGCTGTAATCATACTGATGTGGAGAATCATAGTGCAAGGTCATTTTTACCACATGATGTACGCCGTAAACATAATTCCCAAAAAACAATGTCAGAATTGTGTTTCTTTCACAATTTTCCAAATTCCCTGTACATTATGTGTCAGGATAAGCCACAACCAGTGGCGTAACTACAAAGTCATGGGCCCCGGTGCGAACTTCCAAATGGGGCCCCCCCCCACCTTCCCCTAGATACGCCTCGGATTGTTGCAGGAATCTCCTGCACTGCAACATGGTGTTGGGTGCCAGCACAGCCCGCACAGTGGTATATCCAGCACAGCCCGCACAGTGGTATATTCAGCACAGCCCGCACAGGGGTATATACAGCACAGCCTGCACAGGGGTATATCCAGCACAGCCCGCACAGTAGTATATCCAGCACAGCCCGCACAGGGGTATATAGAGCACAGCCCGCACAGGGGTATATCCAGCACAGCCCGCACAGTGGTATATCCAGCACAGCCCGCACAGTGGTATATCCAGCACAGCCCGCACAGGGGTATATCCAGCACAGCCCGCACAGGGATATATCCAGCACAGCCCGCACAGTGGTATATCCAGCACAGCCCGCACAGTGGTATATCCAGCACAGCCCGCACAGTGGTATATCCAGCACAGCCCGCACAGGGGTATATAGAGCACAGCCCGCACAGGGGTATATCCAGCACAGCCCGCACAGGGGTATATCCAGCACAGCCCGCACAGGGATATATCCAGCACAGCCCGCACAGTGGTATATCCAGCACAGCCCGCACAGTGGTATATCCAGCACAGCCCGCACAGTGGTATATCCACCACAGCCCGCACAGGGGTATATAGAGCACAGCCAACACAGTGGTATATCCAGCACAGCCCGCACAGGGATATATACAGCACAGCCCGCACAGGGATATATACAGCAGAGCCCGCACAGGGATATATACAGCACAGCCCGCACAGGGATATATACAGCACAGCCCGCACAGGGATATATACAGCACAGCCCGCACAGGGATATATACAGCACAGCCCGCACAGGGATATATACAGCACAGCCCGCACAGGGATATATACAGCCAGCCCGCACAGGGATATATACAGCACAGCCCGCACAGGGATATATACAGCACAGCCCGCACAGGGATATATACAGCACAGCCCGCACAGGGATATATACAGCACAGCCCACACAGGGGTATATAGAGCACAGCCCGCACAGGGGTATATACAGCACAGCCCGCACAGGGATATATACAGCACAGCCCGCACAGGGATATATACAGCACAGCCCGCACAGGGGTATATAGAGCACAGCCCGCACTGCCCCTTATAGTGCTGCACAAGAGTTATGGCCCCATAAGATGCTCCGTACACAGTCACTGCCCCTTATAGTGCTGCACAAGAGTTATGGCCCCATAAGATGCTCCGTACACTGTCACTGCCCCTTATAGTGCTGCACAAGACTTATGGCCCCATAAGATGCTCCGCACAGTCACTGCCCCTTATAGTGCTGCACAAGAGTTATGGCCCCATAAGATGCTCCGCACAGCCACTGCCCCTTATAGTGCTGCACAAGAGTTATGGCCCCATAAGATGCTCCGCACAGTCACTGCCCCTTATAGTGCTGCACAAGTGTTATGGCCCCATAAGATGCTCTGCACAGTCACTGCCCCTTATAGTGCTGCACAAGTGTTATGGCCCCATAAGATGCTCCGCACAGTCAATGCCCCTTATAGTGCTGCACAAGTGTTATGGCCCCATAAGATGCTCCGCACAGTCACTGCCCCTTATAGTGCTGCACAAGAGTTATGGCCCCATAAGATGCTCCGCACAGCCACTGCCCCTTATAGTGCTGCACAAGTGTTATGGCCCCATAAGATGCTCCGCACAGTCAATGCCCCTTATAGTGCTGCACAAGAGTTATGGCCCCATAAGATGCTCCGCACAGCCACTGCCCCTTATAGTGCTGGCGCTGCACAAGTGTTATGGCCCCATAAGATGCTCCGTATAGCCACTTGTGACTTGCCCCTTTTGCTTTTGCTGCCATAAAAAAAATAAATCACATACTCACCTCACCTCTCTCTCTTCGCTCAGGACCCCCGGCACTATCAATATTTACCTGGCTGCTCCTCGTGCGGCTCCGTCTTCGGCACTGACGTTCAGCAGAGGGCGCGCACTGACTACGTCACCGCGCCCTCTGACCTGAACGTCACTGCCAGAGGACGCTGATGACAGAGCCGCACCGGAACGAAGAAAAGAGGTAAATATCGCCCAGCGCTGCGCAGCGCTGTATACTCACCACCAGTCACCTGCAGGCTGCTCCTGGCGCTGCGTCCCTGCTTTTTCCACCGCTGCATCTTCTTCCTGTATTGAGCGGTCACATGGTCCCGTTCATTACAGAAATGAATATGAGGCTCCACCTCTATGGGAGGTGGAGCCGCATATTCATTTCTGTAATGAGCGGGACCATGTGACCGCTCAGTGCAGGAAGAATCTGCAGCGCTGGAAGAAGCAGGGACTTCCAGGGACCGCGCCGGGAGTAGGTAAGTATAATTAGAGAGCGGTGACGGCTCCCTGCCGCGGGTCACTCACAAATGGTGCAATCATGGGTCATTTCATTCTCCGGCTTCACTACTGTCCATGGGGCCCCTAAATAGTCTGGGCCCCGTCGCAACTGCGACCGCTGCGACCGCGGTAGTTACGCCCCTTGCCACAACCGCTGCCACCAATGTTTCTTGAACACCACTTGCTCACGACACACCTGCCTGGGATGTTACTATACAGGGGACCTCCCGCACTCACTCGTCCACTCACCTAAGTGCACCCCACAGACAGTTCTCACATCCACGTCTCACTTATTGCTTCTATCACTCACCGTTTTGATAGGCCAGCGAGACGCCAGCACTGCGTCACACACTAGCACACATGCCACCTAGCTTTTCTCAGCACCTGATAGCTGCCCTCCTCAGGGTTTGAGGGTATGTCTAGAGCAGAAAACAACAAACTTATTAAACTTTAGATTTAAAGGGAACCTGTCAGCAGGATTGTGCACAGTACACTTGGCCTGGGACAACTCATAAAGTCCCATGGATTCCAGTACCATCTATATGCTGATGACACTCAGATCTACCGCTCTGGCTCAGACGTCACCTCTCTGCTGTCCAAAATCCCGAAGTGTCTCAGCCATATCCTCGTTCTTCTCCTCTCGCTTCCTCAAACTCAATGTGGACAAATCTGAACTCATCATCTTTCCTGTATCTCTCTTCCTTACCCGACCTATCTATCACTTTTAATGACATCACGCTTTCCCCCTTACCGGAAGTCTGCTGCCTCGGAGTAACCCTTGACTCTGCCCTGTCCTTCAAACCGCACATCCAAACTCTTTCCACCTCCTGTCGCCTCCAGCTCAAAAATATCTCCAGAATCTGTCCTTTCCTCAACTGTCAATCTACTAAAATGCTTGTGCATGCCCTAATCATCTCCCACCTTGACTACTGCAACATCCTTTTCTGTGGCCTCCCTGTTAATACCCTTGCACCTCTCCAGTCCATCCTTAACTCTGCTGCCCAACTAATTCATCTCTATCCTCACTACTCCTCCACTTCCCCCCTCTGCAAATCTCTTCATTGGCTCCCATTCCCTCAGCATATCCAGTTCAAATTACTTATACTGACCTACAAAGCCATCCATAATCTGTCTCCTCCATATATCTCCAAACTAATATCCCAAGTCCTCCCAACACCTCCTTCTCTCCTCCACACTTCTCCGCTCCTCACCCAACCGCCTCCAAGACTTCTCCCGAATATCCCCCATCCTCTGGAATTCTTTGCCCCAACACATCCGACTATCAACTACATTCGGATCCTTCAGACGGAACCTGAAAATCCACCTCTTCAGGAAAGCCTACAGCCTGCACTGACCCCGTTGCCTACTCACCACTAGCGGAGCTACCGCCTCACCAACACCGGAGCTGCTACAACCCTCAACCTATTGTCTCCTTCCCCACCATCCTGTAGAATGTAAGCCCGCAAGGGCAGGGTCCTCGCCCCTCTGTATCAGTCTGTCATTGTTAGTTTGCTTACTATAAGTGATATCTGTAATTTGTATGTAACCCCTTCTCATGTACCATGGAATCAATGGTGCTATATAAATAAATAATAATAATGATAATAATAATAATAGTAATAAAGGACAGACAGTATCAGGTTGGCGCCGTTATACTGATTAAAATGATACCTTTGTGATGAAATCCATCTTGTGGTTGTTGTGCAATCTGTATTTGTAGTTTTCAATTATAAGAGTTTGGTGCTCCGGGGCGGGGCTGTGGGAGGTCCTGTGGGCGGGGCTTTATGTAGTGCTCAGATGTATGGGCTTATGACAGGTTACCAGGGGTGGGATTCAGCCGGTACGACCCGGTACGGGGCAGCCGTTTACTAAAATTTCTATCTGCCAGCGTTCCGGTAATTGAAAATGCCATTTTCAATTACCGGAACGCTGGCAGATAGAAATTTTCAAAATGGTTACCACTGGCAGTGGCGTAGGAAGGGGTGGGCGGGCCGCCCCGGGCGGCACAATGCGGGGGGCGGCACAATACGGGGGGCGGGTCGCCGGCGGTGCAGAATTTACCTGTTTGCATCGCGGCTTCATAAAAATGGCCGCCGCGATCTCCATCTGCGCATGCGCGGCATCCCGCGGCCATTTTCCTGAAGCCCCGGTCAGCAGAGCACTCCACCTGCGCACGCGCGGCCTCAGGAAGATGGCCGCCCCCACCGATAACCAGAGAGAGCAGGATCGCGGTCAGGTAAGCAGAACTTTTTTTTTTTTTTTTATTGAGAGCGGCGATCGGGGGGGCCCAGGGCAGAAAGCTGGACACAGGGGGGCAGAAAGCTGGAAACAGGGGGTCAGAAAGCTGGACACAGGGGGTCAGAAAGCTGGACGCTGGGGCAGAACGATGGACGCTGGGGCAGAACGCTGGACGCTGGGGCTGAAAGCTGGACGCTGGGGCAGAAAGCTGGACACGGGGGCAGAAAGCTGGACACTGGGGCAGAAAGCAGGACACAGGGGGGCAGAAAGCTGGACACAGGGGCAGAAAGCTGGACACTGGGGTCAGAAAGCTGGACGCTGGGGCAGAACGATGGACGCTGGGGCAGAACGCTGGACGCTGGGGCTGGACGCTGGGGCTGAAAGCTGGACGCTGGGGCAGAAAGCTGGACATGGGGGCAGAAAGCTGGACACTGGGGCAGAAAGCTGGACACAGGGGGGCAGAAAGCTGGAAACAGGGGGTCAGAAAGCTGGACACAGGGGGTCAGAAAGCTGGACGCTGGGGCAGAACGATGGACGCTGGGGCAGAACGCTGGACGCTGGGGCTGAAAGCTGGACGCTGGGGCAGAAAGCTGGACACGGGGGCAGAAAGCTGGACACTGGGGCAGAAAGCTGGACACAGGGGGGCAGAAAGCTGGACACAGGGGCAGAAAGCTGGACACTGGGGTCAGAAAGCTGGACGCTGGGGCAGAACGCTGGACGCTGGGGCAGAACGCTGGACGCTGGGGCAGAACGCTGGACGCTGGGGCTGAAAGCTGGACGCTGGGGCAGAAAGCTGGACACGGGGGCAGAAAGCTGGACACTGGGGCAGAAAGCTGGACACAGGGGGGCAGAAAGCTGGAAACAGGGGGTCAGAAAGCTGGACACAGGGGGTCAGAAAGCTGGACGCTGGGGCAGAACGATGGACGCTGGGGCAGAACGCTGGACGCTGGGGCTGAAAGCTGGACACTGGGGCAGAAAGCTGGACACGGGGGCAGAAAGCTGGACACTGGGGCAGAAAGCTGGACACAGGGGGGCAGAAAGCTGGACACAGGGGGGCAGAAAGCTGGACACTGGGGGGCAGAAAGCTGGACACTGGGGGGCAGAAAGCTGGACACTGGGGGGCAGAAAGCTGGACACTGGGGGGCAGAAAGCTGGACACTGGGGGGCAGAAAGCTGGACACTGGGGGGCAGAAAGCTGGACACGGGGGCAGAAAGCTGGACACTGGGGGGCAGAAAGCTGGACACTGGGGGGCAGAAAGCTGGACACAGGGGGGCAGAAAGCTGGACACAGGGGGGCAGAAAGCTGGACACGGGGGTAGAAAGCTGGACACAGAGGCAGATTGCTGGACACAGGGGCAGAATGGAGAAACGGGGCATGATTGGAGACACAGGGGGCAGGATGACAGACATGGCGGCATGACTGGAGACACTGGAGGCAGGATTGGAGACAGATGGGGCAGGATCATGGGGCAGGATGGATACGATGGAGACAGATGGGGCAGGATGGGAAGATCATATGGGGCAGGATGGATACTCATTAGGGCAGGATGGGAGAACATATGGCTGACGCCAGGAATGAGACACACAGGGGCTAGGATGGCGAATATTATTACCATAGGGGGCTAATTAAGGGATATTATTACTGCAGTGATGTATTTATTTTATTTTTTGAGTACACTGTTTTAAATGGAGGGGCGGTCCTATCACTGTGTACAGTGACACTATGTCGCCTTCTTCGTGTGGTGTAATGTAAAAGTTGGGAAAATTAAGTAATGTGTTCTGCAAGTGGAACTCGAGATAACTGTGTTATTTCCTGCAGAGACGAGTCCTGGCTGGATGAAGTGATGGCGGTCTGTGCGGGATGAAAGATGAAGGACTTCACCTAGAGACGTCACTGGTGAGTCAGTGTGTTACCTATACACTGACACTATACACTGTATACTATATACAGAGGTCCTGTGTATAATGTCACTGGTGATCACTGTATTACCCATACACTATATACAGAGCTCCTGTGTATAATGTCACTGGTGATCACTGGATTACCTGTACACAGACACTGCATACTAAGTACAGATCTCCTGTGTATAATGGCACTTATGGTGATAGTATTGTGGGTTTTTTTTTATTATTGATCAGTACTATAGTATTCAGTCACTATGTGGTGGTAATATGTGGTCTGGTCATGATGTTTTGGTATTTGTTCCTTGTATTTGATATTATTCGATCACTGTGGTGGTAATATGTCATCTGGTCATGGTGTGGCGGTATTTGTGCCTTGTAGATAGTATTATAGAGGGGGGGTGCCCTGTAGCCTCCCCCTGGGCCCTGCAGCCCCAAGTCCCCACCAGCCTCCCCCTGGGCCCTGCAGCCCTCTAGCCTTCCCCTGGGCCCTGCAGCCCCAAGTCCCCACTAGCCTCCCCCTGGGCCCTGCAGCCCTGTAGCCTCCCCCTGGGCCCTGCAGCCCCAAGTCCCCACTAGCCTCCCCCTGGGCCCTGCAGCCCTGTAGCCTCCCCCTGGGCCCTGCAGCCCCAAGTCCCCACCAGCCTCCCCCTGGGCCCTGCAGCCCTCTAGCCTCCCCCTGGGCCCTGCAGCCCCAAGTCCCCACTAGCCTCCCCCTGGGCCCTGCAGCCCTGTAGCCTCCCCCTGGGCCCTGCAGCCCCAAGTCCCCACCAGCCTCCCCCTGGGCCCTGCAGCCCTCTAGCCTCCCCCTGGGCCCTGCAGCCCCAAGTCCCCACTAGCCTCCCCCTGGGCCCTGCAGCCGCCAGTCCCACTAGCCTCCCACTGGACTCTGTAGCCTCCCCCCTGGGCCCTGCAGCCCCCAGTCCCACTAGCCTCCCGCTGGACTCTGTAGCCTCCCTCCTGGGCCCTGCAGCACCCAGTCCCCACTAGCCTCCTCCTTTGCCCTGCAGCCCTCTAGCCTTCCCTGGGCCCTGTTGGATGTGGCAGCCAGTCATGGACTATATAGGAGGGAGAAGCTGATGTGTATATGACACGATCGTGTTCATATAGACATCACAGTGCCCCTAACACTTTCTCTCTTATTTTTAGCTACCAGCTGAAGCTGCTGGCTAGAAACACAGTGGATGCCACGTTGACATCATGGAAGACTCCTCAAGGTTTGTTTGGTCCTTGAATAATGTATAGAGAAATGCAGAGCTGTAGTACACAACCCGTATAACACCCCTCTCCCGTATACAGTATCAGCGCCCTGTTCTTTGGTGCTAGCATTCTTAGAATTATAAAATTGTAGAGTTGGAAGGGACCTCAAGGGCCATCGGGTCCAACCCCCTGCGAATGCAGGTTTACCTAAGGGCAGGCGCACACGGACGATTTTGCTGCGATTATACGGTGCGTATAATCGCAGCAAAGCGGCTGTCAAACCTGCCCTGCGAGCGGGTCTGAGAGTGCTGGAGGGAGCGCATACCTGCGCTCCTGTTCAAAGCCCGGAGTCGACCGCAAGTGTCCTGAACGGGACTCAAAGAGGCAGCATCGCGCTGCCTCTCTGAGTCCCGTTTAGGACACCTGCGGTCGGGGCGGGCTCTGTAACAGGAGCGCAGGTATGCGCTCCAGCACTCTCAGACCTGCTCGCAGGGCAGGTTTGACAGCTGCTTTGCTGCGATTATACGCACCGTATAATCGCAGCAAAATCGTCCGTGAGCGCCTGCCCTAAATCATCCCAACTATATGTTTATCCAGCTTCCGCTTGACGACTCCCATTGATGGAGAGCTCACCACCTCTCATGGCAGCCTGTTCCACTCTCTAACTACCCCCACTGTCAGAAAGTGTCTCCTAATGTCTAATCTGTATCTCCTTCCTGTTAGTGTCATCCTATTGCTTCTTGTACTTCCTTGTGCTAATGAGAATAGGACTGATCCCTCTGCACTGTGACTACCTGTCAGATATCTGTAGACCGCTATTAAGTCTCCTCTCATTCTCTTTTACAAACTAAACATTCCTAGTTCTTGTAGCCGCTCCTCATAGGACGTGGTTTGCAGACCTTCTACCATCTTGGTTGCTCTTCTCTGGACTTGCTCCAGTATATTGATGTATTTCTTAAATTGAGGCTCCCAGAACTGTACACAGTATACAGGTGAGGTCTGACCAGGGCAAAGCATAGCGGGATAATCACCTCCCCTGATCTAGATTCAATAGTTGTCTTGATACATCCCAGAATGTTGTTTATTTTTAGTGACCAACTGTAAAGCTACTGGCTCCAAACACAGTGGACGCCACATTGACTTTATAGAAGACGCCTCAAGGTTTGACCAAACCTTTTGAATCATTTACACACAAAATGAAGAGACAATCTACACTTTTGTCTTTTTTCCACACTGGAAACAAGAAGGGAAGAATTGAGGAAGTGAACATTGGTGCTAGTACTTCAAATGCCAGTAAAGCATCTGAAACTTGTGGCAATATTGTTCATGGTACCAATGTTAACATTGGCCAGAACACTGATTCATGTGGTGCCAACGCTTTACATGAACTGGACAGTGATGTACAAGATGATAATGTTAGAAGGAACATGGGAAATGTAGTAGCTGAATCGGATGTCATAAGTGAGATTAGCAGTGATGTACATGGTGTTGCTGACGTTCTATGTGATCATTCTGATGATGACACTGCTTCAGCTATACATGATAGCAGCATCGTGGATGGTCAGAGTTCAGTTTCTGATGCTTCATTAGAGACCCAGCCGCTTAGTGTTCCATGTTGGTCACAAAAACAAATTGACTTCTTCACAAACTTGCATCCATGGGTCAAACTAAAGGATGGAAAACTGGGGTGTACTGTGTGCAGTAAAGTTGGAAGCTCATTAGGAGCTGAAAGGGCCAAATCATGTCATCTTTCTGAGGAGTGGAAGACTTTTTCAGTGAAGCCATGTGGAACCCTGAAAAAAAAAACAGCAATCCTCTTTTTGCAAAAAAATTAGAGAACATGCAATGTCCAAAGCTCATAATAAAGCAGAGGAAATTGTTAATGCCGCTAAAAATGATGCACTAGTAAAGGCACTTGACCGGGTCCATGAGAAGGCATTGGCTTCCACTGTAAATGTTTTTCATGTTGTTTATAGCCTAGCGCTGCATAATCGGCCTATGTCTGACATACAAGGGCACGTTGAACTGTTGCAAACCATTGGTGTGGACCTTGGAGTAGGCCTTCATTCTAGGAAGACTGCTATAACAATAATCCAGCATATATCCTCCGAAATGAGGAAGTCTTTGTTTTCGAAAATAATTAGTTTCAGGTCTAAATTTTCCATTGTAACTGATGAATCGTCAACTGTGTCACAGAAAAGTGTGCTTGTGATCTACATCCGTTGTGAGCTTCCCGATGCTCCAGAGCCTGTTAACATCTTTGTAGATTTAAAGGATCTTGAATGTACTAGTGCTGACTCAATAACCAATGCCCTGTTTGCCTGCTTGAAGGAGAATGGCTTTGACCAGCAGTATATGCAAGAAAATTTAATTGGATTTTGCTCTGATGGGGCTAGTGCCATGTTGGGGAGTAAGTCTGGTGTGGCTTCCAAAATTCAAAAAGCATTCCCAAATGTAGTCATATGGCACTGCTTAAGCCACAGAATACAGCTTGCACTTGATGATGCTGTTAAAACAGTTTCTCAAGTTAATCACTTTAAAATGTTTCTGGAAAAAATCTACAGCATCTAACATGTTTCTAACAAACAATATTCTCAGCTCCACAATATTGCAGCAGATTTAGAATTGGAGATTATTAAGATAGGTCGAATTCTAGGACCTCGGTGGGTGGCATGTAGTGTCCGTGCTGCCAAAGCAGTGTGGAGAGCATATCCAGCTTTGTACCAGCATTTTTCCAGCTCTAAGTCTCTCATCGGAATGGCAAAAAAGATGGCTAACATTTCTTTTTTAAAAGATCTAGCTTTAATGATTGATATTCTAGATGAACTAGCACTTTTATCACTTGCTTTACAAGAAAGGGAGGTATCTGTAGTGAAAGCTGACCGACTTCTCTGCAGGTGCATTAGGGCACTTCAAAACTTAAAAGATTGTCCCGGAAAGTATGAGGTACAGGCTGGTACTATTATCCAAACCGAGCCATTTAAAAGTATTCCTTTTGAATCCAGTGAGAAAAATACTGCCCTTCCAAGAGCGCTCTTAATTCAGTGTGTCATAGACAATATGCAAAGCCGCTTGTTTTCCACTGCAAATAGTCGACTAATGGACAGTGACACACGTGAACACAATGCGGACCACTACAAACGTTTACTGTCCCTATTCTCTTTGCTTGAGCCTGAATCGTGGACAGCTGATGTTACATTGTCACCGTGGCGAGAAGGGGAACACAAATTGGAACAATTAAGTCAGCTAGTCAAATATCAGATTCCAATAAACGATTTCCGTGACTTTGTTGATAACCGATATCTTTCAAATCGCTCTATGCCGCCTTCCATTCAGCAGGCCAAAAAAATAGTTCGAGTCATCGCTGTTAGTAGTGCAGAGGCAGAAAGAGGGTTCAGTATTATGAACAATATAGCTACACATGAGAGAAGCGCACTCACTGTATCTAATATATCGCATCTGATGACTGTGAAGATACTTGGGAAACCTGTGACGGATTGGGAGCCGCTTAAATATGTCAAATCCTGGTTACGGAAGAAACACCATACTGCCACAGACCAGAGAGTGCGAAAAGCCCCCAAAATTCAGCATGATGATCATTCAACAGCTATATGGTCATTGCTGTAATTCTGATAGCACTTCAGTTGAGTCAAAGGGATACCTCCCTGGATTCTCCATTGAGTACTATAACCTAGATTAGAGGACTTATAGTGAGTGGCAGGTTCCCTTTAGAGGGCATTGTTTTTGTTAATATTGTTAATATTGCGATCCGTGGGCTGTAAAGTTCGATTTACCTTGTTGTAAGGTTTATATTGTATACTGTTTATTATAAAACTTTTAAATACTTTTATAAAAGAAAATTAAACTTTTTTATATTATATTACAGTATTAAACTTTTCTTTGGTTAGAATCCTTGAATACTGTTTTTGCTTTCAAGTGAGTACTACATAGTTTACTGTTTCATACTTCTACTTTAGTAATTTAACTAAGGATATTGTGGACTGATCAGCTAAAGCACCTTGTACATGGACAATTGTCCTGTGCAGTACATTTGCTTTAGTTGTTTGTTTCTTTGAATGACTTTAATACCGTATGTCACAACGTATTCTTGTCATTAAGGGAGACAAACTGCTTCCAAAAATATGAATCATGCCACTGGGCGTGGCTTATTAGTATGGGTGGGGTTATTGAAAATGGGCGTGGCCAAAATTCCGGCCGCCGCGACTTAGAGGACCTGTTGTTAAAAATTTGAATCCCACCCCTGCAGGTTACTGACCCCTGATGCAAAAAAGGTCTGTATCTGTATCATCAATATGCCAAGCAACCACCCCCTCCATGGACTTGCAGGCTGTGAGTGGTTGTCTCATCGGTATTTTTGCACCTGTGTTGAATGGGTCCACTGCATCCTTTTAGTGCATTTGTTTGGAGGCCTGGGCAGGTAAACATCTCTGCCTTTTTTTCTGCCGTTTTCTGGATATTTCATAACAGGCGGCATTGGGATAACGCCCTGATGGCATCTGAGTGTGACCTGTTTCTTCCTAGGACCCATTCACTTAATAGGGTGAGTTTGATTCACAAATTGGATCTAATACTGGCATGTTTCTGCTCTTTCTTTTTGCAGACAATCGATCTGCCCTGTGAGCATCCACATGAACTATAAGTGCTCGGTCACGCATCCGTAGTTTTGGTCCAAGTGAAAAGAACAGGCTGTACTTGGCGCAATGTTACTCAATGAGGCAGTGCAGATTAGTGTTTTTTTCCATGGACTGAATGCAGCATGCACGAGTTTCTTCTGTAAATCGGATGAGACTTACCCATTCAAGTCTATGGGTGGGGGAAAAAAAAAATCGGATGCCATACAGAGCTACAGTAAAGTATCCGAACTGTAAAAGGTCCTGTAAGTGATTAATAGCTGCTGCAGTAAAATATGGACAGATGACAAGTGAGAAAAAAAAACAACCAAGTAATTTGTGGATGAAACTCCATTAACAATTTTTGTGTAACTGGATTGCCCCGTCAGGGCAGCTGGGTACTCAGTACCGGGTCCTGGCGCCATAGTGTTGTAGTCCCTTACTGCTAAAAGCTCACATAAGGTCCTCACAGATGTTGTCTCTCTCTCTGTCCCCCGGGTAGGATAGGACATAACCCACATAACTAGTGACTTGAGGCGGTTTATAGGGACTCTAGCACGCCCCAGCCTCTAAGGGTGTCCTGGCTGTTAGGTCGGACAGGTAACGTAAAGTTCAGCTGTCCTGCTGGTCTCTGATGTAAGCCATAGAGGTCCTTACACCCTCTATGTTCCAGCTACTGGTCCTGCGCCTCAGAAGGTGGCAGCCTGCTCGGAGCTGGTCTCCCTCTGATATCGACTTCTGTGCTTTGCTTTCCTGAACGTTCGCTGCAATCAATTCAGCTTTCTGTATGTCTCTTTCCAGGAACTGCTGCCCTGGGGTTACACAGCTCCGTAAAACCTTCGTCTCCCTCAGATGGCTTCTGTCTGTTTTCTAGCAGGAACCCTGTGGAAAACTGACAAACTTTCCCTACAGACTACCAGTTATATATATATGGGGAGTCACCTAGCAAGTAGGATCAAAAGCTCCCCCTGGTGGCCTGGAGTGTGAATGTGTTGCATGTTTGTGGTACCTGGTTGCAGTTATCCCTTCTTGCCTTCAAGCGTAACATCACTCTCCCCTTGAGGAAAACAATGCTACTGTGACGACCAGGACCCTGGGGCGCCACATAACCCTACCCTAGCAGGCACTGTCCTACCTGTCAAAAACAGACATCTGAACAGTGGCGGATTATAATGAGGTTAATCTGGGCGGTAGCCCAGGGCCCAGTGGTGTGGGGGGGCCCACCACAGGGCCGCCATCAGGGCCGGCATCTGCACCCGCGCATCTGGGCAAGTGCCGGGGCCCTAGAGAGACTGGGGGGCCCATTTTGACAAGTGTGACCAACTTTTTACTATTGACGCTGCCTATGCAGCATTAATAGTAAAAAGATATAATGTTAAAAATAATTTAAAAAATAACAAATCGTGCTATTCTCACCTTCCCGCGGCCTCCGCAGCCTTCCAGATCCTCGCGATGCTCTCGGCAGCTCCCGTTCCCAGCGAAGCCTTGCGAAATGACCCCAGATGATGCAGGATCATGCGAGACCGCTACGTCATCACAGGTCATTGTCGCAAAGCATCACTGGGAACAGGAGCTGCCGGGAGCATCGCTAAGGCCTGGGCCATAAAGCACAGCACAGCGGTGAAGTCACCGCTATGCTCTGCTTTTACTTTACGGCCGGCCGGAGCTCACAGTCAGTGCAGGAAGCAGATGGCCAGGGACCTGACGGACATCAGAAGGTGAGTATGTACTGTTTTTTATTTACATTTTACACTGGTAACCAGGGTAAACATCGGGTTACTAAGCGCGGACCTGCGCTTAGTAACCCGATGTTTACCCTGGTTACCCGGGGACTTCGGCATCGTTGGTCGCTGGAGAGCTGTCTGTGTGACAGCTCTCCAGCGACCACACAGCGACGCTGCAGCGATCGGCATCGTTGTCGATATCGCTGCAGCGTCGCTTAATGTGACGGTACCTTTACTTGAATAAATGTAGAGTCTCAAGACCTATCATCCATGACTATTTAAATCAAATCGGCATCAAATCCCTACATTAAATAGTTCAGGGAGTGGAACCTCCTACTGGCACCTGGTTTTTCTACGAACAATTAAAAAGCTTCATAAACACAACATCTAAACAAAATAATATTATTAGAACATTAACTCCTTTTGAAAAACTTTGCATTACTAGGGAGTCTCTGGTCCACACGGTCTCTCTGCTATATAATCTTTTCCAAAGGGGTCAAACCCCGATGCACAATTTCTCAATATTTTTCTCAAAATGGGAGAATGATCTGGGGATATCTCAATCTCAAAAGGAGAGAGACAAGATCCTGTTATTTACATTCAGGACCTCGTTGTCCTCTGTGTCACAGGAGAGGATCTATAAGATCTTATCAAGGTGGTATAGATGCCCTTCCTTGGTGCATGCCATGTTCCCGGTGATCCCAGATACATGCTGGAGATGCGTAGAAGAAAAGGGAACATATGTCCATATCTGGTGGGATTGCCCGCCTATAAAGAAATTATGGATGTCAATTTTTGATCTCTATAATAAACTATCTATTCGTAAGGTCCGACCCACAGTAGAACTAGCTCTTCTGTCCTTATGTGACTTGTCGATATCTAGGTATAAGAAGAATCTTCTCAGACACTTCCTCACGGCTGCTAGGAACTTGATCCCTCGGTATTGGAAAGAAGAGAAATTTCCCTCACGTTCTGAATTTGTTGCAGAACTTAATGATATTTACAGAATGAAACGATTGATAAACCAGACTACCGGGGATCCTGAAAAAATGTACAATTCTTGGGCTCCCTGGATCGTATTTAGGGAAACCCCAGAATTAGACTTCTGGTTATCTAGACCCTGACTTACATTTGAAGTGGCTATTATCTTCCCCATTGTCGGTCGGGGATGTGGACCTGCTCGGAGGGGGGGGGGAAGCAGGGTGAGCCCAGTCCCCTCATACCTAATTTCATACAATATACCTTCTTGTCTTTATCTCTCTCCTTTTCTCTTCCCCTTCTCTCCTCTCTTCACTCGTCTCCTTCGTTATTTTCCTAATAATTTCCTTACTTTGCATATTTTGATTTATACCAATATATGTAACTTAGTTTTTGGAGTTATGACTGGTTTTCTTATTGATTGATGATAATAGTAATAATAATAATAATAATAATAACTAACTTTATTAAACAGAAGAAGAGATAATCTTGGCTCTGGCCAATAAAAATCCTGACAATGATAGGTCATTAACCTTATGCTAGAAATGTAGTTATGATTCTATTAATTAGACTGATTATGTTCTTATTCTACTTTGTTTTTGTATTGTTTATTCGCTTTAATAAACATGATTTACACAGAAACATAATCCATTGAGCAAGCAGAGGTCAGGGCAGGCGGCAGTGCAGTAACATAATTTATTGAGCAAGCAGAGGTCAGGGCAGGCGGCAGTGCAGAAACATATCCAGAAACAAGCAGAGGTCAGGGCAGGCGGCAGTGCAGAAACATATCCAGAAACAAGCAGAGGTCAGGGCAGGCGGCAGTGCAGAAACATATCCAGAAACAAGCAGAGGTCAGGGCAGGCGGCAGTGCAGAAACATATCCAGAAACAAGCAGAGGTCAGGGCAGGCGGCAGTGCAGAAACATCCAGAAACAAGCAGAGGTCAGGGCAGGCGGCATTGTAGTAACATAATCCATTGAGCAAGCCATAGTGAAAACCAGAAAATCTGTCCGAGAAGCAGCTTTGCAGAAGTTGTTATGGGCATGCTGCAAGCCACTCGCCACTACATTTTCCTCCGGCTAAATGATAGTGTCCCGCGGATTTCTCTTCTCGGGAGAATGAGATTCCTGGCACTTGGAAGGTAGCCCCCATCTCTCATGTAGGTCCGGCGTACATCCTGTGAGCTCTTCAGCATTGCTTGCATGATGTTTCTAGCAGCATAGCTGACTGGCATGTGTGGTGGTATAGGATTGTAGCCTTCTCTAGCTGTCACCTTAATACGCGGTTGATAGGCGTAAGGCATACCTAAGAGTTTCAGTATTTGAGAGGTAGTTAGGGCCTTCCAGGGGGATGGTCTCCTGGGCGGTGTGGCTTCTGTCTCTACCTCATCTTCTGTTCTGGTAATTATCAGGCGTTTCTTCGTAACATCTAGCTCTGCGCTGATGTTTGCTGCAGGTTGTACATATCGGCCAATTTCGGGTACTGAAGGATATGGTTGTGGTCTTCTCATTCTCAAATATCGGTCCGATGCCTTTTCCGGTCTTTTGAACAGGGAGGTAATAAATAGCACGATGTTACCAAGTGCTGCCATCACATACCCAGTGAAGCCAGTTTGCCTTTGGTGGTGTTCAGGCCTCTGGCTGTATGGGGATGTTCTGGCATATGGGAGATGTCTCCGTGGTTGGAACTTTCCTCCAGCTACGGGTGCAGCCATTAGGCTGCTTTCCTCTCCACACACACAAAAGTGTGTATGGATGGTAGATAACACTCCCAAAAAAAGAAATAAAGTAAAAAAAAATACAATAAAGTAAACAAGCAGTATACAAGTCGCTCTGGGTTAGTGTTCAGCTCTCCTCTCTACCGCTGATTGCCTCGCACTGACCGTTCTTGCGGAACATTCCATGACTCGTGGACAACACTTCTGTGATGTCATAAAGCCGAACATGGCAACGGGTCTAATATAGGAGAGCTAGGTATGTCACCCATGGCAGACAATCCAATACCAGCTGTCACTGTACGGATAGGGGTTAGCTGGATTGGGATGAGATGTATAAAAACTTACTAGAGCACAAGTCAAGTTTAAGTTACTGTTTTTTGTAGTTTTTTTTACCTGTTTATTTCAGATTTACAAAATTGTATAATTCTGTAGCCTCATATGTGAGCAATGTGATCTATATATTGTCAGCTCCTTCCAGAAATTTAAATTTGTCTGTAATTCCAAGTAGTGATCAAAAAATAAAAAACCACAAGTGTGACCCTGGTGTAGAAGGTACAAATTGTCCAGAGTCTCTCCTGGGCCATGTTCACAAGTGCAGAAGTGCTGTATTGTTTCCATACGTATTTGCACCAAAATAGTCAAAACTTTTTATTGTATTTTTTTTGCAGCTTTTTACAATGCATTTTTTTTTAGTAGAGCAATGCTTCAGTTCCACAATTGGAGATTTCATTGGAATTTTGCATGCATTTTTTATGCTCTCCATATACTATGCTATACTATTAATGGCAAATTTTTAAAAACGCATCAAAAAGTTCACCGTTCTGCTGCATCATGAACCCCTGTATGTAGTACAGCTTAGGGAGCGATAAAAAATGAACATAATAATAAAAAAAATAGTCAAGTGATATCACCGCATCAAGCAAAGTCCGTGCGATCAAAATATAAAGATAATTAACCCAACTGGTAAACTCCGGAAACAGTAACAAATTTAAAAATGCCAACATGGCGGTATTGTTTGGTCGCTGCCATACCACTAAAAATGCTGGAAGAAACAATTAAAATGTCATATCTATCCCAAAGTAATATCAATAACATTGTCTCACCTGACAAAAAAATAACTCCTCACACAGCTTTATTGGCTGAAAAATTAAAACAAGGGGTCTCGGAAAATGGCAACACAATCTCCCAATTTTTTTATTTCAAAGTCCTGATTTTTTTCCACCACTAAAATAATAAAAAAACTAATCAAGTTTAGTATCGCTGTAATCATACTGATGTGGAGAATCATAGTGCAAGGTCATTTTTACCACATAATGTACGCCGTAAACATAATTCCCAAAAAAACAATGTCAGAATTGTGTTTTTTTTCACAATTTTCCCAATTCCCAGTACATTATGTGTCAGGATAAGCCACAACCGCTGCCACCAATGTTTCTTGAACACCACTTGCTCACGACACACCTGCCTGGGATGCTACTATACAGGGGACCTCCCGCACTCACTCGTCCACTCACCTAAGTGCACCCCACAGACAGTTCTCACATCCACGTCACACTTATTGCTTCTATCACTCACCGTTTTGATAGGCCAGCGAGACGCCTGCACTGCATCACACACTAGCACACATGCCACCCAGCTTTTCTCAGCACCTGATAGCTGCCCTCCTCAGGGTTGAGGGTACTTCTAGAGCAGAAAACGACAAACTTATTAAACTTTAGATTTAAAGGGAACCTGTCAGCAGGATTGTGCACAGTACACTTGGCCTGGGACAACTCATAAAGTCCCATGGATTCCAGTACCACCTGTATGCTGATGACACTCAGATCTACCTCTCTGGCCCAGACGTCACCTCTCTGCTGTCCAAAATCCAGAAGTGTCTATCAGCCATATCCTCCTTCTTTTCCTCACGCTTCCTCAAACTCAATGTGGACAAATCTGAACTCATCATCTTTCCTGTATCTCTCTTCCTTACCCGACCTATCTATCACTTTTAATGACATCACGCTTTCCCCCTTACCGGAAGTCTGCTGCCTCGGAGTAACCCTTGACTCTGCCCTGTCCTTCAAACCGCACATCCAAGCTCTTTCCACCTCCTGTCGCCTCCAGCTCAAAAATATCTCCAGAATCCGTCCTTTCCTCAACCGTCAATCTACTAAAATGCTTGTGCATGCCCTCATCATCTCCCGCCTTGACTACGGCAACATCCTTTTCTGGGGCCTCCCTGCTAACACTCTCGCACATCTCCAGTCCATCCTTAACTCTGCTGCCCGACTAATTCATCTTTCTCCTCGCTACTCCTCCGCTTCTCCCCTCTGCAAATCTCTTCACTGGCTCCCATTCCCTCAGCGTATCCAGTTCAAATTACTTATACTGACCTACAAAGCCATCCATAATCTGTCTCCTCCATATATCTCTGAACTAATCTCCCAAGTCCTCCCAAGACCTCCTTCTTTAATCCACACTCCACACTTCTCCGTTCCTCACCCAACCGCCTTCAAGACTTTTCCCGAATATCCCCCATCCTCTGGAATTCTTTGTCCCAACACATCCGACTATCAACCACATTAGGATCCTTCAGACGGAACCTGAAAATCCACCTCTTCAGGAAAGCCTACAGCCTGCACTGACCCCGCTGCCTCCTCACCACTACTGAAGCTACCGCCTCACCAACACCGGAGCTGCTGCAACCCTCAACCTATTGTCTCCTTCCCCACCATCCTGTAGAATGTAAGCCCGCAAGGGCAGGGTCCTCGCCCCTCTGTATCAGTCTGTCATTGTTAGTGTGCTTACTATAAGTTATATCTGTAACTTGTATGTAACCCCTTCTCATGTACCATGGAATCAATGGTGCTATATAAATAAATAATAATAATGATAATAATAATAATAGAAATAAAGGACAGACAGTATCAGGTCGGCGCCGTTATACTGATTAAAATGATACCTGGGTGATGAAATCCGTCTTGTGGTTGTTGTGTAATCTGTATTTGTAGTTTTCAATTATAAGAGTTTGGTGCTCCGGGGCGGGGCTGTGGGAGGTCCTGTGGGCGGGGCTTTATGTAGTGCTCAGATGTATGGGCTTATGACAGGTTACTGATCCCTGATGCAAAAAAGGTCTGTATCTGTATCATCAATATGCCAAGCAACCACCCCCTCCATGGACTGGCAGGCTGTGAGTGGTTGTCTCATCGGTATTTTTGCACCTGTGTTAAATGGGTCCACTGCATCCTTTTAGTACCTTTGTTTGGAGGCCTGGGCAGGTAAACATCTCTGCCTTTTTTCTGCCGTTTTCTGGATATTTCATAACAGGCGGCATTGGGATAACGCCCTGATGGCATCTGAGTGTGACCTGTTTCTTCCTAGGACCCATTCACTTAATAGGGTGAGTTCGATTCACAAATTGGATCTAAAACTGACATGTTTCTGCTCTTTCTTTTTGCAGACAATCGATCTGCCCTGTGAGCATCCACATGAACTATAAGTGCTCGGTCACGCATCCGTAGTTTTGGTCCAAGTGAAAAGAACAGGCTGTACTTGGCCCAATGTTACTCAATGAGGCAGTGCAGATTAGTGTTTTTTTCCACGGACTGAATGCAGCATGCACGAGTTTCTTCTGTAAATCGGATGAGACTCACCCATTCAAGTCTATGGGTGCAGAAAAAAAAATCGGATGCCATACAGAGCTACAGTAAAGTATCCGAACTGTAAAAGGTCCTGTAAGTGATTAATAGCTGCTGCAGTAAAATATGGACAGATGACAAGTGAGAAAAAAAAACAACCAAGTAATTTCTGGATGAAACTCCATTAACAATTTTTGTGTAACTGGATCGCCCCGTCAGGGCAGCGGGGTACTCGGTGCCGGGTCCTGAGTTCACAGGGGGATGTCACGGTGGCGACCCGGTTCATGGCCCTGGAGTGTCCATGTAAAAGGGAAAGGTCTTTAAAGGGAATAAAGTTTGTGTTCATGGCGCCACCTGTGGTATTCGGTCAGTGGGGACCGACGCTGCTTTAAGGGGTCCTCTGGGTGATGTTATTGCAGCTAGATGGTATAACTTCCCACGGGTGAAGTGTATCCCCAGGGCTCCGGTGGTGTAGGTGGAAGATGGTGAGGAGTGCAGTAAAGAACAAGAACACAGGTTTGCAGTCTCTTTACCTTGGTTTACTGAAGACTTCAGGATCCACAGTCCAGAGCACCAGATCACAGGGCAGACAAGGTCCAGCCGGCTTGAAGGCGAGTTAGGACTCCCCTTACCCAGGTGGAAATCAAAAGCCTTCCTTTGGCGCCATAGTGTTGTAGTCCCTTACTGATAAGAGCTCACATAAGGTCCTCACAGATGTTGTCTCTCTCTCTGTCCCCCGGGTAGGATAGGACATAACCCGCATAACTAGTGACTTGAGGCGGTTTATAGGGTCTCTAGCACTCCCCAGCCTCTAAGGGTGTCACCGTGCCTCCTGGCTGTTAGGTCGGACAGGTAACGTAAAGTTCAGCTGTCCTGCTGGTCTCTGATGTAAGCCATAGAGGTCCTTACACCCTCTGTGTTCCGGCTACCAGTCCTGCGCCTCAGAAGGAGGCAGCCTGCTCGGAGCTGGTCTCCCTCTGATATCGACTTCTGTGCTTTGCTCTCCTGAACGTTCTCTGCAATCAATTCAGCTTTCTGTATGTCTCTTTCCAGGACCTGCTGCCCTGGGGTTACACAGCTCCGTAAACCTTCGTCTCCCTCAGATGGCTCCTGTCTGCTTCCTGGCAGGAACCCTGTGGAAAACTGACTAACTTTCCCTACAGACTACCAGTTATATATACACTCACCGGCCACTTTATTAGGTACACATGCTAGTAACGGGTTGGACCCCCTTTTGCCTTCAGAACTGCCTCAATTCTTCGTGGCATAGATTCAACAAGGTGCTGGAAGCATTCCTCAGAGATTTTGGTCCATATTGACATGATGGCATCACACAGTTGCCGCAGATTTGTCGGCTGCACATCCCAAAGATGCTCCATACAAGGCAGGATGGATCCATGCTTTCATGTTGTTTACGCCAAATTCTGACCCTACCATCCGAATGTCGCAGCAGAAATCGAGACTCATCAGACCAAGCAACGTTTTTCCAATCTTCTACTGTCCAATTTCGATGAGCTTGTACAAATTGTAGCCTCAGTTTCCTGTTCTTAGCTGAAAGGAGTGGTACCCGGTGTGGTCTTCTGCTGCTGTAGCCCATCTGCCTCAAAGTTCGACGCACTGTGCGTTCAGAGATGCTCTTAG